>NC_136591.1:590000-907500 GCF_910589615.1 Taurulus bubalis
TATATCTCTACTCCTCTATACCTCTATATCTCTACTCCTCTACTCCTCTATACCTCTACTCCTCTATAACTCTACTCCTCTATACCTCTACTCCTCTACTCCTCTACTCCTCTACTCCTCTATACCTCTATATCTCTACTCCTCTATACCTCTATATCTCTACTCCTCTATACCTCTACTCCTCTATACCTCTATATCTCTACTCCTCTACTCCTCTATACCTCTATATCTCTACTCCTCTATACCTCTATATCTCTACTCCTCTACTCCTCTATACCTCTATATCTCTACTCCTCTATACCTCTATATCTCTACTCCTCTATACCTCTATATCTCTACTCCTCTATACCTCTATATCTCTACTCCTCTACTCCTCTACACCTCTACTCCTCTACTCCTTTATATCTCTACTCCTCTATATCTCTACTCCTCTACTCCTCTATACCTCTATATCTCTACTCCTCTATACCTCTATATCTCTACTCCTCTACTCCTCTACACCTCTACTCCTCTATACCTCTATATCTCTACTCCTCTATACCTCTATATCCCTACTCCTCTATATCTCTACTCCTCTACACCTCTACTCCTCTATACCTCTATATCTCTACTCCTCTATACCTCTATATCCCTACTCCTCTATATCTCTACTCCTCTACTCCTCTACACCTCTACACCTCTACTCCTCTACTCCTCTATACCTCTACTCCTCTACTCCTCTACTCCTCTATACCTCTACTCCTCTACTCCTCTATATCTCTACTCCTCTACTCCTCTATACCTCTACTCCTCTACACCTCTACTCCTCTATACCTCTATATCTCTATATCTCTACTCCTCTATACCTCTATATCTCTACTCCTCTACTCCTCTATACCTCTACTCCTCTATATCTCTACTCCTCTATACCTCTATATCTCTACTCCTCTACTCCTCTATACCTCTACTCCTCTATAACTCTACTCCTCTATACCTCTACTCCTCTCTCACCTGACTCAGTCGTCTAGTTACCTGAACCTAGCGTCACAAGCGCCTAACCCTAATATTTATATATCGCTCTCTCTCTTATATGATACATATCATGTATTATTATTATTATTATACAAAAAACATATATATATATATATTTGTATAATAATAATAATAATAATAATAATAATAATAATAATAATAATAATAATAACAATACATTAATGCTTTTCATTAACCTATGAACGAATGATCCATTTCCATGCTCTGTTTGAGTTTGGCCTTTGAATATGTCTGATTATTTCATTATTATTTGTCTTAAAAAATGTTATTTTTGAAGTGTCATATTTGGTATTGTTTAATTAACTTTTTTGTGAAATGTTTTGTCTAATTGTGCTTGTATTGTACAATTGTCATTGAGGACCCTTGTTATTCCTAATATATATATATATATATATATATATATATATATATATATATATATATAAATACATATATATATATATATATATATATATTTATATACCGTATGATTGAATATAGGTCCAGAGGAGAGAAGGGAGAATAGGACGACCCCCCCCCCCCCACACACACACAGTATAACATGGATTGAAGCCATAACCTGTGGATGCCACATGCCTCTGGGCTCTGTGACATTGCTGAAGGCTCCAGGAGTTTCCCGCCCTGCTTCCACTGCTCTGTGTTCCCACACTGTGTCATCGCTGCTTTCATGAGCGCCTCCTATGCTGCACATCTCCATTTCAGAAAAACAGGAAGAGTCTTTTCGCATTCATAAAACCAGGTTCTGGAGCTCCGTGTCAGTGGAAACACAGACGGCCACAGGGCGTCTTCTCCGGCTGAAGACGTGTGAAGGGAATATTTATCTCCCGGCGTGGACAGACATCTGGAGAACCAGGTGTTGTTCAGGTAAGTGGAACCCAGCAGCAGGAAGAAGCTTTGAAGGAGCTTCATCCCGTCGTGGATCACTTTTCCAGTCGTGTGGGAGGAATTGAACGCACCTCAGCAGTTGGGTTCGTTGAAACAATAATCAGGTTGGAGTGTTTCTCCTGATGAAAGCAAGTCAATGAAGGTGCTGCGTGGGCTTGCTGCTCTGCTCTGGATGAAGGATCGTCTCTTAACGCTTTACAACGGGATCAGCTGCAGACACATTTCCACATCGCTCTGTGGAGTCCAATGTGTTTTGGCAAATCATTTTAAGAAACGTACCTCTTTTTTTGAATACCCTTTACACATCTGTAGTTTTAGTTGGACTTGAAAGTTCCTAATTATATAAATGGAGATCATGATTTAACCCATTTTTATTCAGAGGATTCAAAATACTGCGCTGCATGATATTTATTGCAATGGATAACTTTTCAACTCTGTAAGTCACCTTGTATGAATGAGTTATGCCCAAATAATATAAATGCACATGTCTTTGATCTATATCTATTGAGTTGAAGGTTTTTACGTGATTATAGAATAATTACACTGGCATGATTGTTTCCATTAAAAACTGGCTTATTTAACTCTGAGTTAGAGGAACATTCTCTCTTCTTTAAATGAAATATGACATAAAAGTGAATAAAAGACTGGCTTCCACTGAAGGAAATGGATCTAAATTTACAAAAAAATAAACAGGTATTGTTAAAAAATGTATTCCAGCATAAATATGACACCAATTTGGCAGTGGCCATTCACATGGAATAGTTTTACTCCACAAGCATCGGCAATCCATTTGCAACAGCCATCATTCTCTGCAAAAAAACACATTATATCGTGTTTCCAGCTGACCTCTTGACCTCTGAGCCAGTGCTCTGCTCTGAGAGACGGTCAAACTACAACCCTTGATGTCCAAAGTCAACATCTGGCCGGCTGCGGCAGATCATCTTATCCATAATCTGTTAGTAGGCTTTTACCTGGACTTTGCAACTGGATTCTCTCGAGGTCACAAGATCACGATCTACACTCTAATCCTGTCAGAACTGGAGAGCATTTCTTCATTGAAAAAAAGACACTATAAGGTTATCTCCACGGTAAAGATTTGAAAGTTTGATTGACAGATCGTTCATCCAATCTACTGCCAGCTGTTTTCTGAAAGCGCCTTCCCAGTTTCCAATAACGGCCTCTCAGAAGAAACCACCTGGTGGGTCCGGTTAGCTTTGGTCTCTTGGTTACATGACAACGTTCTCTCTCTGCCTCTCTCTCTACGTCCTCGACCCTCCAGGGGAGATGCAGCACCTGGCGTGGTTCATGCTCGTGGGCCTCTGGATGGTGCAGGCTGCGGAGGAATGTCCCGATGTCTGTAAATGCTCCAGGAAATCCGGTCCAGAAAAGTCCGAGGTCAACTGTCATAAGAGGGGGCTTCGCGTCTTTCCCTCCAAGCTGCCACCTGATGCCTGGATCCTCAAACTAGGTGAATACCTGGTGGTTATTCATATCAAATACTAGGATTGTTCTGATGTTCAACACTTAATAATGTGTCTGACATTTACTGCTGGTACACATAAGTATTGTGGGACATGACTGCCTTTCTTACTTAAAGGTGAGAATGGCATCACAGAGCTGAAGGCTAACGCTCTGAGATCGATCCCGAAGATTGAGAGCATCAACCTGGAACGGAATGCCATCAAGTCCATCCACCCCCAGGCCTTCTCCTCCGGCGCGAAGCAACTGATGCTCCTCAATCTCTACGGAAACCACATCGCCAACCTTACACCGAGGGGATTCCAGGTAAAGAGTTTTTTGGAGAGGACTCCATGCACAGCAATCCCGATGCAATGATCTGACCACAAATATACATATGTTTCGCTTACCTTCCATGTCCCTAGGAACTCCTGAACCTTCGCTTCCTCATGCTGGGACATAACCAGATTGGCATCCTCAAACCTCAGATGTTTGCTGGAATGAGGAACTTGTCGGACTTAGACCTTCCCCTTAACGCGCTGACGACGCTCCCTCCTAATGCCTTTAAGCCGCTGATCGCCCTTAAAGTTCTGGACCTTTCCCTCAATCGCATCCAGAGGATCTCTCCGAAGGCCTTCGTTGGACTCAGACAGCTCATGTTCCTCAACTTGGACAATAACAGGTCATCACACATGTCCTTCAGTGGATTCTTCTATCTACCAAAACATATTCTGTATTGGACGTACAGGGGTTTGCATAATCATCCATTATCAATGTCTGGGTATGGAGTTTGATATGATGTGACAACACTTTGGTTAAGGTTTGGATAGGTTGATGCACAACCTAACTAAGTGACAACAAGTAACTACAGCAGCATTGTCACAGATAAAGATAAGTTAAAGCAAGGATATGACTGTAGCAGACAGTTTCATAGAGTTTTACCTTTGCTGTGTTTTGTTATGAGGGAATGTTATAAAAAGGTGGATTATGTTTTCATATTGCCCAATAGACATTTTACATTAGTTGTGCCGTGTATTGGTGTTCATCAAGGAATTCTCACTCTCCAAATCCAGTCTGAAGAACATTCCCGCTGAAGCCTTCAGACCGCTGCGATCTCTGGAGATGCTGGTCCTCGACAACAACCTTCTGTCCACGCTGAGCTCCTCAACTCTGGACGGCCTGGGCAACTTGCAGGTAACACATTAATGGGGTGTAAACCAGTAATTCACTGTACATTTGAGAACGTATTTTTAGCGAATGTCTGTAAATTAGAACAATCCGGTGACCTTACCATTAATAATTTGTATATCCACTTGCACATAGTTGTTTGATGTTCACTGAGCCATACATCTCAAAAAGAAAATGTGCTGACTAATGAAACAGGAACTCTACCTGAGGAACAACGAGCTGGAGCACCTGCCACCTGATGTGTTCAGGAACATGGCCAAGCTTTCTCAGCTGGCTCTCAGTGGAAACCGCCTGAAGACAGTGGACGGAAACATGTTCGCCCAAATGCCCGGTACGACCACCACCAGCCTGCCTCCCTTACAGGCCCACTTTCAGGCAGCTAATGGGGGACTCGCAATAGAAGGGGTGGAAAGGACTACAACGTTTACTGATTTTCTTTTTCTGACCCCGTCAGACCTGAAGAAGCTCTCCCTCCACGACAACCCGTGGCAGTGTGACTGTGACATCGTCTCCTTGGTGCAGTGGATGGGGCAGACAAAGGCCACCCTGTCGCCCCGGGACACCCTGAAGTGCTCGAGTCCTCCGGAGCTCCAAAACAAGAGCCTCTACAGCCTCCAAGCCGACAAGTTGTCCTGCCGTGCCTAACGCCAGAAAACCTTGACTCTAGACTGAGCTAGTGTTTGTGTAGTGAATATATTTATTTTATGATTTCTCAACGCTACGATGCAGCCAATATATTTCCTTGTTGTGGAGTCTATCTCGACTTTAAGATCAACGTAGTGATGTTTTCAGCTAAAAACCCTTTAGAAACTTTGGCTTGACCACAATGTATTTTTGAGTATGAAAGAGCTTTATATGCAATGTCAACCCATATCGAAGCATTGGACCCTTAAACCTGCAGTTAAAGCATGAACATAAGTAAAAACTGAAGTTATGATGTTTTCATTGAGCAGAAGGACATGTGTGCATCACTGTTGTAATCTCCACCAGCCAAGAACAAGCGCCGTCCCTTATCATCAAATTCAACACTGAGATTAATATTATAATCTCATATTGCTTGTCACATAGAGCCTCCGCAGGTTTGGAAAGTGACGGATTACACGCAATGGGATTATATTAATCCGATTCCAAGAAATGGTTTCTGTAATCTTTTATGGTTGATGTTTACAAAAAAAAAAAAAAAGGCCTTTGGATAGTGTGATCATGCAAAACCAGGATGTGCACGGAAATCATCTAAAAGTGAAGACGGCTGGAGATAGTGAAGGTTTATTGAAAATTAGATTAAAAGTGATGTAAGGAAGATGACCCAGCATTAATACACTACAAGGCCAAACGTATGGGACCCCAGAGCATTGTGGTTATTGAGCGTGGCATTAATCTCTTCTTCCACCAGATTTCATAACCTGGCGGCAATTTGCTCCCATTAAGGCCAATAAATGAGTCTGATTGTATAAAATTATAAATCTATGAGAAAGTGACTCTACTTCTCTTGATGTATTCCCTCAGTAAACATTGTAAACATGAGTTTATGTCTCAATCTCTAGTTTCAAGTCTTCTTCAATACAGCATGATGTTCATTTAGTAAATTATGGTCATTTAGAGTCAGACAGACCATAAAGCAGGGGACGCTTTAGGGCGGGGCTAAAGGTGATTGACAGGTCGCTATCACAGAGTTGTCTGTTTTTGAACTTTAACCTTCTACGGTGTGTTTTCAGTCCTTGAGAGATAATTGAGAGATAACCGTTTTTGTTTGGTCTTAATCTGTGTTAAAAACAAGATGGCGACGGCCAAAATGACAAACTAGAGGCTTTAAAGCTGCCGTCCACGGTGGCGAGGCCCACTTCTTATGTACAGTCTATGAGTCCGCCGCAAGAGCATTAGGAGATCCCCATCCCGTTTTGGTTGCATTGCACATTGCACATGCAGGCGTGAGGTCATATGTGCACAAAACACTCATCAGACCTTCGCTACTCCGGACTGTCATTAACCGGACTGACACCTCTGCACGTCCTGTGCAGCCATGTTGTACATGTATTCAAACATCTGCGTTGTGTTAGAACTCAGATGGGATGGAAATGCTTCTTCAGTTCAGCTCCCAAGTTTAGCTTCCCGTAGCTCCCATAGTTCCTGACCCACAGACGCAGAACAAAACTACACGACTGCTTACTTTTGATAATAAAGTGCATAAAAGGACACAAATAAAAGTTCCCTCCCTCCTCCGTCAGAGCTCGCTTCCAGGCATATTCTGCGATTGTCGTACCGCAACCTACTTCCTCCCTCTGTCAGAGACACACTCCTCCAGTTCAGTGGAGCGGCGTTGAGCTGGGAGACGTGGGAATCTCCTGAGCATGATATCCTGCCCTCAGCTCTCTGTGATCGACCAGGCGACTCCCATCGACCTCCCACACAGAGCCTTTAACAGGAAATGGCCGGCGTCTCCCACTCCGGCGGGGGAGATAATCGCCATAATTTCCACCTGCATTAAACCTGCTATTATAGGATAGCGCCCGGGAACAATGTAATAGCTGTGGCAATGTTCCCTCTGGCGTGTTACGCAATGTCTCTCTTTCTCTTCCATCAGACACCATCACCTCAGCAGCTCACGGACAGGAAGTGCTTCTCGTCCGTGTTTCTGCTGTTCTGTTCTTCACACAACATGCAGTTGTTTTACATGCTCTTGTTCCAGCGGCTGTACAAGATCCTGTGTAACATGCATCACATAATGTATTATCATGCCGGTACAACATCCCATTGCATTTTACAAGCTTTCCCCCCATTGATTCAGGCTGCTGTGTTTCGTCAGGATTTCACAGCTGCTTCAGGCGATAATTGGTAAATAAAGGCTGAACCCTAAAGGTTCTTCTTCATTTGGCAATACAACATTTCTGTTGAGGTTGGATATGGACATATCCTATGGATGCCAGATACGTTCAGAGTGTATGCTGCTGTGGCATCAGGATCCATCAGGAAAACACTTTCTATGGCGCTCGTGTCAGCAATGCATCGTCAACATACTCATAATGTGTCAGAATCTGTTTAGTTACAGTAGAAGCACTCATACATATGAATGATACTTTTAAAACAATAATCTCAACACATTATAAAACATTCTAAAATAGCATAGGCATCATAATACATCATAGTTGCTGGTATCTCACTGCCATTCATTTTGCAAAGATCACAGATCATCATAACATGTTTCAGCGCTAATATCACCGGAAGCAAACTGGCAGAAATATAGATGCATGAAAAGAGAATGAAGAGGAGGAAGGCTGGAGGAGGGCAGCTCCACCAGACTTTCCATTAAAATAAATTGCCCTCATGTTCCCCGAAGGCTCTAGTGATGGATATCAGATTCTACTGCCAACACAAAGAAGTCTTATGGAGGCCGGCTGGGACACCAGGGCACGGAAACAGTCAACTTCACTTGGAATTACAAATAACTATATTTATATATAGAAAAGGCCAAAAGAAAAATGTAAGTTGAGTAAGAAAGTTTTTATATTGAAGCAAATTGGACAATACATAGACAATATAGAATATGTGTGATATACCTGTGATCAGAACAACCTCGTGAATAGAGCGACATGCAGGGTTCTTACTCGGATGTTCTGCATCAGCAACGGAGTGCATGAGTTATCATGGTGAGTGCAGTGTGATGCATGCAGTCAGAGCTGTAGTGTAGCAGCTCGACAAAACGTGGAGGTATAGTGAACGTCTATTTACCACAGAGCTTATTTTCTGCGAAAATCCAATGGAAAAATCCCATTTGATTGTCTTCTCTCTATTGACTACCATTGTACCATTGGAATGGAAACACACATTCAGAACGTTTCAGAGTCTGAGAAGTTGGCCCCTGTGTTCTCGCCTCTCTTCTCACGCTGCGTCGTCTTCTTTTGCGTCGACTTCTCAACATTGCTGACTCACCTGCTCCGTGTGGCTTTGTTCTCGCCTTAGTTTAATGAAGTACTTTTGTTTTCAGTGTGACCTTTAATGGACTCCTTGTCACAGGACGTGCTTTCCCCTGTGAGCACTTAGGTGTGAACCCTAGTGTTAGTGTGTGGTTAGTATGAGTACAAGGTCATGACGATATGTCCTCAAAACACTGCAGCTCCTTTGCTGCTAATATCTCATGGACAATGGATGATTTGTTCTGATTAAAAAGGCACGAGGTAGCAGGTAAACCTTTCTCTCCCTCGACGCCTAAAACCTGCATTCAAACTGGGGGGTTAGTTTGTTTTGTGTTATTAACTCACTTGTCTAATGCTTCCCTGGATGATCTGGTCTGGGACCATCTTGGCTCGGTTAGAAGCGTTTAAATGCGCTGCCTCGTACCAACAGGGATACAAGTACAGGTCATTCCCCTCTTGTGCGTGCTTTTGTCTACACAATATGCGTTGTAAGGTTGGCAGAGACGCAGTGTTTTCATGTAAAAAGTCAAGAAGAGGATGTAGAGTATCCAGCAGAGTATGTAGAGGATGAACATTACACATGCATTTATTTATGGTTTGTTCTGACTCCCTACCATCCGACTTCTGCCAAAACGTGCACGCACTTTGTGGGTTTGTGTCAGCTGTGAAAATACCTCCTCAGCTGCTCAACGGACCCACTAAGTGGGACACTCAGTGGGACCGTTGTGGGACAAAGCGTCCATCGTGTTGACCCAGAAAAAAGAAGCGGCTTTAACGGCTTCATGTTTGTGTTTTTTTTGGCCCCAAATGGAACATTTTTGACATTTTCTCACTCCAGTCTGTGAAACCTTCATGTACGGATGGCTGACTGAGCCTTTTCCCTTGTTCTCAGGGCTTGGTTTCAAATGAATTGAGCACATGCTTTATCAGCGCCCGAGGTGATCCGTTTATTCACCTCCAGCAGCTCCACAGGGCTTAAAACGACCTCGCTGAAGGGCAACTTCAGGAAAGAAAAGGGGAACCGTTCCTGTGACCGTCTGCAGCATCGAAATGGGTCAGCACCAGCAGCAGGAATACACAGGAATACACAGGAATACACAGGAATATACATGAATACACAGGAATACACAGGAATATACATGAATACACATGAATACACAGGAATACACGGGAATATACAGGAATACACAGGAATATACAGGATTACACAGGAATACACAGGAATATACATGAATATACATGAATACACAGGAATACACAGGAAGATGCAGGAATACACAGGAATACACAGGAATATACAGGAATATACATGAATATACATGAAGACACAGGAATACACAGGAACATACAGGAATACACAGGAATATACAGGAATACACAGGAATATGCAGGAATACACAGGAATATATAGGAATACACAGGAATACACAGGAATATACAGGAATATACATGAAGACACAGGAATATACAGGACAAGGTCAGCAGGGATGAGCTACGGCCTCCATCCTCCTGTGAATGTGTGGGTATAGATGTACCTCTATACCTCTATAGATATATGTACCTCTATACCTCTATAGATAGATGTACCTCTATACCTCTAGAGATATATGTACCTCTATAGATATATGTACCTCTATACCTCTAGAAATAGATGTACCTCTATACCTCTATAGATATATGTACCTCTATACCTCTAGAGATAGATGTACCTCTATACCTCTAGAGATAGATGTACCTCTATAGATATATGTACCTCTATACCTCTAGAGATAGATGTACCTCTATACCTCTATAGATATATGTACCTCTATAGATATATGTACCTCTATACCTCTAGAGATAGATGTACCTCTATACCTCTATAGATATATGTACCTCTATAGATATATGTACCTCTATACCTCTATAGATATATGTACCTCTATACCTCTAGAGATAGATGTACCTCTATAGATATATGTACCTCTATGCCTCTAGAGATAGATGTACCTCTATACCTCTATAGATATATGTACCTCTATAGATATATGTACCTCTATACCTCTATAGATAGATGTACCTCTATACCTCTAGAGATAGATGTACCTATATACCTCTAGAGATAGATGTACCTCTATGACTGTCTATACGTCTATAGATAGATGCACCTCTATAGATAGATGCACCTCTATACCTCTATAGACAGATGCACCTCTATGACTGTCTATACCTCTATAGATAGATGCACCTCTATACGTCTATAGATAGATGCACCTCTATGGCTGTCTATACCTCTATAGATATTTGTACTTCTATACCTCTATAGATAGATGCACCTCTATACCTCTATAGATAGATGTTCCTATATGACTGTCTATACCTCTATAGATAGATGTACCTCTATACCTCTATAGATAGATGTACTTCTATACCTCTATAGATAGATGCACCTCTATACCTCTATAGATAGATGTACCTCTATACCTCTATAGATAGATGTACCTATATGACTGTCTATACCTCTATAGATAGATGTACCTCTATACCTCTATAGATAGATGCACCTCTATACCTATATAGATAGATGCACCTCTATGACTGTCTATACCTCTCTATATAGATGCACCTCTATACCTCTATAGATAGATGCACCTCTATACCTCTCTAGATAGATGCACCTCTGTACCTCTCTATATAGATGCACCTCTATACCTCTATAGATAGATGCACCTCTATACCTCTCTATATAGAATTACCTCTATACCTCAAGAGATAGATGCACCTCTATACCTCTAGAGATAGATGCACCTCTCTACCTCTAGAGATAGATGCACCTCTCTACCTCTATATATAGATGTACCTCTATGACTGTCTATATCTCTAGAGAGAGGTACAGTCATATCAGTCATGTTTGGTATCATAACCTTCGGACCAGGCACGATCTATGTCCGCTTGCATCTTTGCTTGGCGTTACATCTCTTTAGTCACGACTTCCTCTCCAAAGGATGAGTAACTCTGGCATCTCATGGATGAAGCGCTGATGGAGGATCTCACTGACGGAGAGCATTACATACAGAGGGGGGAGGAGGAGTTTCAGATATCAAACCACTTCTCAAAGGGTTAGGAGTCTTCATCAGAGAGAAGAGGAGGTGGGCGGGGCTTAAGATGAGGGAGGTGAAAGGTGGCAAATGGCTTCCTTTGTGTAAGAGGCAGAAAATTGGATTGGGAATGAAAAAAGGTTATTTTTAGCATCTGAGATAGCTAAGACTCAACACTATCAGAGACCTTAATAACTCCCTTATATGAAAACATAGCCTAGACACAAGACACGACCATACAGAGCATCGAGTAGCTTCTCTAAAGTGAGCCTACTTGAACAGCAATAAAGTGACCTTCATTGAACAAAAGTGAACGCTAAAACATAGTTTTAGTTTCATGAGTACACTATTACATGTTCACAACACACGTAGTGTCACCTTTTGGCCATTTTGTGTGCTTAGTTCTGCTTCCTCAAACAGTAAAGACGTGTGAGACGTCGTGAGAGACGCACAGAGTTTCAGCACAGAGCGTCCAGCTCGGTGGTTTCAGCACAGAGCTGCTGCTGTGGCGCTACATCCATCATGTCGTCTGTGAGTGTGTTCGGCCTGCAGGCCACGTCGCAGGCCTTCGATTGCGCCGCACGGGGAACCGCACCACCGCCGAAGTCACAGGCCGTCGTCCGTCTGGATGAGAGTCAAGATAAAAGCCTCGGGTACCACGGATCCGTTCAGCTTTAACTATCGTATGAAATGACAACGTTGGGAACAGTTCGTTCATGCAATTCCAATGACTGAGAATGATTGGTCAATAATGATGATAATAAAAAATATATTATTATATTACAATTTCATAATAAGGCCTTATTACTTATAGGCAATACTGTAGGTGCATATTTAACAACATCCTCAGCAGAATGATACCAGTAACTGAAATTCTACGCTCTTTTACTGAATGAAAAGACAGCATAGAGAGGAATGCGACGCAAGACGAGGAATCAATTAAAATACGGGGGAAAAGGAAAGTTACTGGTTTGTTTCATCAGCCACGCTCTGAATGAAGCGGCGTGTCGGAGGCTGAGTGCTCCGCTGGATATTATGGGATATGATTAAAGGAGAAACATATCTGATGTTATCGTCGTGCAGGTGCAAGCGTTCCTCCGTCCTTCCACAAAGTCACCACCAAGAAACCGTCTACAGCCGCCAGCAAAGTGCCCAATGGCTTTTTTTTTGTGTCCCAAAACGCCGCCGTGCAATCCCAACCCAGCGACCCTCCTTTCTCACTGTTGCCATGGTAGCACCCAGCCTGTGTTTGCAATTTCCGCAGATGTGCACGCCGTCTTTATGATGCGTCTCCCGCCGCCGTGCCGGCTGTCACACGCTCAACCTCCCCGCCGACAGCAGCACCGGCCGTGTTTCAAGGACAAAAGGAAGAACAAGAAAACAGTTCTTAGGCCATTAGCTCGCTAGCGAAGGAAACTGCAGGCGTCCTTTGTTGAAGAGCTTTTTCAAGGGGTTTCCTCAGTCTTGTTTAACCAGCAGCACAGCCCACTCATCACACACGCCGGGGACTTTAACCCACGCACACACAGCAGTTCACACCCTGGGACAGCGGCAGCGTTTCACCTGCCGGATCCGAGGTGAGCCGAGGCAGTGAACGGACTAACTCCATCACAGGAAAGCTGCAGATGTCCTCCATTCAATTTGATGAAGTCATTTTGGGACTGAGGTTGGTGGGAGAAGTTCACCGTCGCCCATCGCAGCTCAGTAACACCGAGGCCAGGGAGCTGGAAAAAATGATACCAGGTCTCCAAGCGCCATTTCAAAAGACTCCCAAATGCATTGTTTCTCTGTTGAGATTCTGCTGTCTGCTGCTCTGTTTCTTGGGGGTCAGTGATGCAAACGTTCAGCAACAGTAAGAACAAGGCAACATAGAGGGAAAATTGCACATTTTACTTGAACCTGTATTTATCGAGGGGATGGTTTGCAGAGCGTGCCGGCTGCAGGAACCATGTCTGGTAGGTCAGCGGTCGACGCCCCTTTGACTGAAATATCTCAACATTTATTGGATGGACGGTCATGAAATTCACAAAAGTATTGCGCCACGAGGCCTAGTCCTAATGACTTTTTGGCTCTTCCTACTTTTCATCGAGCGTAACCGTAAGGTCGACATTCCTTGTGTTTAGTCAAAATGTCGTGGCAACAACTGGATGGGTTGTGTTGATGTTCCCTTCATACATTTTCTTGACCTCAACATTTTGATATGTCCAATACTTTTGTGACTAAAAACTGTAGATTAAATAAAAGAAGTGGATGTAGTCATTGTGACGTCGCCCATTGGTTCGTTGACTGTCGCCATCTTGGCTTTTTTCGCAAGCAATTACGAGAAGGTACCATAATTGGAAGTGACGTAGAGACGCCGGATACAGTTCTGGTAGCGGCAGCATCCTGTCAATCACAGTAAGCCCCCCCTAAATCATACTCTGCTTTATGGTCTATTAGACTCTAGTTAAAAAAGAGTTAGTCTGGAGCCTTGCTGTCAATTACAGTTCTTCCAAAGAAAATTAGAACTGGCCGAGAAAATTCCAAACGGTGCATCTCTAATCTATTTGCAAATAAGTGAAGATGACAATCTATATAACAGTTGACGGTAATTCATTTTTAAGAAAAACTAAAAAAGACAAATAAAAAAGTCTTAATTCCCGGCTCAGGGAGGTGACCTTCCTTCTGTTTTTGTTCATACATAGTTTCTTTCAGTGCTTCTGCATCAATGCTCTGAAAACCATTTTCCCCCCGGGGCTCATTTTTAATGGCCAAAACATGAATGAACGATCTTTAATGAGTAACGGTGCCTTCCTCATGTGCAATGCCCTGCTGATATTTCCCTCCCCGAGGTATCGGAAACCATATGTTACGATAAAATGGTCTCCTATTCCTCAGGATCAAAGCAGGAGCTTCACTTCTTAATGCTCATCTTAGGTATTGCATCATTGAGTCAGTAGTCATCCACAAAACAAGGGTCCTGGTGAACCGACGGCTGATGACAGCGGGGATCGGCTCCAACCCTCCCGTGACCATGAACAGGATAAGCGGTTCAAGATAATGGAAGGATGGATGGATGAACCTAATTCCTCTCATGTCACACATTTGTCAGACAATCTATCCCGGGACCTTGTCTGGTTGCAGACCTCTTCATCACAGCCCTCATTGAAATGTTTCCCTATAAAGGCCGTGGAACCCTCTTTCAATCACAAACACAGCCAATGAATCTGAGCTTTGTAGACAGTGTTAAAGGAATACCTAGCTATTTTTGGAAATACCTTTTTCCACCGTCTTGATGAGAAGATCCATAGAACTGCTTAGCTTAGCTTAGCATAAAGACTGGAAACCAGGGGGGAAGCTAGCCTGGCTTTGTCTCCAGCTAAAAATAATCAGCACCTCCTAGGGCAGTGGTCGCCAACCCGTAGATCGCGATCTACCGGTCGATCTCAGAGACTTTCCCGGTCGCTCTCCAAAATAAAATAAAAATAAACTCAGAAACACATTGGGCCTCGTTCTCGAACATTTTCTGAAGTGTTTTCTTACGGACTTCTAAAGACCAATGTCAGAAAAGATCTCCGCCTGATACACGAACGCCGGAAAAGAAGAAGCCGAAGCTTCTCAGCTGTGCTCCCCGATGAGGATTTCTCGTGCATCTGGATTTGCATGCAGAAACGCCCCGCCAGCTCCTTATTAGGGCATGCAACTGAAGAGACCTGTGCACAATGGACAGACTCAAAGCGGAAAGCGAACTGCGGTCAACTCAGCAGACACTCGGATCTTTGTAGTTAAATCAGCAGACAATGCAATTGCATTGCTCCTCTATCCTGACATTCACTGTAAACACATTCAAACGACCCAGAACCAGTTAGCGGTTAGCGAAAAGATCCACGTGACACAACATCCGGTTTTCAAAATAAGATATCGACAAATCGTAGCATATATGGAAATGACATTACATTAATTATTTTCACATTAAGTAAAACATGTGACCTTCAACTAGTGAGTTAAAGAGAAAACACAACTCAATTGTGCGTGAAGTGTATTTATTATTTGATTTCAGGCTTAATGGAAAGATAATGAATGTAATTATATCTGACTGATATTTATGTATTCAGGACATTTCTGACCACATCCAAATAAAAATATCCTATTTTTACCAATTCAGATATTTTACAAAGTAAAAACTGAAATGATTTTGTATCTTTTAAATAGATCATTTCTAACATTTTGCTAAAATTATGCTTCAATTCAAACAGTTGATAAATACAACAGTTAATATGGTAGTTCATAGCCTGCTCATTGGAAATGTGTTTTTTCTTGTTCATATGGTGTGCGGTTAACAAATAATTTCCTTTTTATGTTGCATTGAAATTAAGTCATTTAGTGTGTTCTTGGTCACATCAAATTGAAAGCTGGACCAAAGTCAGGGCCTGTAAGGCTTCTCTGCTGGCCTAAACACAATCACAACGTTATAGCTATGTTATTATTTAATTTTGTAATTTAAATTTTCTTTTTTTCGAAACAGCATCCCATCATGCGCGTATTTATGTATACGATATCAGACAGCAGGCCAAGGTATAAAATGCACGGCCCGCCACTGCAGTCTGGACAGTCTTTCTCTCTCAACGCCTCAATAGGTAGATCTGTCCTGTCACCGAGGCAGAGGTCAGGGATCTTGGGCTTAAAAAGGTTGGTGACCACTGTCCTAGGGGGTGAGACGGACAAACAACACAAGAATGAGCAAAACCCCACGAATATCCTGCCAAAGATTCCAGCTGCGACCAAGGTGCGACCAAGCTGCTGTTTGATGCCTTGGAAGC
The DNA here is from genome assembly GCF_910589615.1 of Taurulus bubalis. Lineage (NCBI taxonomy): Eukaryota > Metazoa > Chordata > Actinopteri > Perciformes > Cottidae > Taurulus > Taurulus bubalis. The sequence continues at coordinate 606,351 of NC_136591.1, forward strand.
GTGAACGGGTCGATCCAGCAGCGTTATCACACAGCTTTGTAACTCAAGGATTCAAACTGAAGTGGACATCAGTGAGGTAGAGTAGAAGGCCGCCTGCGTTCACAATTTACATGTTTTGTGTTGAGTAAAATCCTAAAGTGTTATCAGCTACTGTCAGCCTGGAACAGATTGTTGTGCTTCACTCAAATTAACAAATTAATAAACAATGATCCATTTCATATTATATTTAACATCTGGCTTCAGATTAAGACATAAAGCAAAAGGCAAAGTTCTGTGATCAAAAGCAGCTGATCAAACATGAGGCCCTGCCCTGTGGACACCGGACTGGACTTCTGCCTTCTTGTTTGGCTTCCAGATACATTATGGGACATTTCTGCTTCCACAGAAAAGCATTACATAATAATTGACACGTTAAAACGGACCCCGTGCTGCACGTTTGACAAGCTGCCTCGCCAGGGAACTCTGTTACTGCAGAGAGAAAACTGAACCTGACAGCCAGCATCTGAACTCACGTCGCTTCATTCAGACACGCGAGTCAAAGTGATGGGGATGGTTGCCAGTTATCTTCCTAACCTTCTCAGAAGTGACGGGCAGCATCTAGTGCAAACACATGAAGACAATTTTGGACAGAAATAACAAATGAATTTGCCATACCAGGGCACATGGTATAGGGAGTATACCCTTTCTTGGTATGGGGAGCTGGAGCACTTCCTACCATGCGTGGAACATCTCCTCAAGTTCCATTAGACTTATTTGGTTGATGCTTTTGTCCAAAGCAACTTACAATAAGTGCATTTAAACTAAACATAGAAACAAGATCTTGTAAAGTGCATCCCTTCTAACTTCCAAACAAGTAAAAGCACTCAACAGCACAAGTGTGTAGAGAGAACCAAACAACGATTGAGCAGAGGCCTGCACCGTTTGGTGAGATGTGCAACAGGTTAAACACATAATATGTATTTATATACATGTAAGGGTGTGTGGAGTGACTTTTCCTGGCTGGATTTGTGATTCAAGAACAGAGAACCCATCTTAAACACGCTAAACATTTTTATATAAAAAATAAAGCACTGGGAGCAATTTCGAAAAAATACTGAGATCTTGTCCCGTAATGACTGTGCCTTGGTGTTTAACCACGGGTCGGGTCGGGGTCATTAAGCTTGGAGATGGTTGTGGGCGGTGGACCGTTCCCCGTACTGAGCTTTCCGGCTGTGGGCGGGTTTGGAAGGATTGAGAATCAAGAAAGTACGACGGCATCGTTCATTTAAGTGCCCTGAAACCATTTCACTTTACAACACCCTCTGGTGGCTGCAGTGTCAGTAGGGTAGTTGAATGGGGCAACAAAACGTCAGAACATTACATTTTTGAAAACTTGCTTTTATTTCAAGCAGGGTAGTCTAGGCAAGGCAAGGCCAGTTTATTTGTAGAGCACATTTCAACAACAAGGCGATTCAAAGTGCTTCACATAAAACCATTAAAAGCATCAAAACATAATGCAGAACAATTTTAAAACAACAAAACTTTCCCTGTGTCCTTATTTCCTTGCCTCTTATCGCTTCTTCAGCGGAAGACTTTAAACTGACCGTGCAGGGGAAACCCTTCGCTCCGTGTCTCCAGTTACCAGAGCTGGCAACGTACCTACGGATTTCTACTTTGACTTCTACGACTACGAGTCGACCTCTGGTCCCTTTGTCCTATTTAAACTCTTTATTCTTTTATTTAAATCCCTACCAGTGGACACTAATTATCTTTCCCTTCCCGTCTACTGCAATGTTCTTTGACAAAAAGGATCATTAAAAATGCAGCTGCTGGAGTTTTCACAGAGCCCAACAGATCAGACCACATCACTCCGATTCTTAAGTCTCTACACTGGCTTCCTGTAAGCCGTAGAACTGAACATACGTGGGAGTGGGAGCAAAACACATTAAAGACACGTTGAAGGATGACACTCCCGCCAGGCCTCTCAAGTCAAGTGGGAGTGGGAGGCCAGTAAAGCCCGGAGCCTGGGCCAAACCTGGTGAAGCAACCTTTAGTCCCCATGCTGACAAAAGCTTTGAATCAGGATTCAGAAACACACGCTTCATTGATGCTTAGCTAGTTATTGTAATAACAACAAAGATTTGTCTTGAAATAAATGTCTGTTTAGTCTGTATATCACAATGCTAAATTGAGAAAGTTTTGCAATCTATATATATATATATATCTGCAGTATTAGGAACCGGGTGTCTGTGGTGATATTCACGGGAAATGAAATGCTGTATTAAGTTACTACTGCAAATATTCTTCCTGTTGCAGCTTTACATTAAAACCATTTAACTGGCCAAACACATTTTTGAGCAGCAGATCAACATGAAATACTGCAGGGTGTGATGGATCAAGACACAGTGAGCTGAGAGACGAGGGATAGGCGGCAGCAAAGTCTCACTTTCACTTTCTCTATTGCAAACTGTGCAGCGCAACATCTGATCACGTTGGCTGACAGAATGATGCCAACTATACCTTACTTCTTCATTAAAATGACAATAGTCTGATTTGCTGCCCTCTGAGACCTATTACATGCATTTGCTGTTGCCACCAGTAAATAGTCACCAAATCAATGCCTGAAAGAAGACGTGAAACTAGAGATTGAGACCTGATCTCATGTTTACAATGTTTACTGAGGGAATACATCAAGAGAAGTAGAGTCATTTATATAGACTTCTATACAACCAGAGGAGTCGCCCCCTGGTGGTCAGGAGAGAGAATGCAGCTTTAACACGTGAAGCATAGACTTCTATACAACCAGAGGAGTCGCCCCCTGGTGGTCAGGAGAGAGAATGCAGCTTTAACACATGAAGCATATACTTCTATACAACCAGAGGAGTCACTCCCTGGTGGTCAGGAGAGAGAATGCAGCTTTAACACATGAAGCATAGACTTCTATACAACCAGAGGAGTCGCCCCCCTGGTGGTCAGGAGAGAGAATGCAGCTTTAACACATGAAGCATAGACTTCTATACAACCAGAGGAGTCGCCCCCTGGTGGTCAGGAGAGAGAATGCAGCTTTAACACATGAAGCATAGACTTCTATTCAACCAGAGGAGTCACCCCCTGGTCGTCAGGAGAGAGAATGCAGCTTTAACACATGAAGCATATACTTCTATACAACCAGAGGAGTAGCCCCCTGGTGGTCAGGAGAGAGAATGCAGCTTTAACACATGAAGCATATACTTCTATACAACCAGAGGAGTCGCCCCCTGGTGGTCAGGAGAGAGAATGCAGCTTTAACACATGAAGCATAGACTTCTATACAACCAGAGGAGTCACCTCCTGGTGGTCAGGAGAGAGAATGCAGCTTTAACACATGAAGCATAGACTTCTATACAACCAGAGGAGTCGCCCCCTGGTGGTCAGGAGAGAGAATGCAGCTTTAACACATGAAGCATAGACTTCTATACAACCAGAGGAGTCACCCCCTGGTCGTCAGGAGAGAGAATGCAGCTTTAACACATGAAGCATATACTTCTATACAACCAGAGGAGTCGCCCCCTGGTGGTCAGGAGAGAGAATGCAGCTTTAACACATGAAGCATATACTTCTATACAACCAGAGGAGTCGCCCCCTGGTGGTCAGGAGAGAGAATGCAGCTTTAACACATGAAGCATAGACTTCTATACAACCAGAGGAGTCGCCCCCTGGTGGTCAGGAGAGAGAATGCAGCTTTAACACATGAAGCATAGACTTCTATACAACCAGAGGAGTCGCCCCCTGGTGGTCAGGAGAGAGAATGCAGCTTTAACACATGAAGCATAGACTTCTATACAACCAAAGGAGTAGTGGGAAAGGAACCCTACAGCGACACTTGACATAGTTTTGGCCAATAAGAGATATAATTAATTTGGTTATGTAGAATAATAGATTCAAAGTTCAACAGAGTATGAGTCAGCATGAGTATCTTGTAAAACACTGGCTTCTCCTCTGTCCTTTGCTCATTAGCGCATCTCATCGATTTGAATGGGCTGTGAGTCCAGCAGCTTAAATTAAACTAACAGAAAGACAAAAGTTGACTTTGTGCTTTATTCAACAGAAATCGCTACCTCAGTGGTATATTGCAAAATGCGGGGTTATCGCATAATGAAGTGAACATGCATTAATGCCGTGTTATAACATGCTTTGCTGCCATACCACCTCTTAAGATTTCAATACGTTTTACATTTATCGCTTTCTGGTTTATATTTCGCTTTCCTTTTCAAATATCTGATCATTATTTGACACATAAGGCCAAGATGGCCTCCAGGCAAAGCTGTAGAAATATCTTCTAAAAAAACTTTTTTTAACGCAATGCAAGACAATTGCTCTTCTTTTCAAATCAGCAAGGTGATGTAAGAAACAAGCTCACTCATAGTCTTGTCAAACTTTATTTGAGGCAGTTGGTGCATAACCTGATCCTGAGGCGCCAGATGGTTTGTCACACAGAACCTTCTGAGGAAGCGTCATTGAAAGAAGTTTGGAAAAGGACAGGCGCTTTCAAAAAAATACTTTGCGGGTGATGAAATGAACCATCTGTCGATCAAAGCCAGTCAGCAGAGGAGCAGACTGAAGCATCTTTTCCACGGAGAAAAGCCTTCAGTACGTTGAGCAGGCCTTGGTATCTGAGCTGGTCATGTGCTGTTGAACCTATCCCATAATCAATACCCTGAGCACCGATAATGAGCTTCTGCAGGCAGCAGGGAGAGCTGCTAATGAGAGCGAGAGCGTGGACAGAGCTGCAGAATGAGTCTGCCTCTTTTCAAAGGGTTTGAACTTCAAACTAAGACATATGGGTCATCTAAACTCCTGCCACCACAACACCTAATTGGGTAAATTGGCAAAACAAAGTTTGTGTATGATTTAGTGGGAAGTAGCGGTGAGGTTGCAGATTGCATCTTACTACCTCCCTCCCTCTCCAAGCAGAGGACCCACTCCACATGTAGATACGAATGGCTTATGCTAAGCTAACAAAAAACACAATTATGTTCAAGCGATTATACAATAATGAAAATGTAGTTGTGAATATTGTATTCAATGTTTCCAAATAGATCCATCTAAATCCTACATCGATGCTCAGAGCCAGAGAGAAGACTCAGTGCTGTACGAGTTGGTCGATTTGTTTTCATTTATTTACGTTGGCTTTTCGGATGATTCTGATCCCATTCTTTTCGTTCACCTGATACGCCTTCAGCTCAGATGCCAGCCGGGCCTGTGGCAGCGAGCTGCACCCGGCTGACCGACCCGGATCAATCGGAGAAGAGCTCAGCGCCCGGCGGCAGCAGCTCACCTCCAGGAGCAGAGCTTGCTGTGGCAAAATGAGCAGAAGAGACGCTGGTTTGGATTTGCAACCCAGTGTTTTAATGACCACAAGGCACATTCAACAAGACCCGAGTTCAGACCTTTCAGCATCAGCTTCATAGAGTAATTCAGCCTCCCAGATCTCTTTCCATCAATCAGACCAATCGATTGAAACACAAACAAAGCCCATCCAGCCGTCCAAATATGGGATGTTCTTTTGGTGTGACCTACGGTCGGGGTCAAAATGGCCTTTGGCAGAACACGCAGTTCATGTACGGGAAATGTGTTTACTCGACCCAAGTTTCATGTCACAGGCAGTGTTATTGCCAACTTCCTCATTTCTACTATTTGTTATAAAACCAAATGTAAGGTGTCCAGACTATGTTGTATGATGAAGCTTCGCTGCTCCTCTGGTCCGCACTGAGAGCCAACGCCAACGCCACGCTGCTGGAGGCCCAGGCTGTGTTACCGTCCCGCGAGAACCAGGGCAACCAGGGTCAGACGGTCAGACCCCCGCTGGTGGTGATGAGAGGTTTTCAAAGGGACTCTGGTACTCAGACACATTACCCTTTCTGTCCACAGGGACCACAAAAAGCAAACCAAAATTGAAGTTCCTTGTGATAGATTTAAGTAAAAGCACTTCTGGATTTCATAAGGTATCATCTTTACGCACCCGACAGCGTCATATTTGGGGATTGTAATAAAGCCTGTTGCTTTACTTCCAGCTGATACTTATCATGTTAGTGTGCCTTGCACATCTGTGGCCTGAAAGAGTACAACGCCAAAAAACCTCAAAATACTCAAGAAGAAGAAAAAGATGAAACAGAGCAGCCAGGGAAATGTTTTGTGTATTTGGGAACCTTTGAACTGAGAATGTCACAATAGACCCCAATGTAGAGCCAGTCTCCCGGTCATTGGCGATGGAGCGGCTCCAGATGTCGTACTTGGTGACATCACACGTTTGCGACGTCTCTTCCTGGCTTTGTGAGAGTAGCTCATCATCACAAACGGTTGCTTTAACTTTCCACAGCCCTGGAGATGTTTTTCATCATTAAACTTTCGTCCACAGTCTTCTCCTACTGAAGCAAACAGAGATGTTCCCGAGGTGAGGCGGCTCTATGTGAGTCAGAGCCCTCAGTAATGAGAAACCGGATGATTCATGTGTTTCTTCCTGTTGTCTAAACCTGATTATTTCGCTGCATCAGCTACATCCTGAAGATGATTGGACACGGATTGAATCAGCTTGGAGTAATTCGATGGAGTCGGATATTCTTAGTCGGGCCATCGGATGATCGGTGACCACATCTGTGCTTTGTATTACCTGTAAAGGGCAGAATGTTAACAGTGGATGTGATGAGGTCATGACTTACTGACTTCTCCTCTGCTGTGAACTAATATTTCATTTAGGAAACGCGCTCTTAAAACCGAGGCTTTTTGAGGGAAAACTAGAGAGGAATGATAATGAGGCGGGGAGGATTTCGGCCTCAAAGCTAACTATCAACCATATCGGCCCGTGTCAGCAGTTTCCAGCCCCCTTATCTTCGACTAGTTTTTTTTGGAGCAACACTAAAAGCAATTAACTTCATCTGGAGGTAATCCACAGAGGAGGAGTCACGGGGCAACACAGGAGCCAAAACAACTTCGGAGCGGTCGCTGTTGTCGGGCCGTGTTAGACGAACTGCATAGTCAGCAAAACCTGTGTTAGCAGGTCGAGAGCAGCCACACGGCAAAGCTAGAGATCTCCGAGGTGTCACCTTTTTTTTGGTGTGAAAATAACATTTTGACAGTATGTTACCACAGTTTTATTTCTGCAGGAATGAGTCCTAAAGCCCAGGAATGAGTCGGCATTTTAGCACTTCCTGTTCCCTCGTCTCAAATGCAATGTGTTTTTTTGAACGGGTTTTTGAACGGGTTGCCTGAGATCATCTCTGTGGTTAACACAAGCTTGAGAGATGTTAACCTTTTAGTTCTACGACATAATATACGTCAGTAAACCCCAGTTGTCACAATGTAAGAACGCTGATGTTTATCAGCAACATCTTAGCTCAGTGTGTGAGCATGCTAATTAGCAACCAAAAATGGCAAACATATGCTCAATGCATTTAGTTTATTTGGAAGCCATTCAATTACTTGGAGTTGTTTTAGCTTGGACACAACTTGCTGTAAACAGAGATGGCTCATGAACATTACACATCTTTTGATTATGCATCTTTGTTGACCCACGAGAATAGAGCAAAAGACAGTTAGCCACTCGGCCTTGTGCATCACACTGTTGCCAAAGGAGGTAATTCCATAGCTGTGCTGTTGTAATCCAACAAAGTGAGACAGATGAGGAAACCACTAGTCTTATGTGAGCGGCCTAGGTGACCCCTGAGGATGGAGTCAGGCCTCATAGATGGATAAACAATCTTCATCTCCACTTAGACTACATGGATTTCCACTCTGTGCTCTGGTGTCATGTATTCCCCTGAACGTTCCCCAGGGAGAAGCTTCTATGTGAGATGTGTTATCAAAAAAATGTGTCCGCGAGCTACCAGCCAGGGATTTTTTTGCCCTTTTAGTTACTCTGAGCGATTGGCTGGCCAGTGGGACTTTTCACAGGGAAAAGCCATTTCAGAAACATGTCTGTCAGCATTTTCTTTTGGAGGCGCAGAAAAGAGCTTTCCATTGGTGGGGGAGGTACGGAGAGGAAGGAGGGAAGGAGGTGGGAGAAGGAAAGACAGACAAAGAGGTAGTCAGATTGAAAGGTATAGCATTCCGAGAGAGAAGCAGCGGATGATTGAGAGCAAATAAACAGAGATACAAACAGCGAGGTGCCATTTATCTCCTGTAATGACACCAGTGGCTGGTGATTACTGGCCAGGAAATGAAGCCCAGGTCTCCACTCACCAGAGAGCCTTATGTCCACGAGGAGGGCCACTTACTTCCAGTGTGCTGCATGAGCAATGTCTCTGCATTTGATTTATGAATCACTTCAGTTGCTCATTTCTCTTGCTTTACATGTTTATTCTGTTCATGATATGAGAACAGTTTGAATCTTCCTCACTGAAAAGTGAAGCCAATGCAGGAGTTCCTTAAACCCTTAAAAGTGTCAGTCCACGAACCAAACGTCATGGCAGCTGCGTCCCCTTCCTGTGTATAATTGATTGACACCACACTCACTACTCATCTCATCTCACTACTGCATTTTATTTCTTAAACTGCAGTGCAACTTTTATTCAACTTTTATTTTTTATTTTGCTTTTTCAACTTTTATTTTTTATTTTGCTTTTTGACTGTTTTATTGTTTTCTTAACTGTTTTTAAATCTGCATTTTGTTTTGATGCTTTTAATGGTTTTATGTGAAGCACTTTGAATCGCCTTGTTGTTGAAATGTGCTCTACAAATAAACTTGCCTTGCCACACATCAATTATTTTTATAAATTGGAAAATTTTCTCTCTCACAACTCAAACGAAGGACTTTAACCCAGGAGACCGCCGTCCACGTGAAACCAAATCAACGTTGACTTAGTTTACGTAGTATAAATACCTATTTTTCCTACGGAATAAGACATATGTGAACCCACAGATGGAATGAGCAGAAACTGGCACACCGTCTCTGACACGACCAAAACTATAAGAGTGTCATAGTTTGACCAAGCGCCAGTACCTGACGGACTGGGAGTGAGAACATGTTGTGTGTTCCCCTTCACAACAAAGTAGATGTCCACAACCCATCACAGATCTACGATTAAAGTGCAAAGGTAATCTTTTCCAGACCCAAACCACAACATACCTTTAGTTTTTCCATTTCCCGGTCTTATGATTTTCTTCTCCATTTTCCAAACACAACCAGTGATTGTGGGTTGGGCTCTGAGCTGTAGAACTACTGTTGACCTACACTCAATCCTGTGCCTGAATGCATCCAACAAACAGGCGACACTGCGAAACCAAAAGTCAACGTCGACTTTACTCTTTTTAGGCTTTTTTTCTTAAATATTGTTTGCTTGTTGCATCACATAACGTAAAAAGTAAGCTAACGGCGGTTGTTAATTATTTATAGTGGGAACTTTCTGACGTCACGTTAACACAAACCCTGACCTTACCTTCCATGTAGTTTCATTGCCTAAATCTAACCAATGATTTCACAACGTTAACCACGGGGCATTGTGAGTTTCAACAAGCTTGAAACTAATTTATAAAAGACATGTTTTTGTTGAGAAACATGAAAGGTTTGCAGAAACGTGCAATGCCAACATGTTTTCAGGCGACTGCAGGCAAAGCTCTCAGCAGTGGGTTTCTCAAAACCAAATAAAAGCAAACTATCTGCTATCAGAAAATGCATTTTGTTGTGAGCTGATCCGTTAAGCAATATTACAATGAGCAACTCTTCCACAAGGCTGCTGTCCTTCAGCCCGAGGATCAGCCCAAAGGTTCCCACCGGACTGCTTGATGTGACGACGGGAGCACGGCGCTGTTGATGCGTTTAGGGAAGCGAGCGCGGAGGCGGAAGGCGAGCTGAATCAGGCCGAGAAGCGTGTAGTGAGTGAAATAATAAATAAATAAAAAACGGGGAGCGTAATGGCATAATGGTACGCGGCCAACACTCCTGCCGTAGGGGTCTGGGCGAGCCAACGTACGAGTCCCAGCGTTTGAGATGAGAGGATTAGCGAGTGTGAGAATGTCTGCTGCATAACTTTAGCCATGAACATCAAATAGCAGAAGGGAATGTGACAGGCAAACAGTCTGCTGGGTGGTTTCTAACACTCAGGATAGATGTAGTGGTCCAGCAGGGAGATACGGATGCACTCGCAGTGCTGTCTGCAGAACAGCAGAAGACTGGGAGTGACTCACACAGATAATGCCTTCTGAGTGGCATTTGAGCATCTCATAGTAAACAAAATGGCAGTGCTTGATTGAACGTGTGGGATGGATTTGTTTCTCTATGTTTTTGTTCTGAGACCACCCACGGGAGAAATAGCGTTTGACATCCTCCGTAGGAGAAGTGCAAGCGGATTAGAGAAGGAGGGGAGAAAGTAATTGTTCCAGTCTTTTTCTATTCTGGGTTTTCGGAGGGGTTTGTGAGTTTGCAGTCAACGTGAAGGAATGTGAACAGGAAAGGTTGTTTTTAGACAGTAGAGGAGAAGAATCTGATGTGACGGATGTCATTACCAGGGTCGATGCGAAAATGACGTACAATTGTGTAAACAGCATGAGCTGATATGATATATAGCGTGTGGCGTCCTATATATATATATATATATATATATATATATATATATATATATATATATATATATATATATATATACTGTATATATATATATATATATACTGTATATATATATATAAGACAGGCACAGACACGAGGAGGAAACGCGTCTCGAGATGACGAGAGTTGTATAAGAATCTTCCCCTGTCCCATCTGCTGAGTGAACCTGCCTCTTATTTCGGCTGGACTTTTGGCCGGCAGCAGCAATGTGTGAAATTCCATCTCCCGTCTCATCCGTGCTATCCAAAAGTGGAGCTGTCATGTATATATATAAGCAGCACGGAACAAATATTTCAAGAAATATGTTAACCAATATCATGCCACTTTTTTGTGCAATAATGCTAATTTAATAATAATTACTGCCTGAGTTTGGTTCATGGCAAAAGCGTTGTAATGTGCCAGGGCTAGCGTCCTGCATCCAGTGTGATGTTTAGGTTATGCTCTGAAGTAAGACTGATTTATAAGATTAAGGCCTACGCCTAGAGTGTTAAAAAATAAAATGAGCAATGTGTCAGTTAAGTTCACAGACAGTATCATTATAGCTTGTATACATTTCTGTATGTAAGAAGTGAACGTAGCCGTCGCAATCACCTTGTAGCCCCGTCCCCTGCTTTATGGTCTGTTTGACTCTGAATGACCATCATGTACTAAATGAACATCATGCTGTATTGAAGAAGACTTGAATCTAGAGATTGAGACATAAACTCAGCCATTTGAGCCGACATCCTCGCTAAATGTCAGCTGGGATCGACTCCAACCGCTGAGATCTTCTAAGAACAAGAGGTTATAGATAATGGATATCTGGATGTACCAGAATTCCTCAAATGGAAAGATAAGTAAAACAACTACAAAAACAAACTGTCCATATCTCAATATTTAGAAGTATATTACCTGTATCTTTTCCCTCAACACGTTTTCACTCGTCAAATATTAATGTTTGGTCACAAAAGTACTTGGTCAGGTTTAGAAAACATAATGGTTTGGGGTCAAATAAGTAGTTAAATAGTAAAGTCCAGAAATGATGGAACACAAGTAAATTAGTCAATCTTTGCTTAGTTTCGTACGGCACACGGACAGTGGGCTCGTGGGGGAAAGTCCATCACCTTCCCGCCCACCTTAAGGAAACCGTTTTTCTTTATACTCCGTCTGTTGATCAGTCTAATAGTGACACGCATGGGTTTACAATGCCTGGTGCGTCTCATACAGACGCTACAGGGCGCCTCAGTGCGTTGGAATCAGACGCCGAGGGCTCTGACCAACATGCCGGGTCGCTTCCTTCCCTAACACTTCTCCCTGAGTGTATCTTGGCTGATGTAACAGCGCAATAATCCAAAAGGAGAGCGATGACAATCAATACCTGCTCGAAAAACTACATTTCTTATCACACCTTTGCTATGTCTTGAAGTCCAAAATCAATAGCTAATCAACAGGTTATTAGGGGAGTCAGGTGTGCGCTAGTTTCCACTAGAGCTTTAAAAGACACCATCAGGCTGTGAGTACGCTGTACTTGGTATATCTGTGCTTAGTATATCTGTACTTAGTATATCTGTGCTTAGTATATCTGTGCTTAGTATATCTGTGCTTAGTATATCTGTGCTTAGTATATCTGTACTTAGTATATCTGTACTTAGTATATCTGTACTTAGTATATCTGTACTTAGTATATCTGTGCTTAGTATATCTGTGCTTAGTATATCTGTACTTGGTATATCTGTACTTGGTATATCTGTACTTAGTATATCTGTACTTAGTATATCTGTGCTTAGTATATCTGTGCTTGGTATATCTGTGCTTAGTATATCTGTACTTGGTATATCTGTACTTGGTATATCTGTACTTAGTATATCTGTACTTAGTATATCTGTGCTTAGTATATCTGTGCTTAGTATATCTGTACTTAGTATATCTGTACTTGGTATATCTGTGCTTGGTATATCTGTACTTAGTATATCTGTACTTGGTATATCTGTACTTGGTATATCTGTACTTAGTATATCTGTACTTGGTATATCTGTGCTTAGTATATCTGTACTTAGTATATCTGTGCTTGGTATATCTGTACTTGGTATATCTGTACTTAGTATATCTGTACTTAGTATATCTGTACTTGGTATATCTGTACTTGGTATATTAGCTTTTGGAGAATCTCTGAACCAAAACACAGAGCGAGTCGAGACAACCAAAAGCATTCCCAATCATTAGCTTTGGATCAATACACCAATTAGGAATCATCTTGCAGAACTTAATCTGTAATTCAACGTATTTATTTAATTAAATAAAAGCAATGCAATATGTATCAGAATATCACAGGTAGTTTGAGTTGGTGGTACAAACATGTGATCACATTATGAGCATTTTAACACCAGTTTCTGGCTAGTAGCCTCTTGCTAACGCTGCGTTCACGTCATATGGGAATAACGTCAGAATGATTTGACACGGCAAAGCAACATCTTGTAAGTGACGCTGTTTGATCTCCTACATTGTTTTTCCATTGCTACTGATACCTGTCTTGACACTTTACACGTATGGACTTATTAAACGAATACAGCTCACATTTTCTATCAAACTATCCCCAGTTATATCAATCAGACAACAAATTCACCCAACAGGTGAATATATCTTTGATATTTATATATATATATATATATCTTTGATACTTAGGTTGAAAGAAGATGTACTTTTCTAAAATGTTATGTATTTACATAGAAAACCTGTGGAGTTAATATTAGCAGAGCCCGTTAGCACTTACTAGCTTCAGCACTTCTATGTTATGCTAGCTAATGAAGGTACTGCATGCGTTCACACGCTGCTTTTGCTTTAATGATTGTAACTGAACACAGTATAGCCGGCTTGATGTCCTGGTAATATAATATAATAATAATAGTAATATAATCTATAATGTGGATTTGAAGGAAACGTCCAGGATGTCAAACTGACTCAACAGGTTCAAATGATAAAGATAGAAGGTGAAGCTACAGATCTCAGTGTAGACGTTAACCAACGCGTCAGCTGGATACCCTTCTGTCTGCTTCTCTTGCTTTCTTGTGGTTTTTCCAAAATGTTTGTAATATTGCATTCAGTGTGGGCTCAACAGGTTTAGTGAAGGGCAGATCATTGAAAAGCCAAAGAGGCTCGCTGATGTCAGCGGGGGTTAAACTGCCACTGGAGCCGAGTTCCGCTCTGAACCGACCCCACCATGTCGGCGGTGCCATCTCTCACACCTTGAAACAGCTTTCAGACAGCGACTCCCCTCATGGAGCTGTGTGCCTTCAGCACGTATTGCCGAATCTGTGACATGTCTTAATAGACGTAGTTAATGCACAACTAAGGTCGCTTTACTGCATCTCCTGAACTACAGTGAGAGCACAAGGACCATCCATTAAAGGCCATGCTTTGTCTTTATTGTTTCAGTCTTTATTGCTTTCTTCAGGCCCATTCAGACTGGATTTATTTCTCCAGGGAGGTGACTTTAACATCACCCACGCAGATCACTTATTTTATTCCTGTCTTTGAGCACGTGGGCAATTATTCACCTTTTTAATAATTACAGCCACAACTATCTGCTATTTCTCACTGGTCATAATTAAAGTAGATCTCTTCTGTCGTATCACGCAGGAGGAGCTGCTTGTCTCTCATTTTATTTTTGTACCTTCTCAGTGTGAAACTGAATATTATGTGAAAATATAGGAGATCAAAAACACCAACACCTGTTTGAGAAGTGATATGACGACAGAGAAAACTAATAATGGCTGGTAAAAGTCAGGTGCTGGTATTCTCCTGTGATATTCTCCTAAATCCTTTTTTTATTTTGGCTAAATCACACCAATAAAGTCTATGCCTAATTAGCTTTCAGCCGTTCCGGACGTACAGACAACTCTCCCTGGATTACTTTGACACTGAAGGAAACTTTCGCATTTTCTTTAACGTTTTCTGCTTAGATTTATTGAAGTGTATTTGTGGCACCCACCAGGGCTGAGGACCATTTATCGATTCATCCATGAAAAGAATAAGTGACACTTAAGCGAATGGATTTTATTCCCGACCCCGAGAGACGGTCGTCAGTGCTGCTGTCTTTGTGATGAGCCTGGAGAGAAACCAACCCTGACAACACGGCTCCAGCTCCCCCAGAGGCACTTTCATGGCCGGGCGGGTAGTCATCATCCCTCCCTCCGTCTCCTTGACTCCTCCTGTCCTCGGCCCCTCTCCTTGCTTCTCTCTGGGTCTCTGGCTCGCCCCTGTGGCCGCCCTTTGAGGCGCTGCGTATCAAACGCATTCAAAAAGGACTTCTGGCTTCCAGTTTCAGCTTCTCCGTATCGGCACCTTCACAGATCTTCCTCTTCCATGCAAGGATTCTCCCGAGGGAGGCGATCCCGCTGCACATCCCTCTCTCCAGCGCTCTGGGGTCACATGCAGCCCCCGATGCCTGAGCTCTAATGGTCCCAGCAGACGCTCAGGATGCCGCCCGCTCTCCTTCCTGCCCGTCGGCCGTTTCCATCTTTCCCTCTCTGCACGCTCGTATGTCTTCCTGTCGCTCGCTCCCATGCTGTCGTTCCCAATTTCCGTCTTTGTTTGCCCTGCTAGCTCGGTTCCCTCCGGTGCGAACAAGCTATCCGAGACGCAGAGGGAACCAGGAGAGGCGGAGGAGTGATTCCTCGTCGCCGTAGGAGGGTCGTTTGCATCTGGCTCACTTTCTACCAGTGTCTCTCTCTCTCTCTCTCTCTCTCTCTGCCTCCGTCTACCTCCATCAATCCGCTTTTCCAATTAGATTCAGACTGGGTTATCGGCACAGCGTGTTTTCTCCTTTTCTTTCATTGCCGGTCTCTCTCAATCTACTCTGTTTTTCCGTGTTTAGATTTTCTATCAGTTGCATCAGTCGCTGGAAGCTGAGAGCCGACGGTGCAGGTATTTCACACCGGGGCCGAAGTGTTGGTGGCTGCTGCCCTTCAGCTATCTCACTCACTCACTCACTCACTCACTCATTCACATCACTTCTGGTTCCCTCAGCTCTAAAGAGCGTTGCAGCGTCCTTCAGCTCGTTGTACGGGTTTTATGTCCTGCAACTAGTTATTCAGTCTCTCTGCTCCCATCAGCGAAGAAGACAGCACCCATTGTACGTCTACCGGTAGCCAAAACTCACTAAAACTAACTTACGAAGTCAACTTAACAGGGGAATAGTCTATTTTTTCTGAACTCCATAAGTGACTGCAGTTAAAATGAAGAGATCATCATCTCATAATTCGGAGGCCCAGGATATTAGAAATTTAACAAAAGATGGAGATCTTATAGGTATAAACATATTAATTAAAACATTTTGATATTAGATGGTATGCTCTTTCAAAAAATGCTCCACAAGGCTCCAGAGACATTAAACATAATTTGGAGGAGAAAAGCATTTAATGCAGAGATAAAAAGGCTTTTTGCAAAACATGTAGACTGTATTTGAAGCGTGGCAGGAAGTCTACGAGACAATATTGATCGCAAAGAAAAACGATATTCAAAGAATACGAACAAAAAAACGGAGAGGAAAAAATAGATCCTGGAGCTGATGGTATTTCGCTCAACCGTTATCAGATTTTGGATTCAATCCAATGAACACACCATCAGAACGCTGGAGTTCCTCATCATGAACACAGACTGGCTGACGAGCCTCGTGCAGCTCTACTTCCTCGTCCTCTCACTGGACTGAGGACGCCGCAGAGACTCACTAGCGCCTCCACAGGTACAAGTGGTAGTACAACAACAGCATGGCCACGGCTAGCTGCTTAGCATGGCCACGGCTAGCTGCTTAGCATGGCCGCGGCCAGCTGCTTAGCATGACCGCGGCCAGCTGCTTAGCATGACTGGCAGCTAGCTGCTTTGCATGACTGGCGGCTAGCTGCTTAGCATGACTGGCAGCTAGCTGTTTAGCGTGTTCATTTCACTATCTGCAAAACAACGATGTCACAAACACCGTGACCTCGTCACGATCCGTTGTTAGAACGTCGATTCATTTCCACACCAGTGGACTCAGATTAGTGCTGAGGTCACAGAACCCTGAGGTCAGAATATAGAACCCTGAGGTCATAGAACCCTGAGGTCACAGAACCCTGAGGTCAGAACATAGAACCCTGAGGTCAGAACATAGAACCCTGAGGTCAGAATATAGAACCCTGAGGTCACAGAACCCTGAGGTCAGAACACAGAACCCTGAGGTCAGAATATAGAACCCTGAGGTCATAGAACCCTGAGGTCACAGAACCCTGAGGTCAGACCATAGAACCCTGAGGTCAGAACATAGAACCCTGAGGTCACAGAACCCTGAGGTCACAGAGCACAGAACCCGTAGCCTTTTTTTTTTTTACCATTGTAGTACGTATATCCTTTTGTTCCCTTTATTGGTTTCAGTAATTGTCTTTTGGATATTTGTTTCCTTCACAGCAGCTCCAGACAATTAGATATATTTTGATCGTCTCAATAAAGGTTGATTTTGAAAACACATCTGTCTTCTGTGGGAAACAAATCCAGTGTGTCTGATTTAACATCCTCCTCGAGGCGTGGTCCGCTTCCTGCGTACCTCCGTCTTATTGCCCACGCCACATGCACATTGAAAGCATCCTTTATACCTACATTTATTTATTAATAAATCCACAAAACACAACACAAGGCAATAGAAGAAGACAAAGAAGAGCTGAGCCACACAAAGTAAAGCTGAAGGCATGCTATCGATTCCCTCGTCTCATTCCTCGGCGAAGAATCTTTCAAGAACTTCACAGCGACACAAACTAAATAACAAGCTGCAGACTTGAGAGCCGCAGCTGAGTTTGACGCTCTTATCGTTGTAAGCAATTACGCAACCAAGCGGCTAACGGGACATTAACGTCTGAGCGGAAAAACAACATATGCTGATGCTGCGTCACAGACTTCCTTCTCCTCCTCTGTCCGTCTTCATCCGTCTTCCTTCATCTCATTATCCCGTCAGGGTTCATACTCATTCTGACCAATGGATTCATGACTTCTCCATGACTTTAAACCAAATGTCCACTACAAACATTTAGTGAAGTCTGGGTGTAAACAGTAAAAAGTGAGTAAATGTAGTATTTAAACTAACAATGAGAATACAAAGCATACAGTAAACCTTAAATGACTCAAATGAATGAGACAATAGTTTGATTAAAAGAATAAACATGTATATAGATGCCTGTATGTATGCCTGCTTATATTTTGAGTCTCTCTTTTAAAAGCATATTCATTATTTCAAACTCAGCGTAAATGAACACATGAATATAACACATTTACATGAACACATGAATATAACACATTTACATGAACACATGAATATAACACATTTACATGACTTTTACTAAACTTTTGGGAGTTCAAGGACTTTTCCAGACGTGGAAATAAGCATTTTAAAACTCCATGACTGTTCCAGGTTCTCCATGAGCGTAACACCCCGCCCCTCTGACTGCTGATGGCTGGTTGCGGGGCGTCCCACGCCAGTGAGCAGGAGCGATCCCGTCCTAACCCGTGGGCAGGAGCAGTGTGTGTAGGGTTAATGGGAGTGGAAGCGTCTCTCTGAACAGTAGCAGTGTGGATTAAGAGGGTCCATCCAGCTGATCTCTCCCTCTCTACCACACAGAGCATGTTGTTAATCCCTGTCCACTGCTGATACAAGTCATTACCATCCTGTGAGGAGTCAGCCACTCAGTCCTCTCTAATTAATCCCAGGCTACTTCCTCTCCTCTCCTGCCCTCGCTCTCAGTCCCCAACCTCTTCAGCTCTTTTCTATTCCCTCGTCCCTCCTGCTGTTATTAACCTTCCAGGGCAGGTAGTTCTATTTTTAGATGGCAAAGAACCGCATAAGTCCATCACAAACTCAGGCTGCAGATTTCCCACAAGAAGGAACTTGTTCTCGGTCCTTGACGGACAGGTTGGTCATGCGTCAAGGTTTTAGCAAACATTCCAATAAAAATGATGTTTTCAGTCGATTTAATGTTGTTAAAATACAAATAAAGACACAGTTATCATGAGTGTCAGAGTGGAGACGTTGTCTCTGTAGTCTGTTACCTCTTTAACAAACTGCATTGAGGATGTATATACAGTGTGTGTATTTATACACAGTGTGTGTATTTATACTGTGTTCTATACTCCGGGAAATTGTTTCCTGCATCCTGAATGTCTGAAGATGATTTTCCACCCTGCAGCCTCAATTATTTATTTTTTGGTTTCGCCTTAGTTATCATTTTTGTTAAACAAAAGCCCCGAATGGACCTATATAGGTCCTTTTTTAAAATTTTAATTAAACTGTGTAAAACATTACAATAATCATGAACAAATACATTGATGCTACACATCAAATTAAACAAGAGAACCTGGGCTACAATAATTAGTCAGCCATTTTCAACACAACTCAAACACCAACTAAAATAATTATTAAAATAAAATAGTTATCATTTTGTCACGAGTCAGCCCACTGCATGTTTCCGGAACTAGCAGCCCGTAACTTGGTGCTATCAGAAAAAGACAAATAGCAAAAAGCAAGACAATTCCACACAGATTCCAAATCAACTCACCAAATCCATCTGCTGCAAAGCATCACCGAGATATGAACCAAAGAACACAGCAACATAAATCGCTGAGTCAGCACATTTTGAAACTTTATTTTTTTTTGTTGAAAAAATGCATTTCCCCCAGTAAATCCACACTGATGCAAGTTTATTTAACACCATAAGTCATATGAAAGTGAAATATAAGGTTTGCTACATGAAAAAATTAAAAATGTCACAGATGCGCGAAAATATGCGCAAATGTGCCGAAATGCAAATTTTGGAAACCTCGCCTGAATTCTCTCTGTACTTTACCCAATCTGACTTTGTTCTGCTTCACTTTTTCAAGTGAAAACAGTGCAGAGAGACTGTTCACAGATTGTGCTATGATGTGGGAGAGCCTCAGGGCTTCTTCTTCTTCTTCTTCTTCTTCTTCTTCTTCTTCTTCTTCTTCTTCTTCTTCTTAGTGAAGCATCATTTCAAGGAGATCATCATCCTGAAAGTGCTTTTTTCTATAGGCGGACCTGGAACTTCTATTTGTTTCAATCTTTATTTACTCTTAGCCAGCAACATATATACTAATATTTACACATCTGACCAAAAGCTCACAAGGGTTGCCTTTATTATAACAAAATTATTCAAATAGCCCTTGTGGTTGCAGAGATACACCCTTTTTAGTTTGGGTAAGCTATTTCGAGCTAAATCCTAAAAAATGCCTTGGGGCTTTAAAGGTTAAGATCATCATTGTGTTTTGATTGGTCTATCATGCTAATTATTAGAAGTATCTCATGTTCATGTCACCCGCCCGTTTGCTGACAGCAAGCCCGTTTGCTTACTACTTACTACTTTCTTCTTACTTCTTACTACTTACTACTGACTGGTTACTACTTACTGCTTACTACTTACTACTTACTACTTTCTTCTTACTTCTTACTACTTACTACTTACTACTTACTGCATACTTCTTACTTCTTACTACTTACTACTTACTACTTACTACTTTCTTCTTACTACTTACTACTTACTACTTACTTCTTACTACTTACTACTTACTACTTACTACTTACTACCTTCTTCTTACTACTTACTACTTACTACTTACTGGTTACTACTTACTGCTTACTACTTACTACTTACTACTTTCTTCTTACTACTTACTACTTACTACTTACTGCGTACTTCTTACTACTTACTACTTACTACTTACTTCTTACTACTTACTACTTACTACTTACTGCGTACTTCTTACTACTTACTGCTTACTACTTACTGCTTACTACTTACTACTTACTACTTACTGGTTACTACTTACTACTTACTTCTTACTACTTACTACTTACTACTTACTGCATACTTCTTACTAATTACTACTTTCTTCTTACTTCTTACTACTTACTACTTACTACTTACTACTTTCTTCTTACTACTTACTACTTACTACTTACTACTTACTACTTACTGCTTTCTTCTTACTACTTACTGCTTATTACTTACTACTTACTTCTTACTACTTACTACTTACTACTTACTACTTTCTTCTTACTTCTTACTACTTACTACTTACTACTTACTGCATACTTCTTACTTCTTACTACTTACTACTTACTACTTACTACTTTCTTCTTACTTCTTACTACTTACTACTTACTACTTACTGCATACTTCTTACTTCTTACTACTTACTACTTACTACTTTCTTCTTACTACTTACTACTTACTACTTACTTCTTACTACTTACTGCTTACTACTTACTGCTTACTACTTACTACTTACTACTTACTGGTTACTACTTACTACTTACTTCTTACTACTTACTAGTTACTACTTACTGCATACTTCTTACTAATTACTACTTTCTTCTTACTACTTACTACTTACTACTTACTACTTTCTTCTTACTACTTACTACTTACTACTTACTACTTACTTCTTACTACTTACTACTTACTACTTACTACTTTCTTCTTACTACTTACTACTTACTTCTTACTACTTACTGCTTACTACTTACTACTTACTTCTTACTACTTACTACTTACTACTTACTGCTTTCTTCTTACTACTTACTTCTTACCTCTTACTACTTACTGCTTACTACTTACTACTTTCTTCTTACTACTTACTACTTACTTCTTACTACTTACTGCTTACTACTTACTGGCTACTACTTACTGCTTACTACTTACTACTTACTACTTTCTTCTTACTACTTACTACTTACTACTTACTACTTACTTCTTACTACTTACTACTTACTACTTACTGCATACTTCTTACTACTTGCTACTTACTGCGTACTTCTTACTACTTACTGCTTACTACTTACTGCTTACTACTTACTACTTACTACTTACTGGTTACTACTTACTGCTTACTACTTTCTTCTTACTACTTACTTCTTACTACTTACTACTTACTACTTACTGCATACTTCTTACTACTTACTACTTTCTTCTTACTACTTACTACTTACTACTTACTACTTAGTACTTACTACTTACTTCTTACTACTTACTACTTACTACTTACTGCATACTTCTTACTACTTGCTACTTACTGTGTACTTCTTACTACTTACTACTTACTACTTTCTTCTTACTTCTTACTACTTGCTACTTACTGCGTACTTCTTACTACTTACTGCTTACTACTTACTGCGTACTTCTTACTACTTACTACTTACTACTTACTACTTTCTTCTTACTTCTTACTACTTGCTACTTACTGCGTACTTCTTACTACTTACTACTTACTACTTATTTTTTTATTTATTTTTTATTTTATTTTTTATTTATTTGAACAGGGACCGTACACATCAATCAACCCAGGGGTAAATGTGTCAGTCTTAGCTAAGGCTAAATTTCAACCGTAGTCCCTGTGGCCAGATATAACAAGCCATCACTAAAGGAAAGAAATGGTTTTAACAAAACATCATAAAAAGCAATAAACATACAGGTTACAATCAAATTTATAAATAGGCCTCATCATAAAATCATAAAAACATCATAAAGATCAATAAACATACACACATTTTGTACACACAATCATTGAGGAGGGAGTCACGATTCATACTCACACACCTGATTGCTAATGAGCCAGTTCTTCAGGCCGTGTTTAAAAGGGGGAAATGTTCTGCTAGTGCGGATCTGCAGGGGCAGGGCATTCCAGAGGTGTCCTGCTTTTACTGAGGATGCAGACTGGCTAAAGGAACTGTTCCTAAAGGGGATGATACAGTCACCTCTCTCCACAGATCTAGTTTGTCTACCCCTCTGTGTGTTTTGTTTGATAAATTCACCAAGTGGGGAGGAGCCATATCATGAAGAACTTTAAAAACAAGACACATATAGGATAATTTAGTGATGTTATCCCAGCTCAGGAGACTGTGTTTACTTAGAATTGCACAGTGGTGATAACTCCTGGGCTTTTTATCAAGTATTTTAAAAGCCTGATTATGAAGGATTTTAATTGATTTTAGAGTTGTGCTGGTGGCTTGAGCCCAGCTGGTTAGGCAATAGGTCAAATATGGAATGATCATTGCATTAAAGTACAGCTTTGCAGTATCTATGGTGAGATTGTTTCTTATGTATTTGAAATTAAACAAATGAAATCTGACAATTTTTGCCATGTTTTTTACCTGCTTCTTAAAAGAAAGGTTTGAGTTGAGGTAGATACCTAGGTATTTATATTCAGGCACTATCTGGAGCCTCTCACCAGAGACATAGACATCCGGCTCAGGTGAGTTACATGCCGTCTTTGCGAAAAACATACAGACCGACTTTTTCACATTTAGGTGTAAACAGGACTCTGAGAGCCATTTTGACACATTGACCATTGTATCGGTGAGTTTAAGTGCAGCCTGTTCTTTGCTTTTTGCGTGGACATAAATCACTGTGTCATCAGCGTACATTTGAATATCACATCCCTTACAAACACTGGGGAGGTCATTTATATACAAGCTGAATAACGATGGTCCCAAAATCGAACCCTGAGGTACACCCACTTCATATCCTAGCGTTGGTGATACAGCCTCACCCACTCTAACACACTGGGTTCTTCCCTCAAGGTAGGACTTCATCAGCGCTAGCGATTCAGCTGAGAAGTTGAAATGTGACATTTTCTTAATCAAGATATTGTGGTTAACGGTGTCGAAAGCCTTCCTGAGGTCAAGAAATACTGCTCCTACTTACTACTCACTGCTTACTACTTACTACTTACTGCTCACTACTTACTGGTTACTACTTACTGGTTACGACTAACTGCGTACTTCTTACTATTTACTTCCTACTACTTACTGCTTACTACTTACTACTTACTTCTTACTGCGTACTTCTTACTACTTACTACTTACTACTTACTGCTTACTGCTTACTACTTACTGCTTACTACTTACTACTTACTGCTTAATGCTTACTACTTACTGTGTACTACTTACTGCGTACTTCTTACTTCTTACTACTTACTACTTACTGCGTACTTCTTACTTCTTACTACTTACTACTTACTGCGTACTTCTTGCTACTTACTGCGTACTACTTACTTCTTAGTACTTACTACTTACTAATTACTATTTACTACTTACTACTTACTGCTTACTACTTACTTCTTTCTGCGTACTTCTTACTACTTACTTCCTACTACTTACTAGTTACTACTTACTACTTACTTCTTACTGCGTACTTCTTACTACTTACTTCTAACTACTTACTACTTACTTCTTGCTACTCACTGTGTACTACTTACTGCGTACTTCTTACTACTTACTGCTTACTACTTACTACTTACTTCTAACTACTTACTTCTTACTACTTACTACTTACTTCTTACTACTTACTACTTACTACTTACTACTTACTGCTTACTACTTACTACTTACTGCGTACTTCTTACTACTTACTTCTTACTAATTACTATTTACTACTTACTACTTACTGCTTACTACTTACTTCTTTCTGCGTACTTCTTACTACTTACTTCCTACTACTTACTAGTTACTACTTACTACTTACTTCTTACTGCGTACTTCTTACTACTTACTTCTAACTACTTACTACTTACTTCTTGCTACTCACTGTGTACTACTTACTGCGTACTTCTTACTACTTACTGCTTACTACTTACTACTTACTTCTAACTACTTACTTCTTACTACTTACTACTTACTGCTTACTACTTACTACTTACTACTTACTGCGTACTTCTTACTACTTACTACTTACTACTTACTGCTTACTACTTACTACTTACTTCTTACTACTTACTACTTACTGCGTACTTCTTACTACTTACTTCTTACTTCTTACTACTTACTTCTTCCTACTTACTTCTTACTACTTACTTCTTACTACTTACTACTTACTGCGTACTTCTTACTCCTTACTACTTACTTCTTACTCCTTACTACTTACTTCTTACTTCTTACTACTTACTACTTACTACTTACTGCTTACTACTTACTACTTACTACTTACTACTTACTTCTTACTACTTACTTCTTACTACTTACTACTTACTGCGTACTTCTTACTCCTTACTACTTACTTCTTACTCCTTACTACTTACTTCTTACTTCTTACTACTTACTACTTACTACTTACTTCTTACTACTTACTTCTTCCTACTTACTTCTTCCTACTTACTTCTTACTACTTACTTCTTACTACTTACTACTTACTGCGTACTTCTTACTCCTTACTACTTACCTCTTACTACTTACTACTACTACTTACTACTTACTACTTACTGCGTACTTCTTCCTACTTCCTACTTACTTCTTACTTCTTACTTCTTACTACTTACTACTTACTTCTTACTTATTACTTCTTACTACTTACTTCTTACTTCTTACTACTTACTACTTACTACTTACTTCTTCCTACTTACTTCCTACTTCTTACTTCTTCCTACTTACTTCTTACTACTTACTACTTACTTCTTACTTCTTACTACTTACTACTTACTACTTACTTCTTCCTACTTACTTCCTACTTCTTACTTCTTCCTACTTACTTCTTACTACTTACTACTTACTGCATACTTCTTACTTCTTACTACTTACTACTTACTACTTACTACTTTCTTCTTACTTCTTACTACTTACTACTTACTACTTACTGCATACTTCTTACTTCTTACTACTTACTACTTACTACTTACTACTTTCTTCTTACTACTTACTACTTACTTCTTACTACTTACTACTTACTTCTTACTTCTTACTACTTACTACTTACTACTTACTTCTTCCTACTTACTTCCTACTTCTTACTTCTTCCTACTTACTTCTTTCTACTTACTACTTACTTCTTACTTCTTACTTCTTACTTCTTACTTCTTACTCCTTACTACTTACTTCTTACTTCTTACTACTTACTTCTTCCTACTTACTTCTTACTACTTACTTCTTACTACTTACCTCTTACTACTTACTACTTACTACTTACTGCGTACTACTTACTACTTACTACTTACTACTTACTACTTACTACTTACTTCTTACTACTTACTGCGTACTTCTTATTACTTACTACTTACTTCTTACTACTTACTGCGTACTTCTTATTACTTACTACTTACTTCTTACTACTTACTGCGTACTTCTTACTACTTACTTCTTACTACTTACTACTTACTTCTTACTTCTTACTACTTACTTCTTACTACTTACTTCTTACTACTTACTGCGTACTTCTTACTACTTACTACTTACCTCTTACTACTTACTTCTTACTACTTACTGCGTACTACTTACTTCTTACTTCTTACTACTTACTACTTACCTCTTACTACTTACTTCTTACTACTTACTTCTTACTACTTACTTCTTACTTCTTACTCCTTACTACTTACTTCTTACTTCTTACTACTTACTACTTACTACTTACTGCTTACTACTTACTACTTACTACTTACTACTTACTTCTTACTACTTACTTCTTACTACTTACTACTTACTGCGTACTTCTTACTCCTTACTACTTACTTCTTACTCCTTACTACTTACTTCTTACTTCTTACTACTTACTACTTACTACTTACTTCTTACTACTTACTTCTTCCTACTTACTTCTTCCTACTTACTTCTTACTACTTACTTCTTACTACTTACTACTTACTGCGTACTTCTTACTCCTTACTACTTACCTCTTACTACTTACTACTACTACTTACTACTTACTACTTACTGCGTACTTCTTCCTACTTACTACTTACTTCTTACTTCTTACTTCTTACTACTTACTACTTACTTCTTACTTATTACTTCTTACTTATTACTTCTTACTTCTTACTACTTACTACTTACTACTTACTTCTTCCTACTTACTTCCTACTTCTTACTTCTTCCTACTTACTTCTTACTACTTACTACTTACTTCTTACTTCTTACTACTTACTACTTACTACTTACTTCTTCCTACTTACTTCCTACTTCTTACTTCTTCCTACTTACTTCTTACTACTTACTACTTACTTCTTACTTCTTACTACTTACTACTTACTACTTACTTCTTCCTACTTACTTCCTACTTCTTACTTCTTCCTACTTACTTCTTTCTACTTACTACTTACTTCTTACTTCTTACTTCTTACTTCTTACTTCTTACTCCTTACTACTTACTTCTTACTTCTTACTACTTACTTCTTCCTACTTACTTCTTACTACTTACTTCTTACTACTTACCTCTTACTACTTACTACTTACTACTTACTGCGTACTACTTACTACTTACTACTTACTACTTACTACTTACTACTTACTTCTTACTACTTACTGCGTACTTCTTATTACTTACTACTTACTTCTTACTACTTACTGCGTACTTCTTATTACTTACTACTTACTTCTTACTACTTACTGCGTACTTCTTACTACTTACTTCTTACTACTTACTACTTACTTCTTACTTCTTACTACTTACTTCTTACTACTTACTTCTTACTACTTACTGCGTACTTCTTACTACTTACTACTTACCTCTTACTACTTACTTCTTACTACTTACTTCTTACTACTTACTTCTTACTACTTACTTCTTACTTCTTACTACTTACTACTTACCTCTTACTACTTACTACTTACTACTTACCTCTTACTACTTACTTCTTACTACTTACTACTTACCTCTTACTACTTACTTCTTACTACTTACTTCTTACTTCTTACTACTTACTGCGTACTTCTTATTACTTACTACTTACTACTTACTACTTACTTCTTTCTACTTACTGCAAACTTCTTACTACTTACTGCGTACTTCTTATTACTTACTACTTACTTCTTACTACTTACTGCAAACTTCTTACTACTTACTGCGTACTTCTTATTACTTACTACTTACTGCGTACTTCTTACTACATACTGCGTACTTCTTACTACTTACTGCGTACTTCTTACTACATACTGCGTACTTCTTACTACTTACTGCGTACTACTTACTACTTGGCAGACGATGCGACGTCTTTCTGTCGCACTCGGCTTTCCGGCTCAGACAATGTTGCGGGAACTAAACAACACCTTTTTAAACATTACAGCTTTTTTGTACATTACACCTTTTTAAACATAAACGTTCAACGTTTAACACGTTCAAACAGAAGGTTTGAACGTGTTAAACGTTGAACGAGGTCGTGGTTTACGGTGTGAAACGTTCAGGTAACAAGAATTCTTGGTTGGGGATATAAAAAAAAATCATAGTAATAAGGCTTAAAGTTGAGCTTGTTTTTATATATTAAGAGTATTTCACCTTTTTTGCCAATTGCACAAATAGATAACTTAATAATAAACCAAACAAGTAAAGTGATTTTATATTTCTCCACCAAAATGATTTTCTCACTACAGTCCTGACTGTACAGTGAGTACAGTGAGTACAGTGTGTACTGTGAGTACAGTGTGTACTGTGAGTACAGTGTGTACAGTGAGTACAGTGTGTACAGTGAGTACAGTGAGTACAGTGAGTACTGTGAGTACAGTGAGTACAGTGTGTACTGTGAGTACAGTGTGTACAGTGAGTACAGTGTGTACAGTGAGTACAGTGAGTACAGTGAGTACTGTGAGTACAGTGAGTACAGTGTGTACAGTGAGTACAGTGTGTACAGTGAGTACAGTGAGTACAGTGTGTACAGTGAGTACAGTGAGTACAGTGTGTACAGTGAGTACAGTGAGTACAGTGAGTACAGTGAGTACAGTGTGTACAGTGTGTACTGTGAGTACAGTGTGTACAGTGAGTACTGTGAGTACTGTGTGTACTGTGTGTACAGTGTGTGCAGTGAGTACAGTGTGTACAGTGAGTACTGTGAGTACTGTGTGTACTGTGTGTACAGTGTGTACAGTGTGTACAGTGTGTACAGTGAGTACAGTGTGTACAGTGTGTACAGTGAGTACAGTGAGTACAGTGTGTACAGTGTGTACTGTGAGTACAGTGTGTACAGTGAGTACAGTGAGTACAGTGAGTACTGTGTGTACTGTGTGTACAGTGTGTACTGTGAGTACTGTGTGTACTGTGTGTACAGTGTGTACAGTGAGTACAGTGTGCGTGTGCACAGTCCTGTGATGTACAGAATACCTTTATGGAGCGCTATGGACACCGTTTATTGATCTCATAAAAAACAAAAAGCCACGTTGACCTTTCGTTCTTCCGCTTGAAGTCACAAACAGGTTGACATCACTGAGGTTTGTCTATTGATCGCTGTGGTTGAGCCGAGGTCTCTGTGCAGTATCCATCAGGAGAGAAAGCAATGTGTGTCATACAGAAGATGTAGATGCTCAGGATGCTCCAAGCAAGAAGAAAGAAAACCGAGCCATTAGATGTGTTCATTAGCCTCTCACTGTGCTCTTGTCTCTTGTCACCAACAGATAATTAGAGCAGATCTCAGTTGCATCCAAAGTAATTCAAACATAGTTGGAAATTGTGTGTGAGAGAAAGGTTGCAATGTGCTTTTATTAAGACAGAAGACTTCACATTGTCGCCACCTATGTCACTTACACATAACAGATGGGATGAGATTTGGTAACTACGTAATTTGTTGTCACCACTTCGGCTTCCTTTCATAAACAGGAATGCTGACACTTTAACTACATGAAGCTGATGGTACTTTTACTGAAGTAGGAGTCTGAGTGAAGGACTTGTAGTATTTGTATAATGTTGTATTGATCACAGGAAGTACATCAACTCATTGATAAAAGACTAGACTCTTTGTGACGTGTTTCTAACCCTGAGCTTCTCTTCAGGTGTTTGTCTGTAACAGATGGAAACACACCGCAGGGTTAGGGTTATTCAGATAAAATGGTAAAAGTAAATGAATGTTTCTGACACAATTACATTAATTAAAGGGCTGCAACACTACACCCAGCACATTTTGTCAATCCAAAATCAATATCATCAATGATAATAATTGGTATTTTGGCACTTTGAGGCCTACATCTTGGAACAGCTGTTTTATGGAGGCAGTTGGCATGATGTAAGTACACTAACACGGGGTGTAGTGGCCGGTGTGGGGCCCACATTCACAATGGACACGACAATAAGAACTGGACATGGACCCCCCATATTCTCATTTGTTTATTTTTTTTATTGATAGTTAATGCTTTTGTTTGTTCAGCAGTGGACTAAACAGCCTGCAGCATGCAGTGCGTTGCTGATCTGACTGGATTCCTGTGCTTTCAAGTGGGTAAAAGTAATGAGAAGCGGCGCATGGATCATAACCGTCAGTAATGCAAATATGAATGTATGTTGGAGTTTGCAAGTTGAATGTCATGACGTGTCGGGGATATTGTGCGTCACCTAGCTAGCTAGCGAACGAGAAACAGCACAGTAACCACCTGCAGCCCCTGAGAATGAGAGTTGTGTGAATGTGCAGAATGTCGCCAGCGTGAATAAAGATGTTGGAGTGATAGTATAAGTAGACATGTTGTATGTATATGTAGAAAAGAGATTCATTCAGTAGATCAAACAGCCTGCAGCATGCAGTGCGTTGCTGATCTGAATGTATTCCTGTGCTTTCAGTAAAGACCTTCTTTAAAACCCATGCACGCCTGGACGTCCTGTGTGCAACACTAGCACTGTCTCCCAGCAGGAGGGGCCTGAGTTCCACTTCCTGTGTGGAGTTTGCTCCCCGGGTTCTCTGGCTTCCTCCCACAGTCCAGACATGCAGCTCAGGTCAACTTAGTGGTTCTCAAACTTGTTTTTTCCACAACAATGTTCACGCCCCACCACAACAAACGTACCTATTGTGGCTGCAAATAACCTGTTTTACACTGAATGTCTTTTCAAGATAATAACAATAACGTTCAACCTGTGAAAACAGAATGAGTGAGATGTGTGAGCCATCACGTTGTATCAGTATTAGTGGCTGCAATGAGCTGCTTTCCTCTACACACCTTTTTAAAACAGGGTTGTAGATTTGATACGGCTCTCAATTAATGCTCAATGTTGAGCTGAGATCTGTTAACAGCGTAACAATGTTTTATGTCCGTGTACTTTGTACTTTTGTACTATGTGAAGTTCTCATGTTCATGGAGAGTGTTCATCCTGAAACCACAAGGTCGCCGGTTCGATCCCTGGTCCCCATAGTTTACATGTTGAAGTGTCCTAGAGCAAGACACTGAAGCCCCAGAGCTACAAAGCAGCACACTGCTCCTTAATTACTGAGGATGTAACATGCAGAGAGTAATTTCCCCACTGTGGGATTAATAAAGGATTATTACAAAATATACAGTATATAAAAAACAGCATCGTCCCATACTTTGAGAACTCATTTGAGCTTCCAAATTGCCCGTAGGTGTGAGTGGTTGTCTGTCTCTATAAGAGCCCTGAGAAAAACTGCCACCTGTCCAGGTGAACCCGCCTTCACCCAATGTCAGCTGGGATCGGATGCAGCGCCCTCACGACCCCAAATAGGATAAGCGGTTTGGATAATGGAATGGAACCCTAACAATTGCAAATATGCTATTTTGGTATGCAGGACATGTTGATCCTTGTATTTGGGAAATTCTACATAAAAAAATGTTTTTTAGATTCATTTAGTAAGTTACCCAGCAATGGCGTTCTCAACTCAAGTTTAACCACAAGGATGCAAAGCATTATCAAGCACAAAAAACTACGAGCTGCTTTTGAAGGCAGCTTCATTTTAAACGTCACTGCATGCAATGGTGTGAAATCACACGTGGAGGGAATGCACTGCGGTAACTGAGGGAATGCACTGTGGTAACTGAGGGATTGCACTGTGGTAACTGAGGGAATGCACTGTGGTAACTGAGGGATTGCACTGTGGTAACTGAGAGAATGCACTGTGGTAACTGAGAGAATGCACTGTGGTAACTGAGGGAATGCACTGTGGTAGTAACTGAGGGAATGCACTGTGGTAACTGAGAGAATGCACTGTGGTAACTGAGGGAATGCACTGTGGTAGTAACTGAGGGAATGCACTGTGGTAACTGAGGGAATGCACTGTGGTAACTGAGGGAATGCACTGTGGTAACTGACCCGAACACACATACCAGGTGAGCGTGCCGTTGGACGCCGGCTCGGCCTTTCACCCGGCTCTTCGTTTGGTTTCCAGATGGCGTCTGACTCGCCTCAGCAGACTCCTTCCCTCTGCTCACAAAACTCTGGTTTCCAAAGTCTCCCGCTGACTTCTTTTCCTGTAAAACCGGCTGTTATCTCTAGAATGCAGAGTGGCATTGGGATTTTTTTCTTTTCTTCCATCAGCGTAAATCCCAGTTGCTTGTTGATCTCGCACTGAAAGAAACCCCTTCATCCAGACTGATGAAGTTGGTAAAAACGCTCGTGTGGCTCCAGCAGCATAAACCTCTCCCCTGGACCTCTCAGCTCAGCTAAGCCTGTTTGGGCGGAAATTAGGAAAATGTAAAAAAAAAAATGCATCAAGCCAGTCAGCTGCCAGAAAAAGTGATGGGATAATTTCATATGGAAATGAGAATACTGTTGTCTAAGGAACAGCACCAAAGGGGCCTTCCGTTAATTGAACGTCAGTCACGGAGGCGTTGGTCTCCAGTTCGTCCGCGTCACGTCTTTCTAAAAGAAATTACAAAAAGGGAAAGCTTGTAACTTTGTGCCGAGTCGTGTCCGGTGATGTCCTCTCACTTTGTCACCAGTTGCTGCGTCAAAGCAGCTGGGATGCCAGACACCCCCATTGTGGCCCGCTAACTACAGTCTATGCAAGTTTGTCAATGCCACTTTGAAATCACAAATATTGTTGCAGCTGAAAACCAGTTATAAATGAACGGCTGTCATGGCCGACATAGTGGAGATTACTCAAAGGACCATGTTGATACGAGGAACCCGTTCTCTAGGTCAAATACTGACGCTCGTCCGCTGTCTAGCTTCCATGTAAACCCATCATGTCATTACTAGACACTCAACTGACGCACTGTAAAAGGAGAGGATGTCCGCGTAGGGAGGTCAGGTCAGATGGGTCAAACAAACACGGGATGTTTACAACTTCCATCATTGATTTCAAAACGGACTTGATGATGGAAGCAGCTAACGAGGAGCCTTCTCGTTTCTGTCTCATATCTGTTTTGCACATGTGCAGTGCAGACCGGACAGGACGTGAAGATCGGGTAGCGAGTGGCACGCATTGTTGCTGATAAATGACGTGACACTGGATTCGGTGCAAAGCCTTGCATACACGCTGACTCCCGATCCAGCAGTCCAGGCCGTATCGGAGGCATCTCGGCATCAAGATCATCAAGATTGTGCAGCATACTAAGTGGCTCCTGAGATTATATTTCCTCATGAAAAATCGAATGGATTACTTGACGAACTGTAAAAGTAGAACCTAAGATACAACCCTATTGAAGGTATGGCAACTGGAAATAAGTGGGGGAAAAGTACAACTGTTATTACATCAATGTCATGAAGCAACCACGGTTATCCATCCACTGCTGCATGTTTCAACTCGATCAGCTCACACTGAATGTAAGACGTGACCCAATGGAACATTAAAACAAAACAAGCATTCGTAAGAGGCGGATTGGAAACGTATGTAAATCATCAGGAAGATTCCTATTTAGGAAAAGAGACCCCTGTGTTCCTTTCGCTCAAGCGTAACCAGGGTATGATGTAATCATTTGAAGTGCCGATCATCCACATATTATATGGAACATGCGGCGCCCGTGCCTCCAGTGTTTTACATTAAATCTTAATGCACTCATTATAATATGAGATGTTCATATGGAACTCTGATGGTTGACTGTTGGACACTGGCTCGGTCGCATACCTCAGTGAGAGGTGAACCCTTTTGATCGCAGAATAATTCAGGCTATTTTCTGAGCTATATATCCTGATGCAGTGTAAGCCTCCTCTGCTGGATATGTTCCTCGTAGAGCCCCAATATGTGGGCCATGTTGGCTTAATAAGCGCCCCCGGGCATAGGGGGGGGGGCTGAAATTGCCTCTTTTTTTTCAGAATAATAAGGTATTTGTTATTCCTCACGGGACTGTTTGCATGCTCGTTGTGTGCGCGTAGGAGGAATCACATCGCCGCGAAGTGATTAGTTTGATTATATGTGAGATGATCACTGCGGTTGTAATTCTAGTTGATCGCGATGACCGAAGAGAACATGAAATAATTAAAAAGAGGTTAGTAACCTCCAATTAGATGTCCATCTGTTCGTCTTTTCCTTTCATTCCTTTCCGACGGATTTCTAACACACCTAGTAAATCTCAGTTATGTGCTGTGTGTTTTGCAGCAGGGTGATCTTCCAGTCCTGAGATTATTTGTTCTCATCTCGTCCTCTCAGACCAATAAAACTTTATTGGTCTTGCTTGATATTTGCAGCCGGAGCAACATGTTCCTCCAGGGCGCCCTGGATCCACACAGCTAGGAACACCAGCTATTAAGGCTCGGGCAGCCAGTTATAAACCAGAGGAACGAGGACACATGAAAAGGCAGAGCAGTGAAATTCACAGAGGGAAAGAACACATAAAAATAGATTAAATAGCTGGATGTTTTATTGTCCAACGAACACCATTCAGTGTGTTCTGGAAGATTACATAGAACACATACACATACACAACCTTGAAGGTAAAATACTCGATTCAGCCACAAGCTTTCACCTGTATCCCACTGTCTTCTTCAGTAAATGGAAATCAGAAGTCCTCTACCTAAATAGCCCATTAAACGTTGCTATTTCAGTATTTAAGTCACATGATCCGCTCACTGAACAAGGCAGTGGACACGGCCAGAGACAACAAATACAAATTTGGCAAATTGGTCCCGAGGAATATGTTTGCCGGCCCAAATATAGTCAACAAATCTTGCTCCATTCTTTGTGGGGCCCAAAGGTGCAGAGCATCCAATACATATTTCAGCCCCCACTGTTTAGCATCCCATCAACATTAAGCACTCAAAGGTTTGGATAAAATGTCTAGGACTTCATACATTGGATTGAAGCAGTCCTCAAGCGGTCTTGTCTTTTATTCTTACCAACGACCATGACGCACATCTTCATCTTTTTTATGTCTACAACAATAATTTGAGATGACCTTTTATAATAAAATGAACTGAAACATTCCAGCCATCATGAAAGTCAAACTCTATGTAGAAGGAAGCTCACGCCGGCAGCGTGGCCCCGGAGTGGATCTGATGGGTTGCTC
The DNA here is from genome assembly GCF_910589615.1 of Taurulus bubalis. Taxonomy (NCBI): domain Eukaryota; kingdom Metazoa; phylum Chordata; class Actinopteri; order Perciformes; family Cottidae; genus Taurulus; species Taurulus bubalis. The sequence continues at coordinate 641,045 of NC_136591.1, forward strand.
TTCCTCCACAGTGCTGCTTGTAGATGCTTCAGCCAGTGGAACATCCTCCTCCTGGGGTAAATGCACACACACCTCCTTCCAGGCTGATTCTTAACATATCCTGTGGCTTTAAACTTCTTAATTATTGCCCTGATAGTGGAAATGGGTATTTTCAACTGTTTAGAGATTTTCCAATAACCATTTTCTGATTGTGACCTCATATGTATACACCAGTGAAACAGGAAGTCATGGTTGACTATTTATAAGAGTTCCTAATCAAACAGGTGAACTTAAACATGCAAAATATGGCTGGAATTATGCTTCAGTTAGATTTTAATCATGATATTGTTTAGGGGTGCCAATAATTGTGGCACACGTTTTAGAGAAAAATCTGTTTTACTTCAATGAAAAGGTTAGATTTTTGTGAATATTTTCAGAGAAGATAAACAAAACATTTCCACAGCCTGTTTCGCTCATATTGACTGAGGGTGCCAATGATTCTGTATGGTTAATTACGCTGTGCGTCGGGCCTAACAACACCCTTGAACAGTACATTATTGACGATACAGTACTGCCTCTCGTACCTTATTGCTTAAATATATAACCCCTGTACCGTATCCTTACATTTCAATCATAAACCCCCCTGTGTTCTTTAAGAACGCTAGCGGTACTCTAGCCTGTGCTCTCTCATGCTCAGTTCTCCCTTCAGTGTACACTCATGTACCCTAATACCTTCAGACTCTTCCTCATCATCTCTCTCTGCACCTCACCACTGCATGCTCCACTGACTTCTCTTCTCCACATCCTGTCTGGTGTTTCCATTCATCTCCAGTGTTTTGGTTAGTGCAGTAAGGCCCAGCCGTAGCCTGTCAGAACGGTTTCCTCTCTCCGGTTCCAACTTCCTACCCTAAGAACTTTTACGCTCTTTTGAATATGATATACATGTCTCCCTTTCTCCTCTCTGTCCCTATTTTGCCACATTTGGTTGATATTTTCCCAGTTAATACACCTGACCTCTGCCTCACTGATACTGGTCTTCATTTCTATGCATGCATGAATTATGAAAACCTCAGTCAAGTGTTTTTAAATGTTCACTCTGTTGGACAGCATGCATTTTTGTTTTCAACTGAAGAAATATGTTTTTAACTAAAACAAAACAAAAAAGATATATGAATATGTGAAAATAATATATGTATAAACAAAGAAAATTAGCAGACTATCTTTTATTATAATTGTCAAATCACCTAGGGCACAAAGCCACAAGACACTGCAGCTGTACCTGGTTCTACGTTCTACGTGTGCATGCAGCTGTACCTGGTTCTACGTGTGCATGCAGCTGTACCTGGTTCTACATGTGCATGCAGCTGTACCTGGTTCTACATGTGCATGCAGCTGTACCTGGATCTACGTGTGCATGCAGCTGTACCTGGTTCTACATGTGCATGCAGCTGTACCTGGATCTACGTGTGCATGCAGCTGTACCTGGTTCTACATGTGCATGCAGCTGCACCTGGTTCTACGTGTGCATGCAGCTGTACCTGGATCTACGTTCTATGTGTGCATGCAGATGTACCTTGTTCTACGTTCTACGTGTGCATGCAGCTGTACCTGGATCTACGTTCTATGTGTGCAAGTAGATGTACCTGGTTCTACGTGTGCATGCAGATGTACCTGGTTCTACGTTCTACGTGTGCAAGTAGATGTACCTGGTTCTACGTGTGCATGCAGCTGTACCTGGTTCTACGTGTGCATGCAGATGTACCTGGTTCTACGTGTGCATGCAGATGTACCTGGTTCTACGTGTGCATGCAGATGTACCTGGTTCTACATGTGCATGCAGATGTACCTTGTTCTACGTTCTACATGTGCATGCAGATGTACCTGGTTCTACGTGTGCATGCAGCTGTACCTGGTTCTACATGTGCATGCAGCTGTACCTGGTTCTATGTTCTACGTGTGCATGCAGCTGTACCTGGTTCTACATGTGCATGCAGCTGTACCTGGTTCTATGTTCTACGTGTGCATGCAGCTGTACCTGGTTCTACGTGTGCATGCAGCTGTACCTGGTTCTACATGTGCATGCAGCTGTACCTGGTTCTACATGTGCATGCAGATGTACCTGGTTCTACGTTCTACATGTGCATGCAGATGTACCTGGTTCTACGTGTGCATGCAGATGTACCTGGTTCTACATGTGCATGCAGCTGTACCTGGTTCTACGTGTGCATGCAGATGTACCTGGTTCTACGTGTGCATGCAGCATCATCTGATAGACTTCACATCTGTGAATGTATCTGATTCTGCCCTCACCCACACGTTCTGCTGTATTTTCAGCTTTCTTCACTTGAGCCCTTCACACATCCTCAGTTCCCTCAGCATGTTCATCCTCAGCCTAAAGCCAAGAATGCATGATGTCTAATTTAGTGGACAGATGAGCAATTGTAATTTCCTCCCAATATAAACTCAATACTTGGAAAATATATGAATGATATGGTTCCTTAGTTGTTACTTGATGTCGCAAACATTTTCATACCAGCAAGGTCTCTTTCCATAGAAGGATTGGCAAGATGTCGATGAGTGGTCTTTCTGAACTTCTGTCAGCCATCTTGGTTTTGAGAAATGTATCTTGCACTTACAATGGCTTCCCACTGAGTAGCAGTGTTTTGGATCATGCTATAGCATTCACTTTAGTGGTTGATTTACGCTGAGTTTGAAATAATGAATATGGTTTTAAAATAAAGACTCAAAATATAAGCAGGCATACATACAGGCATCTATATAAATGTTTATTCTTTTAATCAAACTATTGTCTCATTCATTTGAGTCATTTAAGGTTTACTGTATGCTTTGTGTTCTCATTGTTAGTTTAAATACTACATTTACTCACTTTTTACTGTTTACACCCAGATTTCACTAAATGTTTGTAGTGGACATTTGGTTAAAAGTCATGGAAAAGTCATGGAAATGCATTGGTCAGGATATGTATGAACCCTGATCTGGACATTACACATCCCATACTAGCCGAAGGTAGCATACCTCATCAAAAGTCTTTACCTTTGGCTAATATAAAAACGCTGAACAATGGGTGTTGAGCGATATAGGATGTTCAGTCAGATACTGATGTCGATAAGTGGCGGAGGGAAGTTTATTGATCTCATTAGAGCTCATTGTGTACTGGAGGTGTGAAGCAACACTGCAGACTCACATTGAAGGTTTAACCCTTCAGGACTCCGTGACAGAGTCCTGCTGGGTCTGGACATCCTAACACTCCACTCAGTGTTCTGTCCTGCACTCCTTCTAGCTGAGGCACATACATTCATATATATGTTTTCTTTTCATTAAATAATGCTTCCCTGCACACAACTTCAAATTACAAACTTGACCTCTTCCGTTACAATTAATCCCATCTGGACAAGCCTTTTATATAACCCTTGGTATTTTACAGAGTTGCTCTTTGCTTGAGGGGCAGCAGCATAAAGGTCAAACTCACCATAAGCGGAACGGGTTTGATGCTCGCTCTGCCCGGGATGTGAAATACAGGAAGTGAAATACAGACCTGTGAAAGAGTAGTTATACAGTAGTTATAGACAGATATAGAGAGTAGTTATAGACAGTAGTTATAGACAGTAGTTATAGACTGTAGTTATAGACAGATATAGACAGTAGTTATAGACAGTAGTTATAGACAGATATAGACAGTAGTTATAGACAGTAGTTATAGACAGTAGTTATAGACTGTAGTTATAGACAGATATAGATAGTAGTTATAGACTGTAGTTATAGACTGTAGTTATAGACAGATATAGACAGTAGTTATAGACTGTAGTTATAGACTGTAGTTATAGACTGTAGTTATAGGAAGTAGTTAGAGACAGTAGATATAGACTGTAGTTAGAGACAGTAGTTATAGACTATAGTTATAGACAGTAGTTATAGACAGTAGTTAGAGACAGTAGTTATAGACTGTACTTATAGACTTATATAGATAGTAGTTATAGACAGTAGTTATAGACTGTAGTTATAGACAGTAGTTATAGACAGTAGTTAGAGACAGTAGTTATAGACTGTAGTTATAGACATGTATAGACAATAGTTGTAGACAGTAGTTATAGACAGTAGTTAGAGACTGTTGTTAGAGACAGTAGATATAGACTGTAGTTATAGACAGTAGTTATAGACTGTAGATATAGACTGTAGATATAGACTGTAGTTATAGACTGTAGTTATATACAGTAGTTATAGACTGTAGATATAGACTGTAGTTTAGACAGTAGTTATAGACTGTAGATATAGACTGTAGTTTAGACAGTAGTTATAGACTGTAGTTATAGACTGTAGATATAGACTGTAGTTATACACTGCAGTTATATACAGTAGTTATAGACTGTAGATATATACTGTAGTTTAGACAGTAGTTATAGACAGTAGTTATAGACTGTAGACATAGACTGTAGATATAAACTGTAGTTATAGACTGTAGTTATACACAGTAGTTATAGACTGTAGATATAGACTGTAGTTTAGACAGTAGTTATAGACTGTAGTTATAGACTGTAGATATAGACTGTAGTTATAGACTGTAGTTTAGACAGTAGATATAGACTAGTTATAGATAGTAGTTATAGACAGCAGTTATAGATAGTAGTTATAGACAGTAGATATAGACCGTAGTTATAGACTGTAGTTATAGACAGTAGATATAGACTGTAGTTATAGACAGTAGTTATAGACAGTAGATATAGACTGTAGATATAGACCGTAGATATAGACTGTAGTTCAGACAGTAGATATAGACTGTAGTTATAGACTGCAGTTTAGACAGTAGTTATATACAGTAGTTATAGACTGTAGATATAGACTGTAGTTTAGACAGTAGTTATAGACTGTAGATATAGACTGTAGTTTAGACAGTAGTTATAGACTGTAGTTATAGACTGCAGTTTAGACAGTAATTATAGACAGTAGTTATAGACAGTAATCATAGACTGTAGTTATAGACAGCAGTTATAGACTGTAGTTATAGACATATATAGACAGTAGTTATAGACAGTAGTTATAGACTGTAGTTATAGACATATATAGACAGTAGTTTTAGACAGTAGTTATAGACAGTAGTTAGAGACAGTAGTTATAGACTGTAGTTATAGACATGTATAGACAGTAGTTGTAGACAGTAGTTATAGACAGTAGTTATAGACTGTAGTTAGAGACAGTAGATATAGACTGTAGTTATAGACAGTAGTTAGAGACAGTAGTTATAGACAGCAGTTATAGACTGTAGTTATAGACTGTAGATATAGACTGTAGTTTAGACAGTAGATATAGACTGTAGTTATAGACTGCAGTTTAGACAGTAATTATAGACAGTAGTTATAGACAGTAATCATAGACTGTAGTTATAGACAGCAGTTATAGACTGTAGTTATAGACTGTAGTTATAGACATATGTAGACAGTAGTTATAGACAGTAGTTATAGACTGTAGTTATAGACATATATAGACAGTAGTTATAGACAGTAGTTATAGACAGTAGTTAGAGACAGTAGTTATAGACTGTAGTTATAGACATGTATAGACAGTAGTTGTAGACAGTAGTTATAGACAGTAGTTATAGACTGTAGTTAGAGACAGTAGATATAGACTGTAGTTATAGACAGTAGTTAGAGACAGTAGTTATAGACAGCAGTTATAGACTGTAGTTATAGACTGTAGTTATAGACATATATAGACAGTAGTTATAGACTGTAGTTATAGACATATATAGACAGTAGTTATAGACAGTAGTTATAGACAGTAGTTAGAGACAGTAGTTATAGACTGTAGTTATAGACATGTATAGACAGTAGTTGTAGACAGTAGTTATAGACAGTAGTTATAGACAGTAGTTATAGACTGTAGATATAGACTGTAGTTTAGACAGTAGTTATAGACTATAGTTATAGACTGTAGATATAGACTGTAGATTTAGACTGTAGTTATAGACTGCAGTTATATACAGTAGTTATAGACTGTAGATATAAACTGTAGTTTAGATAGTAGTTATAGACTGTAGATATAGACTGTAGTTTAGACAGTAGTTATAGACTGTAGTTATAGACTGTAGATATAGACTGTAGATTTAGACTGTAGTTATAGACTGCAGTTATATACAGTAGTTATAGACTGTAGTTTAGATAGTAGTTATAGACTGTAGTTATAGACTGTAGATATAGACAGTAGTTATAGACTGTAGTTATAGACTAGATATAGACTGTAGATTTAGACTGTAGTTATAGACTGCGGTTATATACAGTAGTTATAGACTGTAGATATAAACTGTAGTTTAGATAGTAGTTATAGACTGTAGATATAGACTGTAGTTTAGACAGTAGTTATAGACTGTAGTTATAGACTGTAGATATAGACTGTAGTTATAGACTGTAGTTTAGACAGTAGATATAGACTGTAGTTATAGACAGTAGTTATAGACAGCAGTTATAGATAGTAGTTATAGACAGAAGATATAGACTGTAGATATAGACTGTAGTTTAGACAGTAGATATAGACTGTAGTTATAGACTGCTGTTTAGACAGTAGTTATAGACAGTAGTTATAGACTGTAGATATATACTGTAGATATAGACTGTAGTTTAGACAGTAGTTATATACAGTAGTTATAGACTGTAGATGTAGACTGTAGATATAGACTGTAGTTTAGACAGTAGTTATATATAGTAGTTATAGACTTTAGTTATAGACAGTAGTTATAGACAGTAGTTATAGACTGTAGATATAGACTGTAGTTATAGACTGTAGTTTAGACAGTAGATACAGACTTTAGTTATAGACAGTAGTTATAGACTGTAGATATAGACTGTAGATATAGACTGTAGTTATAGACTGTAGTTTAGACAGTAGATGCAGACTGTAGTTATAGACAGTAGTTATAGATAGTAGTTATAGACTGTATATATAGACTGTAGATATAGACTGTAGTTATAGACTGTAGTTATAGACTGCAGTTTAGACAGTAGTTATAGACTGCAGTTTAGACAGTAGTTATAGACTGTAGTTTAGACAGTAGTTATAGACTGTGTTTATAGACTGTAGTTATAGACTGTAGTTATAGACAGTAGTTATAGACTGTAGTTATAGACTGTATTTATAGACAGTAGTTATAGACCGTAGTTATAGACTGTAGTTATAGACAGTAGTTATAGACTGTAGTTATAGACTGTAGTTATAGACAGTAGTTATAGACTGTAGTTATAGACTGTATTTATAGACAGTAGTTATAGACCGTAGTTATAGACTGTAGTTATAGACAGTAGTTATAGACTGTAGTTATAGACTGTAGTTATAGACTATATTTACAAACAGTAGTTATAGACTGTAGTTATAGACGTTATTTATAGACAGTAGTTATAGACAGTAGTTATAGACTGTAGTTATAGACGTTATTTATAGACAGTAGTTATAGACTGTAGTTATAGACTGTATTTATAGACAGTAGTTATAGACTGTAGTTATAGACTGTAGTTATATAGTCTAATCTGATTATTCCGTCTTAACCATTGTTGTTGGACTGATGCTTATTGATCCATATATTTATTGCACTTCTTCAGTCAGAAGCTGCAGATTCAACAACCGCTTCAGTTTGGAATCTTTTTTCCGGTATGCATTAGAAGTTGTTGCCTCTCAGATTTGCATACGACAATTGTGGGTTGTGTTTGAATATTCAATTAAACATTACAGCATTCCTGAGTGCACATTTCTAGTTGCATTGATTTTAATAACGTTTCAATGATGTGCAACCACAACAAGGATGACCAGGCTCAGGTCTGTTTTAAGTGTTTACATTGATGCCCTTAAACGTTGCCGCTGGCGAATCCGTCATCCGTAGAGAAGCAGACAACACACCAACATCTCCTCCGCTTCTTTAATTCCACAGCGTCCTCGCCCGTTCACCTCCTCACACTCGATGCTCGTCCTAGAGCATCTCAGACGGCGTCCGCGCTCATGAATCAGCGAGACGTTTAAACGTCCGGGGACATGAACAGAATAAGAGATTCCTCCACTGGCCATCAATTACCACAAGTCTGCCCGCTGTCTGCGGCGCAATGACAAGTGAGATGCTAGGCTTGTCATTGAATGTGCTGTAACTAAAACTAATTTGACAGAGCAGTCACACACACACACACACACACACACACACACACACACACACACACACACACACACACACACACACACACACACACACACACACACACACACACTGTCTGCTCTTATATTCTGCCTGCTGTAATATAAACCTGGCAGGAAGCGTTTCAGAAACCAAAGCGGACGCCTGGGCCCCGTGGTGTGTTGTGCTAACTTATCACTGCTGTCACTCGGTCCAGACGACTGGTGAACGCTGCTGCTGCTCGACCAGCAGGGAAGTCACGTGGCAAAACAACATGAGAGAGAGAGAGAAAGAGAGAGAGAGAGAGAGGGAGAGAGAGAGAGGGAGAGAGAGAGGGAGGGAGAGAGAGAGAGGGAGAGAGAGAGGGAGGGAGAGAGAGAGAGAGGGAGAGAGAGAGAGGGAGAGAGAGGCTGTAGCTACTGTTCTGACAAGCAAGAACATATTTTAAAAATACAACATGCAACTGCAAATAAATAATTTGAGTGTGCATGTACAAAAGAGTAGATGCACACACACACACACACGCACACACACACGCACACACGCACACACGCACACACGCACACACACACACACACACACACACACACACACACACACACACACACACACACACTAAAACATACTGTACATTGCAAACTGGTGCCGCCTGGAACAGCTGCATGATGTAAAGTCTGTTTAGTCAGAAGTACTTAGACTCATCGTTATCAGCCCTGTTGCAGCTGCAGAGTCAACTTTAAAAACATCTGGGGACACAACTTTCCACAACTAGTACGACTTGTTAAAGCTATGAAATGACGCTTGTTGGACGCTTGTAATTTGCGTCCAACATTTGGAAATTCATTGTTTTACTTAGATTGCTGCTACTCCCTTTTCAGCACATTGCCCCAACGTCTAGATCGCTGCACATGTCCTTGTTCAGCTACATGAATAATTACACATTACAATACCGATTAGCTTACTATTATTGGTCATGAGTAAAATAATGTTTCACGTAGAACAACTGAAATTGAAGTCTCTTAAAACCAAAACGTTGTGGTATCAGCAGCTTGGTCAGTGGCCCGTCGCCTCATGGCGCGCTAGCGTCAGGTTTTCTAATGTCCGTTATATGAATACGATGTCTTTTCAAAATGAACAGGACATAACTCCATCATGTTCAGGAAAAGGTTTGGTTTGGGCTTCAAGTACGTTTGCTAGTAGTTAAGCAACCTACGTTACATTGAGTACATAATGTAGCTACATTATGTACTGAATATGTATGTATGTACTGGGTAGGAGGCAGGAGGTAGGAGGCAGGAGGTAGGAGACAGGAGGTAGGAGACAGGAGGCAGGAGACAGGAGGTAGGAGGCAGGAGGTTGGAGACAGGAGGTAGGAGACAGGAGGCAGGAGGTAGGAAGCAGGAGGTAGGAGGCAGGAGGCAGGAGGTAGGAGGCAGGAGGTAGGAGACAGGAGGCAGGAGGTAGGAAGCAGGAGGCAGGAGGCAGGAGGTAGGAGACAGGAGGCAGGAGGTAGGAGACAGGAGGCAGGAGGCAGGAGGTAGGAGGTAGGAGACAGGAGGTAGGAGACAGGAGGTAGGAGGCAGGAGGTTGGAGACAGGAGGTAGGAGACAGGAGGCAGGAGGTAGGAGACAGGAGGCAGGAGGTAGGAGACAGGAGGCAGGAGGCAGGAGGCAGGAGGTAGGAGACAGGAGGCAGGAGGTAGGAGGTAGGAGACAGGAGGCAGGAGGTAGGAGACAGGAGGCAGGAGGCAGGAGGCAGGAGGTAGGAGACAGGAGGCAGGAGGTAGGAGACAGGAGGCAGGAGGCAGGAGGTAGGAGGTAGGAGACAGGAGGTATGCGGTAGGAGACAGGAGGTAGGAGACAGGAGGCAGGAGGTAGAAGGCAGGAGGTAGGAGACAGGAGACAGGAGGTAGGAGGCAGGAGGTAGGAGGCAGAAGGTAGGAGACAGGAGGCAGGAGGTAGAAGGCAGGAGGCAGGAGGTAGGAGGTAGGAGACAGGAGGTAGGAGACAGGAGGCAGGAGGTAGGAGGCAGGAGGTAGGAGGCAGGAGGCAGGAGACAGGACCGGAGGAGACAGGAGGCAGGAGGTAGGAGGCAGGAGGTAGGAGACAGGAGACAGAAGGTAGGAGGCAGGAGGTAGGAGGCAGAAGGTAGGAGACAGGAGGCAGGAGGTAGGAGGCAGGAGGCAGGAGGTAGGAGGTAGGAGACAGGAGGTAGGAGACAGGAGGCATGAGGTAGGAGGCAGGAGGCCGGAGGTAGGATGTAGGAGGCAGGAGGCAGGAGACAGGACCGGCTCCAGACAGCATGATCCATGGAAACTAGTTCAACTTAAAATACTGTGTAACCTGCTGCCTTAACATGTTGAGTTAGACAAGCTAAGAAACTTAAATTGTCTGAACTTCAATTTGAGTTCATTCAACTAAGAATACATGGTTGGGTTGACAAAGGGAAAGCTACAAATAGTCCAATACATGTTAAACTTTAATTGTAATCAACTTGTTTTTTAGTACTACCAACAAGACATTTTGAGTTGGACAAACCTAAATCCTATGCAAAACAAAGAAAGACTCGTTTAACCAACAAACTATTACTGACATCCTGAGCCTTCCAAACATGAACATAAAAGTAGTTTGATCTAATATTCTTGTTGGATCAATTTATAATTGTACAAAGAAGACAAATACATTTTCAGATGATTTAGGAACAAGAAGTATTATAAACTTACATTTAAGTATGCATTTTAAAATGGTTATCCTACCTTTGTTTCAGTTTAATGCATGCATTTAGTACATGACTAACTGCATGCATTAAACTGAAACTAGTCAAAAAGCGGCTAAATAACTATTTTAAAATGTAAGAGCTGAAAATCACACACTCAGTAATAGGGGACATAAAACACTAAATCTGTAGTTTAGCTTTGTTAACTACAATAATGTCCTTATAACTCACTAAAACTATTGCTGATGTTCGCTTTGTGTAAAATGTATAACTTGTTCCTATTCCACTCGTAATTAAACAAATATGTAGACGAATACAAGCACAGTAACATGTTGTTCTTACCATGGCAACTGCTGATCCAAAAAGACATTTCCTTTAGACACATGTCACTGTCGCCAACCGTGGAGTTGCCGATGTGTTTTGCAGGAACTAAAACCTCAAATCCTTTTTTACAGTGTTGTAAAGACTGTAGTATGGGTCTTACACTTTTCTGTAGTGCATGTGTTTAGCCTACACAATGAAATAGAGGTACAATGGTCAGACCCTCCACACATCATCCACACAGCGCTGTCCATGGTGCTGAAACAACCACCAAGCAAAAGTCTGGTAGGGCTGTACATGAACAGTTTCTATTAAGGATGATGAATGAAGCTTTGAACTTCTGTCATATGTTGTGATGTCAACACCGTTAAAAAGAGCAAACAGGAGAGATAACCGTTCAGTGATCGCAGTGAAAATACATATGCAACAAATGTAGAATTTTCGGAATTTACGGCACTCTGGAGTTATTGGAGATGTTTGGATCCCAAGTCACTGCCTGTGATGATCAACCAGTAGCCCAACCCCGTCATCCCACTGGACACTGAACAGACCGATGTGCCCGTTTTCTGTCCCGGGAAATCAGACGTATCGCATTACATCCCTGAAAGGATTCCTCGACATTGTTTCACTTGAGAAAAGGTGTTTCTTTGGACCACATGTTTGCTCCACATTCCTCCCGCCGTGCGCCATGAAAACCTTCAGCTCAATGACACTTCCTCTTCCCCCAGGCGTTACCTCCCTCCTCCCGGTGTGCTCAGACGCTACGCTGTCAAACAAACACAGAACTGCACTCAGCGGTGCTCCATGTGAAGCTGTGGTCTGCAGCTAGGCCAGCGGATTCTGTGAGGACTGTTTTAAAGATTCACCTTCTCCTGGTAGCTCCCACCCAGCTGGAAAGCTCCTCTCCCGTCTCCTGCCTCCTCGCGACGACATCCAGAGGTTGACTTGACCGTGAAGAACACAAATAACTTGAATGTAATTAGTTTAAGTTGAAGATGAAGCCACCGGGAACAACAATATGATGGCCGGCTGCAGAATTATTACCCATCTTGTGCTTCTTTGGCCGTTTTTGTTTTATTGAGTCACTCGATTGAGAGAATCCCCTCTGGAGAATAACTAATTGATAATGAATATTATACCAGTCACCTTTCAGACAAACATATGGCAAACGGCCCCGTGAGGGCCGTGGCCGTGTGGCCGGATGGGGGAAGGTGGTCGCTGTGTTAACATTGATGGAACATCTCACAGATTAGCCTCTGGACCATGGCAATCCATGTTGCTCCTTGCAAAACACGAGAATAATAATAATAATTCTGAAGGAAAGATGCCGACTATGAAGTCAGACCCCAAAAAGGCTGTACAGGTACAAGCTGTGTCTGTACTGGGAATGTTATGCAGGTTCATGTGACCGACATGAGTACTCTTTGGATGATGAATAACACACTTATAATAAAAGTCATTGACTAGGAGCCAACGTTTTGGAACAGTTACATGCTTTTGAATGGGCTAGGGAGGAATATAAAACATAGATATAATTCATCATTATCATCTAGAAAGGATATTATGTTTGCTCCATTATGTATGTCTCTTCAGACACACACCGCTCATCCTGTGTCCACCTACATCTTGTAGCAGAAGGTCGTCCCAAGGTCATGGACCAGCTCATAAATCCACGGGCCGATGGCGTGGTGCAGGTGGACAAACATACATGTAGATAGGTTCAGATAGAACAGATGAGGGGTATTAGCATATGATTCATGAGCTGGAGGACACGCCTCCTCCTCCTCCTCTGCATCCATCAGTCATCGCTCAGACACTCATGAATGAAATGCGTGTGAGAAATACTCCGTGAGGTGAAGCGCTTCAGTAACTAATGAATGTTGCATGTCTGGAGGACATCATCAGTGCAGCCGGCTGCAGACTCCAGGTTTTTTGTTTGGGAAATCCAAATTGATTTTAATATCGGGTTGCATCACTCCAGTCTTCCTTCTTTCTAATTGCAAACGACTCAACGTGAAATACAACCTTCAGGCAATTAAATATATAGAAGTATGATCGGCCCTTTTCCTTTTCTCCTTTTGTGAGACATTGGCTTGTCTGTAGTAGTTTGTGAGAGGTATGAAGCAGCAGACCTATTGGTATTTGATTTCATATATATTGTGCAATATAATGTTTTTACTTGGTATTTCAAATGTGAGCAAATTGCTATAATCGGGTTCTTTCTTGGTTCATTCTGGCCAAGTACCCGTGTACTGTAACACCACCAATAGACAAGTGTCACAATCCAAGCAGAGGAGGTTTTAGCAAACGGCGGCTTACTGGAACAGCAGTCAGTCTGCAGCAGGCGTCCATCTGCAGCTGCTTATTCATTCACCTGTACGGAGCTCCATCCTCTCGGTCACTTCTGTTTAAACTAAACAAGAAACAGGCAAACAGTGAGTGACCGTTTATCGGATGCAACACCTTCCGAGTGCTCAATCAACTGACACCTGGCAGATTTGTCTTTCGGTGATGCAGAAGCTTAGAGCAAGTTTGAGTGCACATAAAGTCACTGCAACAGGTGCACAGCTCTCTGGGTGACAAAACCTGCATAAGTTATAAATGTTACATTGGAGCTCATCCCAGAGGCTTCATGACTGCACAACACAGGCCCATGTATACAGGTGGCAACCTACAGAGTGAAGCCTCTTAGAAATGTCATTCTCTCTCCTGACCACCAGGGGGCGACTCCTCTGGTTGTATAGAAGTATATGCTTCATGTGTTAATGCTGCATTCTCTCTCCTGACAACCAGGGGGTGACTCCTCTGGTTGTATAGAAGTCTATATAAATGACTCTACTTCTCTTGATGTATTCCCTCAGTAAACATTGTAAACATGAGTTTATGTCTCAATCTCTAGTTTCAAGTCTTCTTCAATACAGCATGATGTTCATTTAGTACATTATGGTCATTTAGAGTCAAACAGACCATAAAGCAGGGGACGCTTTAGGGCGGGGCTACAAGGTGATCGACAGGTCGCTGCTGCTACCAGATACACACGGCATCGATACGTCCGCGTTCCTAATATGGTAACTTCCGTTCATTGGTTGCACAAAAAAGCAACCTGATGGCGTCCCATAATCCAAGACGGCGACGGCAACATAGCCGAACTCGAGTCTTCAAAGTGGAAGTCCCCAAACCAACGGGTGACGACCATGTCCACCTCTTACGCGGCCCAGACCTCCCAGGAAAAGCAACAGCATCAGTGGCTTCCAGAAGGGGATATGCCTCTTGTTTGATCGGAGGAAAAGGAGAAGATGGGTCATGTCGTTTAGTCCTCAGAGGGAGGCGGGACCAACGTTAAAACTCTCTGCACACACTCTCCAACCGGATTAAACCCAGCCAGCGCTGCACACAATACATCTTATAACTTGTTAAAGCGCATTGTTGTGGTTGCTAGCACGGCTTTATTAAGTCTTGTTGAAACGTGATGGATGTACTGCCTATGAGGTGTCCTCATGCCGACGGGTCCCTATGAGTCACGGTCCTCTCGGAGGCTGCAGTGCTAATAAACATGATGCTGGAGCATTCTTCCCTGAACGTGGGCTGCCCGGCATCCTCTGAGCAGATGGAAACACCTGACTCAGGGACACAGGAATACTTCTTGGGCGTGAGAACCAGTCCCTGGTCAACTGGTGACTTAAGCACCATCTGATCTGAAAGGAAGTGTTTTCTTTCACGTCAGTAGAGCAGCGTGAGCGTTTCTTTAGTTAAACTGTCAAGAAGGCCACCGCTTCTGATTCCAAACACGACTCCATACTCACATATAACTGACCTCATAGAATCTATTTTTAGGACCATGTTCCCTTTAATGTCTTATGATTCCCAAGGCTCTAACCTCAGGGGGTCTCCCTTTAAAACAGCATTGACTCACTCGCCAAACAAAAGCCTGTGACTCATGCGTCGTTGTTATTCTCACTTCTTCAGAATCACCACACAATCACGTCTTTGTGCAGCCAACTAAATATAATTTTACTTTACAAAAGTACCAATTTAGACGTGCAACAATCGGCATAGTTTAATGGCGTATACGTTCTCATTGTGCTCCACACAACTGCAGTTCGTCCAATGGCCACTTGAGGATCCAAAAGCAAGTCAATGCCCCTAGAATGATTTCTATAGCCAATCATCACATTACACTTTTAATCATACTCGCCAACTTAAATTATATTAGAGCTTAAAGTAGCAGAACATGCACTGATAAAAACGGATTGCCCAATATAAGTTAATTAATACATCGACTCAACATAACTCAACATGTATGCATGTCATCCCTGTGAGCTGCTGAAAAAATAAATACAATTCAAAGTCTAATTTAGCTAATTAAACATGTTATTTGTGTGTACGCAACACATTCCCATGGCCGTTCACAAAATGCATCTATTGTTTCATGGACACGGCTAAAAATGATTACAAATGAAAGTTATAGGTCTAGACAACAAAACCACTCAAAACCAAATGGTTGGGCTTCGGCGACACAACCACTAAGTTAAGTGTAGGCAACAAAACTACTGCTTTCAGCTCCTCACCCCCTTCTTCACCTCCTCACCCCTTCTTCACCTCCTCACCCTTCCCTCCTGCTCCACCATCATATTACTGATTGTTAGTCTCTGTTGTGTTGTCTCACTCAGTCCTGTTTGTCATTAGTAAGATACCATTACTTGTATGAAGGGGCCATAATCATTTGTACGAGTGTTTAATAGCCGTAATGGAAAACATTCTGGGAGTAACCTCCCAACCTCGTATTAGAGGTATAACGATACTGAATCCCATCATGTTATACGCCCGTCATCCATTCATTCCGTATCATTAGCTTCTAATCAGCTCGGGAACTGTGTGTTGTACATGATGTTCCTTTTCAGTGATTCACGCTCACGAGTTGCACTTTCCTTGACCTTGAAGTGTGGGGGAAGGCACACAAAGTAGAGTGAATGCAGCTTCCTGACCGGCGAGGTGGATGATCACCCATGAGAAGTCCTCTTGCTTGATTAAGCTGGAGCATTATTACTAAACACACTGCTGGGAGGAGGCAGCTGGCCAAGCAGAGGAAACTGTACTTTGTCCGACTCAGTCGATTTGAAAACCATTTCTCTGAGAAGAAAGTGGTCGATGAAAGTGGTCCAAACAGATTGAAGAAGAGGAGGGAGGCTGTGTGTTATTCCTCTCTTTCTCCCTCTGCCCCCTCTTTTCTTCACTTTTACATGAAGCTGCACTAATCAATATCTTCATACCGACAAGGGATCACATCTCTTTGTCGATATGAAAGGTCTCTCTCGTTGGGAGAACCCAAAAGAGAAGTTCCACCAAAAACTCTACAAACGTTCCCTATACGACCGTAGAGCCATTAAACACGCAAATAGTTAAACATGCAAATAGTTAAAGAAGCAAATAGTTAAAGAAGCAAATAGTTAAACACGCAAATAGATAAACATGCAAATAGATAAACATGCAAATAGTTAAACACGCAAATAGATAAACACGCAAATAGTTAAAGAAGCAAATAGATAAACATGCAAATAGTTAAAGAAGCAAATAGATAAACATGCAAATAGTTAAACATGCAAATAGTTAAACACGCAAATAGATAAACACGCAAATAGTTAAAGAAGCAAATAGATAAACACGCAAATAGTTAAAGAAGCAAATAGATAAACATGCAAATAGTTAAACATGCAAATAGTTAAACATGCAAATAGTTAAACACGCAAATAGTTAAACATGCAAATAGTTAAACACGCAAATAGTTAAACATGCAAATAGTTAAACATGCAAATATTAAAGAAGCAAATAGATAAACATGCAAATAGTTAAACATGCAAATAGTTAAAGAAGCAAATGGTTAAACATGCAAATAGTTAAACACGCAAATAGTTAAACATGCAAATAGTTAAACATGCAAATATTAAAGAAGCAAATAGATAAACATGCAAATAGTTAAACATGCAAATAGTTAAAGAAGCAAATGGTTAAACATGCAAATAGTTAAACACGCAAATAGTTAAACATGCAAATAGTTAAACATGCAAATAGTTAAAGAAGCAAATAGTTAAACATGCAAATAGTTAAACATGCAAATAGTTAAACACGCAAATAGTTAAACATGCAAATAGTTAAACATGCAAATAGTTAAACATGCAAATAGTTAAACATGCAAATAGTTAAACATGCAAATAGTTAAAGAAGCAAATAGTTAAACACGCAAATAGTTAAACATGCAAATAGTTAAACATGCAAATAGTTAAACATGCAAATAGTTAAAGAAGCAAATAGTTAAACACGCAAATAGTTAAACATGCAAATAGTTAAACATGCAAATAGTTAAACATGCAAATAGTTAAAGAAGCAAATAGTTAAACACGCAAATAGTTAAACATGCAAATAGTTAAACACGCAAATAGTTAAACATGCAAATAGTTAAACATGCAAATAGTTAAACATGCAAATAGATAAACATGCAAATAGTTAAACATGCAAATAGTTAAACATGCAAATATTAAAGAAGCAAATAGATAAACATGCAAATAGTTAAACATGCAAATAGTTAAAGAAGCAAATGGTTAAACATGCAAATAGTTAAACATGCAAATACTTAAAGAAGCAAATGGTTAAACATGCAAATAGTTAAACACGCAAATAGTTAAACATGCAAATAGTTAAACATGCAAATAGTTAAAGAAGCAAATAGTTAAACACGCAAATAGTTAAACATGCAAATAGTTAAACATGCAAATAGTTAAACATGCAAATAGATAAACATGCAAATAGTTAAACACGCAAAGAGTTAAACATGCAAATAGTTAAAGAAGCAAATAGTTAAACATGCAAATAGTTAAACACGCAAAGAGTTAAACATGCAAATAGTTAAACATGCAAATAGTTAAAGAAGCAAATAGTTAAAGAAGCAAATAGTTAAACACGCAAATAGTTAAACATGCAAATAGTTAAACATGCAAATAGTTAAAGAAGCAAATAGTTAAAGAAGCAAATAGTTAAACACGCAAATAGTTAAACATGCAAATAGTTAAACATGCAAATAGTTAAACATGCAAATAGTTAAACATGCAGATAGTTAAACATACAAATAGTTAAACACGCAAATAGTTAAACATGCAAATAGTTAAACATGCAGATAGTTAAACATACAAATAGTTAAACATGCAAATAGTTAAAGAAGCAAATAGTTAAACATGCAAATAGTTAAACACGCAAATAGTTAAACATACAAATAGTTAAACACGCAAATAGTTAAACATGCAAATAGTTAAACATGCAAATAGTTAAACATGCAAATAGTTAAACATACAAATAGTTAAACACGCAAATAGTTAAACATGCAAATAGTTAAACATGCAAATAGTTAAACATACAAATAGTTAAACATACAAATAGTTAAAGAAGCAAATAGTTAAAGATACAAATAGTTAAACATACAAATAGTTAGAGAAGCAGCAAACAACTAATTGCTATAATGTATAGATTTAGAGGAGTAATGTCTCCTTGAGCAGACAATGGGACAGAGGAGCCACCGATACACACACACACACACACACACACACACACACACACACACACACACACACACACACACAGGCCCAAAGGGTACCAAGCCTCAGAGAGAGTCTGTAACGAGGGGACCGTTTTGCATTATAAAGTTTCATTTTATCCCTTTATAAGTGCAGAGCAGAAGTTATCCCACCGTCTGCACCAGAATTGGACTTAACTCAACCGAGGCCGTGAGACATTCAAAACGTTGCATAATGCTTATTTTCAGAATATTCTAAATATCCATGAAAGGAAAATAAATGAGTAAGGTTATGTTTCTGTCTTTATTCATCTGTCCCACCTATCCACTGTCTCGCCCCCTCAATCTCTCCATGTGTTCCAGTCGTCTCTGGAATGAGGACAGAGACTGTGGAGTGGGGTGTGTGTGTGTGTGTGTGTGTGTGTGTGTGTGTGTGTGTGTGTGTGTGTGTGTGGGCGCGGCAGTGAGCTCCATAGAAAATGTATCAGCAGCTCTGATGCCGGCCAGCCAAACACTGTGATTGCTTAAGCACTTTTTTCATGGTGAGATGTCAAATGGATGTGTCACGCTTGATGAAAATAATTTGCACTCAGTTTCCTGTCCCTCTGTGTTCCTGTTATCAGCTGTGTGTGTGTGTGTGTGTGTGTGTGTGTGTGTGTGTGTGTGTGTGTGTGTGTGTGTGTGTGTGTGTGTGTGTGTGTTGAGTTCACAAGCCATCTGCATCAGTATTATTATGCATTGAAGCAAAAACATTCTCATATATTCATTCACATCTGTGCATGTGTGTTAGTGTGTGGACGTGGCTGTGTGCCTTTACATTAATGCAAATGCACACATACATATGTGTGTCACTGTGTGTGTGTGTGTGTGTGTGTGTGTGTGTATTCAGCATCACTTTCATGGTTGAAATGTCAACCAATTTGTCAGAACCCATTTCCAATTCTGCAAAGGACAACTCTCTCCACAACAACTCTTTTTCTCTCTCTTGACCAGTGAACACTCAACAAATCATTATATGATCGCTAACACACACACACACACACACACACACACACACACACACACACACACACACACACACACACACACACACACACACACACACACACACACACATGCAAATAGCTGTAAAAAGAGGCAGACCAGTGCAGTATAGCCAGTACAAGAGTTCCATGAACTCTCATCAGCTCCTGCAGAGTCTGACTTAAGTGGCATTACTATGGATTGCCTCCTATATTTGAGGTGTTTTTAAGAAGTGTTTACATTAAAACTAGGGTTGGTAATCCTACATTGTTATATAGAGGCTGGCTTTGGGTTTGCGGTTGCTAATTTGTCGGAGAAAGAAATGTTCTAATTTGCTTAAAGCTGCTGTTGAAGCATCTCAGAGCATCAAGTAGCTCCTCTCCTGCACTTCAACGCTCTGAATCGACCCCGGTCTCCTTTTCCACCCTAAGCGGTCTACGCCAGTTGGGCTTTAGTTCTTCTTAGTTTATGCTGTAAAGTGGTCAAGGGAAGTGAAAGTCCAGAATGCAATGAGTTGTAATTAAAAATGATTTAATAAAAAGTTGATCCCTCTCATTCCCCACAGATTCCCAGACTGTCCCCCAGTTACCTGCTGCCTCCGTGCTCCAAGAGAAGCCCCTTCCAGCCTCGCCCGTGTTACTTCATACCGGACGTTCACGGAGCTTAAGGCCCTTCCATTGGTTCAGTTCTACCTGCCCCTAAACACCTCTCCGTAGTTCCTCTGTGTCCATTGGCTAAACTGTTTTCAGGAGCGCGCTATTCTTGTTCTTCTCCTCAGAAAAAGGTTGATTCCGCGCAACTTCCGGTGTGTCAATGTCCAGCTGCCTCGCCGAATAGGGGAACTACACTTCCTTCTAATCAAACAGTCCACTGGCTCCACATGCATTATGCAAACGTTGTTTTAAAATACATTCTCATGTTAATCATTATACAGTACTAAAAACAGTGACCTTCATATGCATACAATTACATGTCCTTTATAATAATATCCCTGATTAATTATCATATCTCTTGCACATTGTAATGTACACATTAACAATTTCTTTCTTACATGTGCAAGTTTAAATTTGACCAACTACATGACAACATGGCAGATGTCTATCTGGGGTTTGAATTGAACAAAGTAATATAAATGTAATGGAAATAAGTACAAGTTATTTGTGAATGTGGCTCTACATTTCTGCTGCTTCATTGCCTCAGCAGTCAGCTATCAGAGCAATGAGTCACCGGCTGAAGACACACACACACAAACACACACACACACACACACACACACACACACACACACACACACACACACACACACACACACACACACACTACAATCATTTTTGATAATACGAGAAAATAGCATCTTTTGTCATTTTTTGCTATGCCACCTTATGCTTTCTTTGACAGATGAGTGCAGAGAAGCAAAAGCAACGCGGACAGACAGGAGACAGAAGATGGATCTTGGGACAGATGGCAGGATGGCGTCTTAGACAACATGCTAGCTTCCCCATCGCGATGACCCCGTTCCCTGAATGAATGAGGTTGCAGTCTATGAAATGCTGAGGTTTTTACCCTTTACTGGAATGATATGCTGAGCGTTATCAAACATTTTAATTATTGTAGTTCTTTTTTGTCTACTTTGAAACACTTGGCCTAACCTCATGTAAAATACTGTTTCAGTATTATGTTGTGCACGTAATGGTTAGCTTTACAGAACTGAAACAAACTGCATATGAAGTCTTGTGACTTGACTTGTCCTCTAGAACTCGAGACTGCGATGACCTGTACCTGCATATCACTTGACTTGGGACTTGATCATTCCTGGAGAGCTTGTGACTAGATATGACTTGTTTTTAGGGGCTTCAGATTTTCTGCAAGGACATGTGACAAGACTTGATTTGTCCTCAAGGACTTGTTGTTAAGGAATAGGAAACACAGACAAAAACTACACAAAAGGTCTGCACGTTACTTCTGACTTGTCTTGTACTCAAGGAAAGGTGACTGGACTTTTCTTCATCTCAATGTCTTGTAACATGGCTCAATTTATCTCTCAGGACTCGTGACGTAACTGAGCCTCAACACATGTGACTTAACTAAGCCTCAACACATGTGACTTAACTAAGCCTCAACACATGTGACTTAACTAAGCCTCAACACATGTGACTTAACTAAGCCTCAAGCACATGACTTAACTAAGCCTCAACACATGTGACTTAACTAAGCCTCAACACATGTGACTTAACTAAGCCTCAACACATGTGACTTAACTAAGCCTCAACACATGTGACTTAACTAAGCCTCAACACATGTGACTTAACTAAGCCTCAACACATGTGACTTAACTAAGCCTCAACACATGTGACTTAACTAAGCCTCAACACATGTGACTTAACTAAGCCTCAACACATGTGACTTAACTAAGCCTCAACACATGTGACTTAACTAAGCCTCAACACATGTGACTTAACTAAGCCTCAACACATGTGACTTAACTAAACCTCAACACATGTGACTTAACTAAGCCTCAACACATGTGACTTAACTAAGCCTCAACACATGTGACTTAACTAAGCCTCAAGCACATGACTTAACTAAGCCTCAACACATGTGACTTAACTAAACCTCAACACATGTGACTTAACTAAACCTCAACACATGTGACTTAACTAAGCCTCAACACATGTGACTTAACTAAGCCTCAACACATGTGACTTAACTAAGCCTCAACACATGTGACTTAACTAAGCCTCAACACATGTGACTTAACTAAGCCTCAACACATGTGACTTAACTAAACCTCAACACATGTGACTTAACTAAGCCTCAACACATGTGACTTAACTAAGCCTCAACACATGTGACTTAACTAAGCCTCTAGCACAGGGGTCTCAAACTCGCGGCCCGCGGGCCAATTGCGGCCCGCTAGCCGATATTTTGTGGCCCCCTACTTGACATCAAAGTTTAGTGTTAGTGCGGCCGACGCGTTTTTCTGAGGTCCGCGCGCGCGGCCCGTAAGATAACGTTTACTGGACGTTTCTATTAATAGCTCCGTGAAAAAACGGAGTAGAAAAAAGATTCAGATGCTGCTAGATGCGCCAAAGTCCGGAGGTTCCGCCCAACTTCTCTGTGTGATCATACGTGTCTCTCATAGGAGCTCACAGCCTGAGGCGTCTGTGTCGAGCTCCACCTTTCACCTGATTTGTTGATTCAGGTGTCAGTCGACATTTTGTGTGAAACTACCCAATGAACACTCAGGAAATCCCTAAGGACCCACCCACATAAGCTGCAAAGATACACTGTTTTTTATTCAGACAGACAACACACTACCACCTGAGAAAAAAAGACCTTTTGGTGTTCTAAAAAATCAACACTGTCCAGAGAGAGACGGCAGCTCTGCTCCGCTCAGCTGTTCAGTTTTACTCTGCGCTAGACACACGACCATGCGCTGGTTAAGAGTACACAGTACACACATACACACACATACATAGTACATATGTTGTTCTGAAAACTGTTCTTGAAAAAACGAAACTGAAACATGCACATTGTGTAAACATTGTAAATAGTTTGTTTTTTTATAGAACATATTTTGACTCAAATATATAGTAAATATTTTTGTTTGAAAACAAAAACTGTTGTAATATTAATGTTTCATGTGCACACACCCCATGAAGCTTGATCTGTAGTATGAAGTCATTTCTCAGTCCCGAGTCTGTTGCAAATGGATCTTATTGACTTGCAGTGCAACAGAGATCTAAAAGCTAAATTCACAGGCACAAGGAAAACCAGACATGACTGGACCATTTCTGAGAGAATTGCCTCCATCCTTCCCTGAGCTGACAAAAGTGATCAGTCGGGTCATGTACCTTTTTGGAAGCACACATCTGTGAGAAACCTTTCTTGACTATGAACTTTAATAAATGCAAGTACAGGTCCAGGCTTAGTGATGCCCATCGTGAAGCTGTACTCAGGGTTTCACTGTGACCTGGATCAGGGTTTCTACTGTGACCTGGATTAGGGTCAATGTGGCTCAGCTGTGTGAGCAGAAGCGCTGCCAGGTGTCTGGCAAGAAATAGAATAAAGTACAAATGTATTCAGGTTTTGCATTTGTTGGTTCGATGCAGTTTCAATAAGTTATTTTAAAAAATAAAATATATTTGCACTGTTAAATATTATTATAAAAATGTATAGAAACTGCTGGACGAAAATATGTTATGAATGTAAAAAAAAATGTTGCGCTTTCTGTGTGGCCCTCCGGTGAGATCACAATACCAGTGGTGGCCCCAAGACAAATTGAGTTTGAGACCCCTGCTCTAGCACATGACTTAACTAAGCCTCAACACATGTGACTTAACTAAGCCTCTAGCACATGACTTAACTAAGCCTCTAGCACATGTGACTTAACTAAGCCTCAACACATGTGACTTAACTAAGCCTCAACACATGTGACTTAACTAAACCTCAACACATGTGACTTAACTAAGCCTCAACACATGTGACTTAACTAAGCCTCAACACATGTGACTTAACTAAGCCTCAACACATGTGACTTAACTAAACCTCAACACATGTGACTTAACTAAGCCTCAACACATGTGACTTAACTAAACCTCAACACATGTGACTTAACTAAGCCTCAACACATGCGACTTAACTAAGCCTCAACACATGTGACTTAACTAAGCCTCAACACATGTGACTTTACTAAGCCTCAACACATGTGACTTAACTAAGCCTCAACACATGTGACTTAACTAAGCCTCAACACATGTGACTTAACTAAACCTCAACACATGTGACTTAACTAAGCCTCAACACATGTGACTTAACTAAGCCTCAACACATGTGACTTAACTAAGCCTCAAGCACATGACTTAACTAAGCCTCAACACATGTGACTTAACTAAACCTCAACACATGTGACTTAACTAAACCTCAACACATGTGACTTAACTAAGCCTCAACACATGTGACTTAACTAAGCCTCAACACATGTGACTTAACTAAGCCTCAACACATGTGACTTAACTAAGCCTCAACACATGTGACTTAACTAAGCCTCAACACATGTGACTTAACTAAGCCTCAACACATGTGACTTAACTAAGCCTCAACACATGTGACTTAACTAAGCCTCAACACATGTGACTTAACTAAGCCTCAACACATGTGACTTAACTAAGCCTCAACACATGTGACTTAACTAAACCTCAACACATGTGACTTAACTAAGCCTCAACACATGTGACTTAACTAAGCCTCAACACATGTGACTTAACTAAGCCTCAAGCACATGACTTAACTAAGCCTCAACACATGTGACTTAACTAAACCTCAACACATGTGACTTAACTAAACCTCAACACATGTGACTTAACTAAGCCTCAACACATGTGACTTAACTAAGCCTCAACACATGTGACTTAACTAAGCCTCAACACATGTGACTTAACTAAGCCTCAACACATGTGACTTAACTAAACCTCAACACATGTGACTTAACTAAGCCTCAACACATGTGACTTAACTAAGCCTCAACACATGTGACTTAACTAAGCCTCAACACATGTGACTTAACTAAGCCTCTAGCACAGGGGTCTCAAACTCGCGGCCCGCGGGCCAATTGCGGCCCGCTAGCCGATATTTTGTGGCCCCCTACTTGACATCAAAGTTTAGTGTTAGTGCGGCCGACGCGTTTTTCTGAGGTCCGCGCGCGCGGCCCGTAAGATAACGTTTACTGGACGTTTCTATTAATAGCTCCGTGAAAAAACGGAGTAGAAAAAAGATTCAGATGCTGCTAGATGCGCCAAAGTCCGGAGGTTCCGCCCAACTTCTCTGTGTGATCATACGTGTCTCTCATAGGAGCTCACAGCCTGAGGCGTCTGTGTCGAGCTCCACCTTTCACCTGATTTGTTGATTCAGGTGTCAGTCGACATTTTGTGTGAAACTACCCAATGAACACTCAGGAAATCCCTAAGGACCCACCCACATAAGCTGCAAAGATACACTGTTTTTTATTCAGACAGACAACACACTACCACCTGAGAAAAAAAGACCTTTTGGTGTTCTAAAAAATCAACACTGTCCAGAGAGAGACGGCAGCTCTGCTCCGCTCAGCTGTTCAGTTTTACTCTGCGCTAGACACACGACCATGCGCTGGTTAAGAGTACACAGTACACACATACACACACATACATAGTACATATGTTGTTCTGAAAACTGTTCTTGAAAAAACGAAACTGAAACATGCACATTGTGTAAACATTGTAAATAGTTTGTTTTTTTATAGAACATATTTTGACTCAAATATATAGTAAATATTTTTGTTTGAAAACAAAAACTGTTGTAATATTAATGTTTCATGTGCACACACCCCATGAAGCTTGATCTGTAGTATGAAGTCATTTCTCAGTCCCGAGTCTGTTGCAAATGGATCTTATTGACTTGCAGTGCAACAGAGATCTAAAAGCTAAATTCACAGGCACAAGGAAAACCAGACATGACTGGACCATTTCTGAGAGAATTGCCTCCATCCTTCCCTGAGCTGACAAAAGTGATCAGTCGGGTCATGTACCTTTTTGGAAGCACACATCTGTGAGAAACCTTTCTTGACTATGAACTTTAATAAATGCAAGTACAGGTCCAGGCTTAGTGATGCCCATCGTGAAGCTGTACTCAGGGTTTCACTGTGACCTGGATCAGGGTTTCTACTGTGACCTGGATTAGGGTCAATGTGGCTCAGCTGTGTGAGCAGAAGCGCTGCCAGGTGTCTGGCAAGAAATAGAATAAAGTACAAATGTATTCAGGTTTTGCATTTGTTGGTTCGATGCAGTTTCAATAAGTTATTTTAAAAAATAAAATATATTTGCACTGTTAAATATTATTATAAAAATGTATAGAAACTGCTGGACGAAAATATGTTATGAATGTAAAAAAAAATGTTGCGCTTTCTGTGTGGCCCTCCGGTGAGATCACAATACCAGTGGTGGCCCCAAGCCAAATTGAGTTTGAGACCCCTGCTCTAGCACATGACTTAACTAAGCCTCAACACATGTGACTTAACTAAGCCTCTAGCACATGACTTAACTAAGCCTCTAGCACATGTGACTTAACTAAGCCTCAACACATGTGACTTAACTAAGCCTCAACACATGTGACTTAACTAAACCTCAACACATGTGACTTAACTAAGCCTCAACACATGTGACTTAACTAAGCCTCAACACATGTGACTTAACTAAGCCTCAACACATGTGACTTAACTAAACCTCAACACATGTGACTTAACTAAGCCTCAACACATGTGACTTAACTAAACCTCAACACATGTGACTTAACTAAGCCTCAACACATGTGACTTAACTAAGCCTCAACACATGTGACTTAACTAAGCCTCAACACATGTGACTTAACTAAGCCTCAACACATGTGACTTAACTAAGCCTCAACACATGTGACTTAACTAAGCCTCAACACATGTGACTTAACTAAGCCTCAACACATGTGACTTAACTAAACCTCAACACATGTGACTTAACTAAGCCTCAACACATGTGACTTAACTAAGCCTCAACACATGTGACTTAACTAAGCCTCAACACATGTGACTTTACTAAGCCTCAACACATGTGACTTAACTAAGCCTCAACACATGTGACTTAACTAAGCCTCAACACATGTGACTTAACTAAGCCTCAACACATGTGACTTAACTAAACCTCAAGCACATGACTTAACTAAGCCTCAACACATGTGACTTAACTAAACCTCAAGCACATGACTTAACTAAGCCTCAACACATGTGACTTAACTAAACCTCAAGCACATGACTTAACTAAGCCTCAACACATGTGACTTAACTAAACCTCAAGCACATGACTTAACTAAGCCTCAACACATGTGACTTAACTAAACCTCAAGCACATGACTTAACTAAGCCTCAACACATGTGACTTAACTAAGCCTCAACACATGACTTAACTAAACCTCAACACATGTGACTTAACTAAGCCTCAACACATGTGACTTAACTAAACCTCAACACATGTGACTTAACTAAGCCTCAAGCACATGACTTAACTAAGCCTCAACACATGTGACTTAACTAAGCCTCAACACATGTGACTTAACTAAGCCTCAAGCACATGACTTAACTAAACCTCAACACATGACTTAACTAAGCCTCAACACATGTGACTTAACTAAGGCTCAACCACATGACTTAACTAAACCTCAACACATGTGACTTAACTAAGCCTCAAGGACATGACTTAACTAAGCCTCAACACATGTGACTTAACTAAACCTCAACACATGTGACTTAACTAAGCCTCAAGCACATGACTTAACTAAGCCTCAACACATGTGACTTAACTAAGCCTCAACACATGTGACTTAACTAAACCTCAAGCACATGACTTAACTGAGCCTCAACACATGTGACTTAACTAAACCTCAAGCACATGACTTAACTAAACCTCAACACATGTGACTTAACTAAGCCTCAAGCACATGACTTAACTAAGCCTCAACACATGTGACTTAACTAAGCCTCAACACATGTGACTTAACTAAGCCTCAACACATGTGACTTAACTAAACCTCAAGCACATGACTTAACTAAGCCTCAACACATGTGACTTAACTAAACCTCAAGCACATGACTTAACTAAGCCTCAACACATGTGACTTAACTAAACCTCAAGCACATGACTTAACTAAGCCTCAACACATGTGACTTAACTAAACCTCAAGCACATGACTTAACTAAGCCTCAACACATGTGACTTAACTAAACCTCAAGCACATGTGACTTAACTAAGCCTCAACACATGTGACTTAACTAAGCCTCAACACATGACTTAACTAAACCTCAACACATGTGACTTAACTAAGCCTCAACACATGTGACTTAACTAAACCTCAACACATGTGACTTAACTAAGCCTCAAGCACATGACTTAACTAAGCCTCAACACATGTGACTTAACTAAGCCTCAACACATGTGACTTAACTAAGCCTCAAGGACATGACTTAACTAAGCCTCAACACATGTGACTTAACTAAACCTCAACACATGTGACTTAACTAAGCCTCAAGCACATGACTTAACTAAGCCTCAACACATGTGACTTAACTAAGCCTCAACACATGACTTAACTAAACCTCAACACATGACTTAACTAAGCCTCAACACATGTGACTTAACTAAGCCTCAACCACATGACTTAACTAAACCTCAACACATGTGACTTAACTAAGCCTCAAGGACATGACTTAACTAAGCCTCAACACATGTGACTTAACTAAACCTCAACACATGTGACTTAACTAAGCCTCAAGCACATGACTTAACTAAGCCTCAACACATGTGACTTAACTAAGCCTCAACACATGTGACTTAACTAAACCTCAAGCACATGACTTAACTGAGCCTCAACACATGTGACTTAACTAAACCTCAAGCACATGACTTAACTAAACCTCAACACATGTGACTTAACTAAGCCTCAAGCACATGACTTAACTAAGCCTCTAGCACATGTGACTTAACTAAGCCTCAACACATGTGACTTAACTAAGCCTCAACACATGTGACTTAACTAAGCCTCAAGCACATGACTTAACTAAGCCTCAACACATGTGACTTAACTAAGCCTCAACACATGTGACTTAACTAAGCCTCAACACATGTGACTTAACTAAGCCTCAACACATGTGACTTAACTAAACCTCAAGCACATGACTTAACTAAGCCTCAACACATGTGACTTAACTAAACCTCAAGCACATGACTTAACTAAGCCTCAACACATGTGACTTAACTAAACCTCAAGCACATGACTTAACTAAGCCTCAACACATGTGACTTAACTAAACCTCAAGCACATGACTTAACTAAGCCTCAACACATGTGACTTAACTAAGCCTCAACACATGACTTAACTAAACCTCAACACATGTGACTTAACTAAGCCTCAACACATGTGACTTAACTAAACCTCAACACATGTGACTTAACTAAGCCTCAAGCACATGACTTAACTAAGCCTCAACACATGTGACTTAACTAAGCCTCAACACATGTGACTTAACTAAGCCTCAAGCACATGACTTAACTAAACCTCAACACATGACTTAACTAAGCCTCAACACATGTGACTTAACTAAGCCTCAACACATGTGACTTAACTAAACCTCAACACATGTGACTTAACTAAGCCTCAACACATGTGACTTAACTAAACCTCAAGCACATGACTTAACTAAACCTCAACACATGTGACTTAACTAAGCCTCAAGCACATGACTTAACTAAGCCTCAACACATGTGACTTAACTAAGCCTCAACACATGTGACTTAACTAAACCTCAACACATGTGACTTAACTAAGCCTCAAGCACATGACTTAACTAAGCCTCAACACATGTGACTTAACTAAACCTCAACACATGTGACTTAACTAAGCCTCAACACATGTGACTTAACTAAGCCTCAACACATGACGTGACTTGAGAGGTTCCTTGATCTGACCTCAAGGATGTAAGACTTTATGATGCTCAAACACTTAGTTTTGACTTAACGGCCTTGTCCTCAATTAAAACAGCTCTTGGAAAAAGTACAAAGTCATTATTAATTCTAGTTATGGTCTCCATAGTTCATTGTCCTGTAATGCCTTCTAGTTTTAACATTATAATTGATGGTTTACTTGACAGGTGTTTTAGTTGTTTCACATTAATCTATCGCGGTTTCAGTTTTCATATTTTCCAAATGAAGGCTTAGAGCAGTGAGTCATCGGTTGAAGACAATAATAATAATCCTTATTTTAATAATAATGTCTGGTCCTTATCTTACCCAACCCTCATCAGAAAAGTGAGACTGTTACCATGAGTCTCAGAGACGTTGAACATTGTGCTGATCAGACGAGCAGCTCCTGCTACCAGAGATCATGACATCAATGCACGGCGTGATCAACATTAATGTCTCTGCAGGCTGTGCAGGATAAAGAGGTGAAATGAATGTAAGACGTAGAATACAGAGTGGGCTCAAAGCAAGGCGCCAAATCCTTGAACAGAGGAAGACGAGAGAGGAGGAAGAAATGCTTTGATGTCCGTAAACGCATTAACGTTCTCCCATTTCTACCAGGAGCTAATTGCAGTGTTGGTTTGCTGAGGTTTAACTTTCAGCTGAGGGTTTTATGGTAATTGATTTTTTTTGTATTAGTAAAATGGGTTAGTGCCTCCCACCGATAAAAAGGCTTATTCCCTAATCCCAATGTCAACAAAACACATTTATCTTCAAAATGTGCGTAAATAAAGGAGGGAAATGTATTTTAAGAAACGTTGGTTTGAAGAAGATATTTCAGTGTCTGAAGAGATGAGAGGGAGGGGGTGCTCTCCAAAAGAAGTTTAATTACATTTTGTGGGATTGACTAATCTTCTTTCCATATTTCTCTCTCTGAAGCAGAATCTCTCATGCAGTGGTTGTCCTGGTTACCGTAAACTCTTTGCTCCTTTCCAACTCCTTCCCAGCGGTCAAAGGAATACTTTCATTAATTGCGCTATAAAAGACTAAGTTGAACCAAATATTTCCATCCAGCAAAAAACATGAAGTGCGCCCAGAGCCATCAGTTTATTTAAACGTTTTACACATCTGGCCTGAATCAAATTGTAGTGTATTGTAGATTTTGTACTGTTTTCTACCGTTTATTATTTATATTACTTGTTTAGATGTTTCACTATGTCTCTTGTGTTTACTGAACATATCCTCACTGTTGGACAAATAAAGGAATATCTAATCTAAATTGAACCTCTTTTCATAAAGTGTGTTTTGTTTATTTTGAATTGAACCCCATGTGATAAGGGTATATTGAGCATGAAGGGAACGTGGAGCTCCATAGTTTGAACGGTGCAGCCACTGACCAATCATTGCCAGTATTTGATGCATTGGGTGAGAATGTTCTTTAAGGCAAACAAACCCTCAGCAGACTTTTTCTCATAACATACGTTTATGTTTCATACGGAGGACCCTGTGTGTGTGTTTGACCCACCCGACCTTAGTAGAGGGCATGACCTTTATCATAGCATTATATTGTGATAGCATTATTATACCGTGTAACTGTCAACAACAGCTGCTCATTCTACTACGCCTTCTATGAATGTTCTACGTCAACATTCATATCCATGGTTTGCAGAAACTCACCATGACAATTATTATAATTACTTTAATTTCATTTTTTTACTTGGAGGTATAATAACTTTTTAAGCGGACAAATATCTCCTCAATCAATACTTTTGATCCTGGAATAGTAATTTACAGCATCACTCAAAGAAAATTCAACACTCATTACTCCATTTAGGGACAGAAGCATATTTGCTTATTTTGAGCTTTTGATTTCCTCTGAAAGACAGAAGCAGAAGCAGGAAGAAGTGAACAGCTCATCACAACACACACACACACACACACACACACACACACACACACACACACACACACACACACACACACACACACACATTGAAATATATAACCTGGTGCTCATCTTGCTCACGAGCAGCTCTGATTAGATTCACAGCCTTCTCTCTGCTTGGCCTTATCTTATTTAGCTCAAGGCCATGTGACACACACACACACACACACACACACACACACACACACACACACACACACACACACACACACACACACACAGCAGATGGTGCATAGCGATGAGCAGCTGACTGAAGGTGTGAGGCGGTTCAGCTCAGACGGGAAGTTTCTTCCTCTGTGCTCTGAAGAGTGCAGCGCTGCTTTCTTTCTTTTCACTCTTTACTGAACTTATTTTGATCCTCCTTTTCTGTTGTGAAGAGGCTCACTCTCACTTCCCATAATCACCTGCAACTTCTGCTCATCTCTTTATTTCCAGTGCAAAACTATTCAATACAGAATGTAACTGGTGGAGGAGTCAACGTCTCTTCAAAGTCCAGATGCTTATGGTAATACGGGGTTTCTGGGCTAAAACCACCAGTCTGCCCTTTAGTGAAATGCCTTTGCAAAGCATGATTTTATACGACCCAAAAAAGAATCCCCCTTTTTATTTATTACAAAATATTAATTGGACTTTTATTTGGAACCTTCTGAATAAAGGAACATGTCTTCCGCCTTACATTAGTTTTGCAGGTTACACTGATGACTACAGTTCTTAGCTCTTAGTTGTTGTCTTGCTTATTTCTGCCACATTGACTCAGCAGGGCAAACATAAACCACCGTATCACAGGTCTGAGGTTACACTGTGTGGTTACTAAAAGTGAATCCACAGCTACAAGACAATCAGATCCTGAAATATATAAACGTAATAATACAAAATAAAACAATCCAGTTACCAACTTTAATATGCTGTTTGTAATGATGATTTTATCCACAATCATAAAAGCTATGATGAAGGTGTGTGTGTGTGTGTGTGTGTGTGTGTGTGTGTGTGTGTGTGTGTGTGTGTGTGTGTGTGTGTGTGTGTGTGTGTGTGTGCGCCGTACTGAGGCTGCACCACGCAGAGCGGGTTTAAAGCTAATCTAAAAGGTCTTCCTCCAACAGCGGAGATAGGCACTGTGAGCCAAATGGAGATCCAGCTGAGACGCACACACACAAACACACACACAGGTACACACACAAACACACACACAGGTACACACACAGGTACACACACAGGTACACACACAGGTACACACACTCACACGTCCTGATCCCGGTGGAAGTGAGAGCAGTTAAATGGGTGTCATGTGGAGTTATTGGAGCGGTGACCTTTCCTTCAGTTATTTATCCAGCTCAGAAGCTTTAGCATTATAGACTGTTTTTAAAAGTGAATTCCTTCCATTGAGTTAAGCAGACGGGTCTTTAAGAAGATGCTTTTATTCCTTCTGTCTGCTGTTTTGTTGATGTTTCCCCTAATAAGGAATATGCTGCTGTTTTTTAAATACCATGTAAAGAAAAACTAAGACTTTAGAATAGTAAGTCTCAGTCAGCAGAGCGAGATGTCAGAACTCAAACCTCAAGCAATTTATGTTCTGGTACTGTAATGTGCTGCCGGCCTTTAGCGCCTTAAGCGCCTTAAGCTTAGCACTGGGATGGCTAATGGCTTCTATGGTTTGATTCCATTTTTTGCATATCTTACCTCTTCTTTGTGTCTCAACATTGTCTGTCTCTTTATTCTGAGACCTAGCTATAAACGTGACAACATGGGTAAAACATGATGAAAAGTAAACCTGACATATTCTGTCATTGATTTTACATTCTTAGCAACTTTCCCGGGCCACCATGTCTGATCTGCTCCCACATGGGGTCCCGACCCCAAGGTCAGGAACTCATTCCCATGACGTGACGGTCAAAAGCAAAAAGGCAAACAGTGTGTAATGTTTGTGTTTGGGTCCTGGGGTGCATTCAGTCCTTTTGGCTCTCGTCTCTGTTGTCTCCCATTACTTGCCTTCCGGATTAAATGGCATGAACTTTGAATATGTAATCAGATATTAGGTGCGTGGACACAAACACACAGTCCCAGATCCCAGAGGGAAGGTCGAGAATATAACAGAGAACCCAGGGCCTGAAACAAGATGCGGTATTTTAATCTCTCTCTCTGGGTCGAGGCAGAACTGATTCCACAGATTGGTTCCTGATTGGATAGAAGCCTGTGACCCAGTTGATTCAACAAATCCCAGAGAAGGATTTTGTGTGACGAGTACTTTTTTGGCAAAGCGTCATGTGACACGCCGATGGCCCTAACTCTTGTCTGACGGTGTAAACAAATTGCAAAAAAGTCTCCTCTTTCTGCCAGATGTAAAATTATGTTTCTGCAATGCATTATCGCGACGCTAAGAATATTTTAGAAAGGTGGAGAAACGTAAAGAGTGTGCCACCGCGAAACCGAGGTCCCCGAGGGCATAGGTTTCAAAACCTACCACACTCCCTTGAACTAATAAAGTAGTCCTATGTTTTAATGAATTAAACGATATTGAATCATGTACAAGCTAGCTAAACAACGTTGTCCATCTGCTGCATTATCTCTATTGGCCATGAGGGGGCGACTCCTCCGCTTCCAAAAGGTTTTCTTGTATAAAGGTCTTTGAGCAAATGTTGTTTTCACTTTAAAAGGAGCTAATGTAGCCGTCTGTGCTAAGCTAGGCTCCTCTGTGCTGGAGGAGACGGGGAGTTGTTGCAGCTCTTCTCATCTGACTGTGAGAATATAAACAGTATACACACTTCCCCAAGTGTCAGCCTGATCCTCTCACAGCCTGAGCTTTTAGTACATTGCACTCATCAGATACAGCTGCACCACTGCTCCACAACACTGTGATGCATGTCACGCCCAACAGGGAGCGGACATCAGCCTCAGCCTCACGCTACCGGCTCCCCAGCAGCTCATTACTCATTCCTGCCCAGGTTATCAATAGGGCTCTCGAGATATCTCTCCATCCTTAGAGCTCGGGGAACTATCTCATTATTAAAAAGTAATTCCTC
Source organism: Taurulus bubalis (assembly GCF_910589615.1). Lineage (NCBI taxonomy): Eukaryota > Metazoa > Chordata > Actinopteri > Perciformes > Cottidae > Taurulus > Taurulus bubalis. The sequence goes on from NC_136591.1 coordinate 676,284, forward strand.
CAAAGCAACAATGCCTCGTTTAAGTGAAGGTGTCAGCGCGGTCGGAGGCTGCAGGAAGAAGTGAGGACGGGTCGGGCAGAGAGGAGCGGTCGCTGACTGCGATGCAATTCCCCAACACAAAGAACACGCTCAATACCAGGGGGCTGGGGAATTGATCGGCGGCGCTCTCCGAGGAGCCATTGCTACTGGCTTCCTTGTTTAAATGATGGAGGAAATAAGAGTTGGTGAGAGGAGGAGAGAGGTTGAGAGGAGGGTGTCTGGGTTATATGGGAGGGGGAGGAGGAACTGAAAGGAGAGGAGAAAAGAGGGCCAACCATCTTTGAGGATGGGGAAAGTCAAGACACTGAGAAGTGAGCAATGCGGTTTCAGAAGATTCCTTGAGCTGTTATTTCCAAGTAGGTAGATAACAAAAACATCTTTGAAATCAAACTGAAATTACAAGGCATTTCTTTGTGACTATTATTGGACAAGGCCAGCTGGCTTCCACCACATGAAGGGATCCAGAACCTGAGGAATGTAGAATGTGATGGAGAGACAGACGAGTCGAACAACGAGACAAACAGAAGAGCTGCTTCTGGTCCACGGAGGAACCCGTGTGACGTCCGGGTTAGGGGTAGGGGTAGGGGTTAGGGTTAGGGGTAGGGGTAGGGGTAGGGGTAGGGTTAGGGGTAGGGGTTAGGGGTAGGGGTAGGGGTAGGAGTAGGGTTAGGGGTAGGGGTAGGGGTAGGAGTAGGGTTAGGGGTAGGGGTTAGGGGTAGGGGTAGGGGTAGGGGTAGGGGTAGGGGTAGGAGTAGGGTTAGGGGTAGGAGTAGGGTTAGGGGTAGGGGTTAGGGGTAGGGGTAGGGTTAGGGGTTAGGGGTAGGGGTAGGGGTAGGGGTAGGGGTAGGGTTAGGGGTAGGGGTAGGGGTTAGGGTTAGGGGTAGGGGTAGGGGTAGGGGTAGGGATAGGGGTTAGGGGTAGGGGTAGGGGTAGGGGTAGGGGTAGGGTTAGGGGTAGGGGTAGGGGTTAGGGTTAGGGGTTAGGGGTAGGGGTAGGGATAGGGGTTAGGGGTAGGGGTAGGGGTAGGGGTAGGGTTAGGGGTAGGGGTAGGGGTTAGGGTTAGGGGTAGGGGTAGGGGTTAGGGCTAGGGGTAGGGTTAGGGGTAGGGGTAGGGGTTAGGGTTAGGGGTAGGGGTAGGGGTAGGGGTAGGAGTAGGGCTAGGGGTAGGGGTAGGAGTAGGGTTAGGGGTAGGGGTAGGGGTTAGGGTTTGGGGTAGGGGTAGGGGTTAGGGTTAGGGGTAGGGGTAGGGGTAGGGGTAGGAGTAGGGTTAGGGGTAGGGGTTAGGGGTAGGGTTAGGGGTAGGGGTCGGAGTAGGGTTCGGGGTAGGGGTAGGGGTTGGGGTAGGGGTAGGGGTAGGGATAGGGGTTAGGGGTAGGGGTAGGGGTAGGGGTAGGGGTAGGGTTAGGGGTAGGGGTAGGGGTTAGGGTTAGGGGTAGGGGTAGGGGTAGGGGTTAGGGTTAGGGGTAGGGGTTAGGGGTAGGGGTTAGGGTTAGGGGTAGGGGTTAGGGGTAGGGGTAGGGATAGGGGTTAGGGGTAGGGGTAGGGGTAGGGGTAGGGTTAGGGGTAGGGGTAGGGGTTAGGGTTAGGGGTAGGGGTAGGGGTTAGGGCTAGGGGTAGGGTTAGGGGTAGGGGTAGGGGTTAGGGTTAGGGGTAGGGGTAGGGGTAGGGGTAGGAGTAGGGCTAGGGGTAGGGGTAGGAGTAGGGTTAGGGGTAGGGGTAGGGGTTAGGGTTTGGGGTAGGGGTAGGGGTTAGGGTTAGGGGTAGGGGTAGGGGTAGGGGTAGGAGTAGGGTTAGGGGTAGGGGTTAGGGGTAGGGTTAGGGGTAGGGGTCGGAGTAGGGTTCGGGGTAGGGGTAGGGGTTGGGGTAGGGGTAGGGGTAGGGGTAGGGTTAGGGGTAGGGGTAGGGGTTAGGGTTAGGGGTAGGGGTAGGGGTAGGGGTAGGGGTAGGAGTAGGGTTAGGGGTAGGGGCTAGGGGTAGGGTTAGGGGTAGGGGTAGGAGTAGGGTTAGGGGTAGGGGTAGGGGTTAGGGTTTGGGGTAGGGGTAGGGGTTAGGGTTAGGGGTAGGGGTAGGGGTAGGGGTAGGAGTAGGGTTAGGGGTAGGGGTTAGGGGTAGGGTTAGGGGTAGGGGTCGGAGTAGGGTTAGGGGTAGGGGTAGGGGTTGGGGTAGGGGTAGGGGTAGGGGTAGGGGTAGGGTTAGGGTTAGGGGTAGGGGTGTGTGTCTGTGTGTTTGTGTCTGTGTGTCTGTGTGTGTGTGTGTGTGTGTGTGTGTGTCTGTGTGTGTGTGTGTGTCTGTGTGTGTGTGTGTGTGTGTGTGTGTGTGTGTATGTGTGTGTGTGTGTGTGTGTGTCAGGTCATAGGACCGTCTGGAGCATCTTGTAGATCTTCATGAGATTAGACACCAATACCCAGAAGACGTATCTCGGTATCGGCCCAGTGGCGACGCTATGGGATGTACTGGTGAGCGAGCATCTGCACCTCTGTGCTGTTGTTGTTGTTGTTGTTGTTGTGGTTGTTGTTGTTGTGGCTGTTGTTGTGGTTGTTGTTGTTGTTGTGGCTGTTGTTGTGGTTTTTGTTGTTGTTGTTGTGGTTGTTGTTGTTGTGGCTGTTGTTGTGGTTGTTGTTGTTGTTGTGGTTGTTGTTGTTACCCGTCTGTAGCATCAGGTCTGCTCTCCTTGGCCCAGGATGCCACAACGCCATCCTGAAGTGAGCCGAGGTTGAGAACTGAAGCTCATCTCCTGTGTCCAGTGTGTGCACCCTGCCGTCAGCATCAGGGCGGCCCGTGTCAGCTGCCACCATCATTCTGCGCTCCTGGGCTCCATGCGTCTCTCGGCGCATTGCCACCTTGTTATAGGGCATTGACTCCTGTCAACTTATATATATATATATATATATATATATATATATATATATATATATATATATACACTTGCCTGCTATGTTAGTGTATCCCTGATGGTACCATTCTCGATGGAAGATGCTGTCTTGGTGTCTCCGGTAAAGGTGGTGTAACGGTGCTGGATTGTAATTGACATTAATCATAAAATATATATATAAAAAATTATTAAAAAATGTCTTCAATTTTCCTGCTTTGGACAATATTAGACGTATGTATCGTGCTCTGAAAGAGACCTTGTTTCCCAGCCTCACCCCCTGTGCTCTGCCTGCAAGGAAGTCCATGCATTAAGTTAACTTAAGAAGACACTGAAAACTTGACTGGGTGACCCCAACCTTTTGAACAGTAGTGTAAAACATCAAGAATATTCATTTAAAGCGTTTCCACCTCTTGACTGTAGCTTTATAAGTAAATATACTGTAGGTATAGTGTGTGTGTGTGTGTGTGTGTGTGTGTGTGTGTGTGTGTGTGTGTGTGTGTGTGAGCATTCACAGCTACTAAACTGAGGTAAACACAATTTGTATACAGACACTTTCTTCTCATTCTCAGCCCTATATCTGTAACACACACATTGGGTGAATGACTATATGGTGTAAGCAGTTTCTTCTCTAACAGTTGTCCAGGCTTTGATTTCACGCAGCTATTTTTGTATGCGTGTGTGTGTGTGTGTGTGTGTGTGTGTGTGTTCAGACAGTGCACGTCTGAATGCTCTTGTTATTTTGGTCTTCCCAGAGGCGGTGCTTCACTTCACACTGACACTGCAGCATGTACACCAGCACGCCTAGAGATGTACACACGTTTTGTGCTGTACATACGAGTCCCGGGATGCACACACACACACACACACACACACACACACACACACACACGCACACGCACACGCACACGCACACACACACACACACACACACACACACGCACACGCACACGCTCGGTGAACGGTGAGTGTCCTTGCCTTCGTTGTAGCCGAAGCCAAGCAGTGGCTCAATCAACACACTCAGTGGATGATAGATGAAGTAATGTTGCAGCTGGCTGGTGAAAACAAACCAAAGAGGAACACACAAAACAAAGCTCATACATACAGAATGTAGCTGCAGAAACCTTGCAACAAACACACAGACAAACACACTGCTAATAATAAATCCACTCATGGTAATTCATAATGGCAGAGAGTGTGTGTGTGGGATGGCGAATGTTTGTATATGTTTGTTTTAGAATGTGTAATTAATGAAATTGTTCTAATTGACAAATTTGATTTAAATAATAGGAAAAGCACAATTTGATTAACTAGATTCAGTATCAACCTTTATTTAATGATTTGTTAATTTACAGTGTACTTATCGGTTATACTAATTACCTTGTAATGATATAATAGAGGAGGAACCTGTTAGTTCAACTTCATGCTGCTGTCCCGTTGACTGGCTTATTTCCTGTAACCATGATAGTATGGCGGAATTAGCAAGCAAGCTAGCAAGCTAACCAGCCCATTAAGAAGTCAAAATAACAACGTACTGCTTCGTCAACCAGCTCGCCACAGCAAAGGAAAGCACATTGCTATCGCCAGATGAGTGGCAACTTTCTTTCAGCCCATTTTCTGCGTGTTAACTAATGTAGCATGAAAACATGCTAGGATTAATAAACTAGCTAGCTAACTAGCCAGCCGCTAAATGAGAGTAACAGGTTTGCTTGATCTACACACTCTTGTCACAGCATAGTAAAGCACATTGGTATCGCCAAGCGTAGCATGAACATATGGTGGAATTCAGCAAGCTAGCTAGCTAGCTCCTTCAATTAATATATCCCTGTAATTCCCAGCGTCAGAGCGCAGTGCCATGACGGCCGGCCGTTCACTGTGTTTGCATCATTTAATGATGTGCAAACGACTAACAGCTACATGATGGCAGTGATGAAGAGTTCAATGAATTCAGAACATTACAATATATGGCACATATTGAGAGAATTTTGTGATTTGTGATATTGGGCTGTATAAATACAAATCTGTGTTTAGCTAACACATTTGGTATTGTGGGGTGTAATGATCATTGCTATGAGCTGCAAACTGATCTTTATATTTTTAGTTTTGCTGAGATCAGATTACTGTTATCCCACATCACACTACATGGAACCCACTGCTTCTCAACCTGCTGCTTCAGTCTGGCTCACACTGTAAGCATTCAATGTAAGACAGTCATTGAGTCATGACACACACACACACACACACACACACACACACACACACACACACACACACACACACACACACACACATCCAAATCCCCATAAAAAATAGGTTACCTAAGAACAGATGCAAAGCTCAAAGGAAATACAATTCTGCCACTGAAGATTTCCGACAGTGTTTGAATGTGACTCTGTATGTACCATGTGCTTTTTTTACTACACATGTATGTGTGTGTGTGTGTGTGTGTGTGTGTGTGTGTGTGTGTGTGTGTGTGTGTGTGTGTGTGTGTGTATTACCGATTTAAATTATTAGTTTCGGTGTACTTATCCTGCATAAACAGATGAAAGGTTGGCATGCTAGACATAAAGCAAGTGGGGGATATGGGTGGCATGTGTTTGTGTGTGTGTAGAGAGAGAGAGAGAGAGAGAGAGAGAGAGAGAGAGACAGAGAGAGAGAGAGAGAGAGAGTAGTAGTGAAATAGACAAAAATAGACAGGAATAATGGCCAAAAAATGGGAGTGCCCCATCTGGTTGTACATTTTGTGTGTGTATGTGTGTGTGTGTGTGTGTGTGTGTGTGTGTGTGTGTGTGTGTGTGTGTGTGTGTGTGTTCATCCTAATGAACTGATTTGAACTTTGCTTAAACACATTCACTGTGATGGTTTTCATGGGGTTGTAAGTGGAATCCAGACTTTCCCCCAGTGTTTGAGTTCAAAAACTCTTTTACTAAAAATTGCAACATTTTAGAAAGACAACTCTATTGTAGTCTTAGATTACACTGTGCAGTGAACCCTTACACCCTATATAATAAAGCGGTTGGTTATCTTCCAGAACATTTGGTTTTATTTGTTGAAATTATCTTTCCAGAAATCAATAACTGCTGAATATCGGAGTCTTCAAGAAGGTGCGAGCTCGACAGCTGTGAGCCGAACGCCAGGTCTGTTGTTTAGTTCATTGTGTCTTCGAAGGCCAGAGAAGTGACTTTCTTACTTGATTTAGCAACTTCTGGAGCCAGTGCAGCGAGCTAAATCCATTGGAGAAGAGTAGGCATTACTGGGCGTGGCTAGTGTACTTTTGCACGTTTTTTTTCCTCAGGATTACAAACCTTACAGCTTTAAAACTGCCTTCTGTTCTTTGGTTGCTTGTTGGGTTTCTGATCTCCTGTACTGGAGGAACCTAATCCCTCCACCAGCTTTGGACCGAGCAGCTCGAACACAAACCAACAATGTTTTTGAATCACATTTTGGACCCCTTGATGAGTAGGACTCTTGGGTACAAACATCATACAGTGGTCTCTGTAGATGTTTATCTTTTCATGAATTAAAATAGTTGCCTCTTGATGGACAATAAAGATCAGCATCGGGTTGCAGCAGATCTGACCTGAAGCGACCTGCACTCTGGGAGGTCCAAGGCCTCCTCAAATTACTGATGGAAACATATGCATTATTGCTTTGCCTCCTATTCAATGGGATGAGGAGGCACTCTGCTGAGGGATCATAAATGTTTGTTTATTATAATTATTAAAATACATGAATCAATGCGACACATTCACAACAACATACTTATGAAACCGTCATATAAATGGACAGAAACATTATACAAATACCATAATATACAGACAATAAATGACGAATAATTCCAGCGGGTTTGTGCGTGAAGAGGGGAGGGCGCTGATTGTAAAGAATGGATTGCACTCGCTGATTGCTCTATGAATTGCGCATCGCTGGCAATCACATATCTGCTCCAGCTGTGTATCATAAAACATCACATTACAGCCAGACGCACCCAGGGAGTTAGAGAGTTAGACAGCCGTTCCCTTCTTGTGTCTGATTGCAATTATCCATTAGGCAAAGTATTAATGCAATCCAGGAACTTGCGTGAGTCGTAGGGGGCGGAGTCAGCCTGAGCCAGGAGTCATTCAGATCGGGCTTGAGTTGGATTTGGGTTTACTGTATGTATGACTTCATAATATTACAGAATATTCATGTTTTTTTCTTGCAAATTATCACTTTAATCTTGGAATTTCAGGGGTTTTTCTCAGAATATTATTCCTTCCTTCACAGGCTCCATATTCAAGATTCAAGATATTTGTATTGTCATATGCACAGATAACAGACAGTTATTCTGTACAGTGAAAAGCTTATTTATCTGGGTCCTCCTAACACAGAATTACAATGAACCTAAGGCAAAGAAATAAATACAATAAGGCACAAAATATAGTGACAGTATTTCACAAAAACATGTATGAAGTGTATAAAGTGCACTATGCATTGCTACGACACACACACACACACACACACACACACACACACACACACACACACACACACACACACCATCAGAAACCCAGTGTTCAATCTATCATGTATTTTATAATGTTATGCATACAAATAAGCGATATCTGATGGTAACCTTGATGCGCCTTTCTGTTTGGAACCAGAGTTACTGACTGAGAGCCCAAAGTGGATTTTCAAAGTCCAAGCCCACCTCTCAGCGATGAATGACTTCATGAACATAATGCTTCATATTATAATGCTTCATATTATTTCCAATGACCCATTTCAGTATTCCATGTAAAGTTTAGCTCCCTTGTGGATAATGGAATGATTGGTTGGTTTTCAACCCCTCAGCTGGAGCTCTATTCGTGCCACCTTTGGAATGTTTGCCATGATCAGCTGAACATGGGCCGACTAACTTTGAAGAAGACAGAGCTTTGTGTTTTCTTTCCATTGTTTGTTAATCTCATATGAAGAGCAAACGGATACGTCTCCCAACCGTCTGCTTTAGCGAACATTCTGAATATTTTTGGCAAAAGCATGACCTGTCCTACCCGGCCTCTGATTGGCTTACTCTAAACCAAACAGATCTCACTCATCATGCCTAAACCGAACCAACCCAACCACCCCGCTCTGAATATAGACATAAACTCATGTTTACTATGTTTACTGAGGGAATACATCAAGAGAAGTAGAGTCATTTATATAGACTTCTATACAACCAGAGGAATTGCCCCCTGGTGGTCAGGAGAGAGGATACAGCTTTAACACATGAAGCTTCTATACAACCAGAGGAGTCACCCCCTGGTGGTCAGGAGAGAGAATGCAGCTTTAACACATGAAGCATAGACTTCTATACAACCAGAGGAGTCGCCCCCTGGTGGTCAGGAGAGAGAATGCAGCTTTAACACATGAAGCATAGACTTCTATACAACCAGAGGAGTCGCCCCCTGGTGGACATTAGAGAGAATGCAAGTTTAAGGTACCTCCGCATTGACTTCACTTTTCAGATTTAGAGGTTGCAGTCTGCTGACTGCTGCATGTTGAAATGAGCTTGATGAAAGTGCAGAGAAAGTACAATAAAACCCAAAACAATGACCTCATTGAGGCCAACAACCCTCCACAGAACCGAAGGGAACAGCAGGGTCGGGTGATCACTCTGTTTGGGTTCCTCACTACTAGTTAACTACACTACTAAGCCTTTTAACATTTTAATTTGGATATATAACATGTTTATTAGTGCACAGCACTAACTGACAGAGTTATTGCTATTCTGAGTGTAGCCTTCACCCACTTTCTTCTCTCCAGCACACCTTCAGAGCTCAGCCTTGATGAGCGAGCAGATGGAGAGGAAGGACTTTTTCTCAATAGCTGTTTCTGAGTTTCAGGCCATGGCCAAACAGCTCCTCCAACAGAACAGGGAAGTGATATTTCTCAGCAGTGCGTGTGTGGGAGCTCGCATGACCTCTGCAAGTGTTGAAGGTCAGCTCAGCGTTTAGGAAAGGAACGCATCTTTGGTCATTAGCACTCCCACAAAGAGCCCAGCATATGTGTCCAACCACGCCTACACACACACACACACACACACACACACACTGGTCATGCTATTCCTGTGAGGTCCTCCATTGACTGTCAATTATAATTAAAACCTTCACACCAAGACCCATTTCTAAATCTGGAAAATACGAAACACTGTTAAATGTCCTCAATTTGGGTCTTCTTCATCTTAGTCAATATATACATATATATATATATATATATATATATATATATATATATATATATATATATATATATATATATATATATATATTCTAGAAAAAACACACACAGTACAAGCTATTCTAAATAAATGCACTATGTAATGTAGTTTATATTTAAATATTTAAAGACATCATCTCAGGAAGGCAGTCTAGCTGACAGGATTTTGCTTATTTGCTATTTTAATTGATAGAGCTGATGGAGTTCACAGATTTACTGTAAGACAGAATTCATCGTGTGCATTTATGGAGGAATTGGTCCACGACTTGTATTGCTAGCGTGTGGCTGGAATAACACGTTACTTGGGTTAGTTTGTGGAAGGTTGATGCAACACAACTTAATGAGGAACATGCATCAAGTGAGCACAATATAAACTACACTTATAATTAATAAATCCAATAATCATGTGGATTTTGTACAGTTATATGACATTAATCTTTAATAAATGATGCTCTAGATGAAACATCTTTCCTTCTACGACAGTGTTTTGATTACAATTGACTTAGTAATGTTGTTGTGTAAGTAGTAGTAGTAGTACTAGTAGTAGTAGTACTATAGTAGTACTAGTAGTAGTATATCTTCTTTGCTTAATCAATACAGAAAAGAGGTGTAGAAACGATACATTGTGGTTTTACAGGGAGGGTATCACTGATTCTTGGCTCGGCACAGTATCTTCCTTCCTGGCTGCATAATTCATTCATAATTACCATATGTATGAGGGTGGTATTGATCTTCCTATCCAACTCTTTGCATAGCAATGCAATATAAAGAAGAATGTGGTATGGTCAACCCTTGCACCTTGTAGAAGGATTCATTCACAGTCAAAGCTCTGCCATGTACCAGAAGCCGAACAGAAGGGTGTTCTTGGCAAAGAAAGGGACGGTCAGTTGTTGGTGTTTGGTAAACAAGGCACCGCCTCCTCTCTGGATATTGGAAGGATCCCCAGTGGCTCTGATGGACAAATTCAGCCAATGGTCCACCCTGGATCCAGACACCTTAACACCTGTGCTGTAGAACAGCGCCCACATCATTCAGTACCCAGAAACTCCTCAGACGTCTCCTCCCTGCTGCCGACATAGAAATGATTCATACAAATGGCAATAAAGGCTGATTCTTCTGTTTCACTGAAGTCATTGCTAGAGGCTGTGAAGGTACAAGTGCTCTTTAGAGAAGGGTTCATTTGCAGTCTTCTCCAACATAACAATGGAGGACGCCATAAACCTCTTTTTTTGGGCCCATATTATAGAGCATTACGCTGTGTATTGCTTTATGGAAAGCATACAAGCATATATCAGAAACCTGGTGTGATAAAGAACATCACCTGGAAAGAACATGGTAAGGAGACCTGCAGTAGTTATACTTCTCTGTGGATTTGACACTGAAAGAAGTGGATGTAGTCATCGTGACACTTCTTTCAGTGTCAAATCCACAGAGAAGTATAACTACTGCAGGTCTCCTCAGGTGTTCGGAGCATCTTAACGTGTAAGCGGACTGTTTTTGCGGACTGTTGTTTTGAAACATTGAGTTCGACGTTTCGGCGTCTTGACTTTTTTTAAACCAGTGAATGGAAGTGACCTTATTTGGACAGTAGAGACGTCATATATGCCTATGATAGAGACCTGTCAATCACCTTGTAGCCCCGCCCTAAAGCGTCTCCTGCTTTATGGTCTGTTTGACTCTAAATGACTCTAAATCAACCAGAGGAGTCACCCCCTGGTGGTCAGGAGAGAGAATGCAGCTTTAACACATGAAGCATAGACTTCTATACAACCAGAGGAGTCGCCCCCTGGTGGTCAGGAGAGAGAATGCAGCTTTAACACATGAAGGATATACTTCTATACAACCAGAGGAGTCGCCCCCTGGTGGTCAGGAGAGAGAATGCAGCTTTAACACATGAAGCATAGACTTCTATACAACCTTCTATACAAGGAGGCAGATGACCAGGCGCTGAGATCCCCCTGCTCTCACCAGTGGCATTGTGGGTAATGCAGTTTGACAGGACGGCCATCTGATGCACACAGGACCGTGACAGACTGCCCGTCCAGCGCAACCACACCTGTCAAGACCCATAATGCTTAGCTGCATCTGCCACCCGCCACGCCTCTCTCTCTCTCTCTCTCTCTCTCTCTCTCTCTCTCTCTCTCTGAGGATGAAAGGGTCCCAGTGGCAGAAGGTGAGCGCCGTGCAGTGAAAGCAAAACAACTATGGAATACAGAAGTTTCCAAGATGAAACATGTGAATCCAGCATCCTGGGAGGTGATCACATGGCATTAGAGTTGAGACAAACTGGGTCAGTGATCAGGACTCAGAGAACAAAACACACTGACTCAGTGGCTCTTAAAGGGACAGTGTGACGGATGTGGTGACATCTAATGGAACTGGATAACCCTCCGCTCAACCCTCCCTTCCAGGACAGCCGTAACGTGGTCACGCTGTTCTCGGCTTAAATGCAAGATAACCTATCAATGTGGCTCTACTGTTGTTGTGTGAGTAACTTCTCTCTTGATGTATTCCCTCAGTAATCATTGTAAACATGAGTTTATGTCTCAATCGTTAGTTTAAAGTCTTCTTCGATACAGCAATCACTGCTTGACAGGTCGCTACCACTAACAGAGACGTGTACGGCTTCTCTACATCACTCCTCCGCCGTTCACTGATTGCAAAAATAAAACCAAGATGGAGACGACTAAAATCCAAGATGGAGACGGGGAAACTGCCAAACTGGAGGCTTCAAAACGGCAGTCCAAAACTAACATGTGTCCACTTCTGCATGTTTATGTGCAGCGTTTGGAACCTCAGGCCTCGGTGGCACATGGTAGGAAACCTCTGCCCGGGAATAACTACGGCCCTCCGGTGTGCCAGGTCAGTCCCGTCCAACGAGAGTTGACTCGCCGTCCTACATTCCCCTTTTTGAAAACCTGTCCCAGTTGGTGCTGGGCCAGTTCGCATGCAGAAAGAAACCAATATGCATCGGTGAGCTCCCGGTCCCACGCAGAGCCAGATGAAGACGGGCTCCCTAGCCGTGAAGAGTGTGGAGAAGCAGAGTTCTTACAGACAAACCTCGGCTTCCAGACGGCTGAGCGCAGCGTGCCGGAGCCGCAGGACGGAGCTCGACGTCACCTCAGCTTTAAGAGGTGAGCTGGATGCTGGCGAGGGAAGAGAACCCAGACAGAGGGGAGAGAAGAAGGTTGACGTACGGGAAGGAGAGGGGGGCTAATCCAAATACATCACCACCAGTCTGCACACACACACACACACACACACACACACACACACACACACACACACACACACATTATGAGGGCCAAAAAGCAAGCAGTGTGCGCCGGGTTTAATTATGATGAAATACATGGCAGTGATGTGGACAGCACCCAGGTGCATGCTGGGAAGACAAGCTGTCACCGATCTGCCACGGCTCGGACGGACGGACACACACTCACCTGCACAATGGTGATACACAACACACACCTCGGTAAAGCCCATCATGGAAGGAGTCCATTGTGGGAGGAGCCCATTGTGGAAGGAGTCCATTGTGGGAGGAGTCCATCATGGGAGGAGTCCATTGTGGGAGGAGCCCATTGTGGAAGGAGTCCATCATGGAAGGAGTCCATTATGGGAGGAGCCCATTGTGGGAGGAGCCCATTGTGGAAGGAGCTCAGCGTGGGAGGAGCCCATTGTGGAAGGAGCTCAGCGTGGGAGGAGCTCAGCGTGGGAGGAGCCCATTGTGGGAGGAGCTCAGCGTGGGAGGAGCCCATTGTGGGAGGAGCTCAGCGTGGGAGGAGCCCATTGTGGAAGGAGCTCAGCGTGGGAGGAGCCCATTGTGGGAGGAGCTCAGCGTGGGAGGAGCCCATTGTGGGAGGAGCTCAGCGTGGGAGGAGCCCATTGTGGAAGGAGCTCAGCGTGGGAGGAGCCCATTGTGGGAGGAGCTCAGCGTGGGAGGAGCCCATCTTTGGACCTCTCCCAATGTGCATTTCCTCTCTGAGCCGCTGTGAGCGCGTTAGGTCAGATTGGAATGAAGCTTCTCTTATAACATCAAACTGCGTCGACACCATGAAACTACAATAAATGACCATGTCTGAAACAAAAATAGACATTTTTAAGGCCTGGAGGAAGAAAGTCCTGCAGGGTGACGTATTTGTGTTGGCCAATACCAGAAGTCACTGTCCCACGCTGGTTCCCTCAACAAAAACACTTTGGTCAGAGTGTACTTCCACGTGTTTGCTCAGGAAGATAATCTAATCTATAATATAATGAACACCACTTTGATGATATTTGAAGCACCAATGCAGTTCTTAAGACACATAAAAGGCTTCATAATTCACTGGAGAGGTGTGTAATGACTTATTCTTATACTTTACTACCTGACTGCAGTTTCCCCTCAGCTGTGAAAGTATTCTTTGTGTCTTTATGATCATTGTTTGTGTTTTCCAGCTCGTCTCACCACCTGCATCAGGGTCACTTTGGCTACAGGAGGCAATTGTTTTCAGTGAATGATCTGATGCACACTTTCTGTCCAGCAGCAAGACAACAGAGACAGAGAAAGCTGGTGAAATGAAGAGAATATATAAGTGAATATAGGACTGAATGATAATGTTGCATTGCGTTTGCTGGATAAATATTTGCTCTGTAAATGTTAAACTTGGTTATGGTTCGTCAGCGTTGTATTTGCAGCTTATGGGATTCCCCCACATGGCTAAAGAATTACTGGTTCAAGGCAAATCATATAATAACAAATATTCACTCCATCATTGTGTCTCCTTGCTCCTTGTTGTGTGTTGTGTGTTCTGAAGCCAGATGACTTCTGTTTGGTCTCATTTAGTGTGCTTACATGTTTACAGAGGGTTCATACTATGTCCCTCATGCATTATAGACATTGTATAATATTTACAACATGTATATCTACAGTCATAAACACTCATGAATAATGCATTGTAACAATAATCATAACACATTACGAAGCATTTTATCATGACTTACATGGGCAAATCTACTTCATAGGTGTAATGCATTATAATCTTTATTGAATTACAATCACTGTTATAATGCATTATGATTGTGTGTGATGCAGTAAGTGCTTCAATAAGCGAAGGTTGATATACTTCTTCTCGTGTTCCCCTTGTAGTTGCAGCATGTTATTACACAATGACAAAGCACGACGACTGGAAGCAAATCTTTGATTTTAAAATACTTTATTTCATAAACAATATCTAAATTCAACTCGGTCGGTCACATACACAGTAAGGATAGAAAATGCTTGAATTAGAACAATGAGAAAACAACAAGAATTGGGCATTCCTATCTGCTATCCTTGAGTGGAAGCTTACAAAGAGAGCTCCCTGTGTGAAGACGATGGTGCAGATCTAAAGAGTGGTTAGAAAACGGTGCTACACGTGGAAGAAGCCGGTTCCAAGCTCCCGCCCTGCTGAAGTCATTTCAGCTGCAGGGATGATGACCTGTATATGCAACGGAGACACTTCCTTCCTAAGAATCGTGACACAGTAGTGTACCTCAATGTAGGCAGACATATCTCATATTTATGCAAATCATTCTCATTTCCAAGGTCGTCAAAAACGGCTGCTTGATCAACGACCCGTCCAGCGTGACCGTCGACTCCGTCGTTGTAGCTTTGGTGGAGGAGCAAGGCGGTGCAGTGGTATCAAGAGATAAAGTCTAGGGAGGTGGTTCATGGCCAAAGTCAACGTTGTCCTTATGTTAAGCTCCGTAACATTTCGTAGGTTCAATTATGTGACATTACGTATATTATGTTTTGTAACGCAACTGGATGGCCGAATCAACAAACACCAAAAGTCAACATTGTTTTTGTTTAAGTTACGCAACGTAACGTAGGTTACATCAAGTCAGGTTAATTACTTAACATGTATGTTGCAACTATGCAACTACCATACCTTTTTTAAAAACTTTTTCCAAGACCGAACCATGTAGTTTTGTCGTCTAACCCTTGTTGCTTCAAGTGAACATGGACGTTTAAACGTAGAGCGTCGGGCCGCTGACCGAGCTGCCGTCTATGAGGAGTGGTGAGGGAGAAGCTGCTGAATGTCCTCCATCTTCTGCTACAGAGAACAACGGATCCATGCTCAAGCTTCTGCTTTCTTCAGCTCGCATCACGGTGCGGTTACATTTTGGAAAAATAATATTTAGTTTGAGATAGAGCCCGGAGGCTGGACATAAATTAATAAAGACAACATTTCGGTCTACGGTGTAAATCGAGCTAGAAAAGATTCCCACTGTCTCCCCGTCCTCAAACGGGCTGCATGGTTCTTTACATGCTGGAAGACCTTCACCTGTGTGGCTAGACTATCGGAAATTACCTCTAATATACAGCCACATATTGCGAATACTGTGCAAGATCAAATACACATATTTGTGCAAAGAATGTGCGCTCCTTCTACTGTAAAAGCTCGGACAGGTGTCAGTTTTTAGTTTGGAGTTTTTAGAAAAGTTTCCCACAATAGAACGACACTAAGGACAACACTGAGAAGGCATATTCTGTATAGAATACCTTTTTGCTGTAGATCATAATTCAGTTGGAAATGCCTTTTTTCTTTTTTAAAGAATACACCAAAATGCACACGTCACAAAAGCCATAATGTTAGAAAGACAAACCCACAGGCCGTGGACTGTGTTCCGACCCGGGGAGAGATATTGAGAACCTGCTGTTCTGGCGTCCCCTCACCCAGAGCCTCCTCTCTTCTGTACAGTGGTGTCCGTCCGTCCACTAGTTCCCATCACCGCTGAAGCTACGGGTCGGTGAGGCGTTGGGGTCGTTGGGTCGGTGAGGCGTTGGGGTCGTTGGGTCGTTGGGTCGTTGGGGTCGTTGGGTTGTTTGGTTGGTGAGGCGTTGGGGTCGTTGGGGTCGTTGGGGTCGTTGGGGTCGTTGGGTTGGTGAGGTGTTGGGATCGTTGGGGTCGTTGGGGTCGTTGGGTTGGTGAGGCGTTGGGGTTGTTGGGTTGTTTGGTTGGTGAGGCGTTGGGGGTCGTTGGCGTCGTTGGGTTGGTGAGGTCATTGGGGTTGTTGGTTTGTGTGGTTGGTGAGGCGTTGGGTTAGTGAGGCATTGGGGTTGTTGGGTTGTTTGGTTGGTGAGGCGTTGGGGGTCGTTGGCGTCATTGGGTCGTTGGGGTCGTTGGGTTAGTGAGGCATTGGGGTCGTTGGGTCGTTGGGTTGGTGAGGTGTTGGGGTCGTTGGGTCGTTGGGTTGGTGAGGCATTGGGGGTCGTTGGGTTGTTGGGTTGTTGAGTCGTTGGGGTTGTTGGGTCGTTGGGTTAGTGAGGCGTTGGGGTCGTTGGGTTGGTGAGGTGTTGGGGTCGTTGGGTTGTTTGGTTGGTGAGGCTTTGGGGGTCGTTGGCATCGTTGGGTCGGTGAGGTGTTGGGGTCGTTGGGTCGTTGGGTTGGTGAGGCATTGGGGGTTGTTGGGTTGTTGGGTTGTTGAGTCGTTGGGGTCGTTGGGTTAGTGAGGCGTTGGGGTCGTTGGGTTGGTGAGGTGTTGGGGTCGTTGGGTTGGTGAGGTGTTGGGGTCGTTGGGTCGTTAGGGTCGTTAGGGTCGTTAGGGTCGTTGGGTCGTTGAGTCGGTGAGGCGTTGGGGGTCGTTGGGTCGTTAGGGTCGTTGGGTTGGTGAGGTGTTGGGGTCGTTGGGGTCGTTGGGGTCGTTGGGTTGGTGAGGCGTGGGGTCGTTAGGGTCGTTGGGGTCGTGGGGTCTTGGGGTCGTTGGGTTGGTGAGGCGTGGGGTCGTTAGGGTCGTTGGGGTCGTGGGGTCTTGGGGTCGTTGGGTTGGTGAGGCGTGGGGTCGTTGGGTCGTTGGGGTCGGTGAGGTGTTGGGGGTCGTTGGGTCGTTGGGTTGGTGAGGTGTTGGGGGTCGTTGGGTCGTTGGGTCGGTGAGGTGTTGGGGGTCGTTGGGTCGTTGGGTCGGTGAGGCGTGGGGTCGTTGGGTTGGTGAGGCGCGGGGTCGTTGGGTCGTTGGGTCGGTGAGCGGTGCCGTGTGGGCTCCACCGCGCTGTGCCTGAGACAAACTGTGCAAACGCTACTGTGCTCTTCTGTCCTCCTGGGCTACCGGCGCTGCTACCATGCAGTAAGTATGCGGTACCACTCCGGAGGAGGCTGTGTGTGTGTGTGTGTGAGTGTGTGTGTGTGTGTGTGTGTGTGGTACAAACGTTGGCCAGGCAGTGATTAACTCGGGTCTTCGCTACGACCAGTTAAACTGTAAACAAGACTTTTAGTCTTCAGTTTTTTTATACAGACGAAGCAGAAAAGAAGCTTCCCCCGTCCGCCACATCCAGTTCATTGTTTGGCTTCACAGCAACAACAAATACAGAAGAATAGAAAAGTGAATCTTCTTTCCTTTTTAAATAACCTGTCTCTCAATTCTAGAGGCGAGACAGTGGCAGTCCGTGTGTCCGAGGCGTCTTTCTCTCTCCAGTTGCTGATAAATCAGTTGTTATGAGGTAACCAAGGAGTAGATCATACTGGAACACAAGAAGAAGAAACAGGAAACGGTCAGCGAGTCGACACTGGCAGGCAGGAAGTGACAGAGTGAGGACCAACAATAATCCCATGGCCTGCTTGGAGCATTCGGATAAAGCTTTATAGCTGTGTGTGTGTGTGTGTGTGTGTGTGTGTGTGTGTATGTGTGTGTGTGTGTGTTCAAATATTTCATTGATCCATAGTTAGTGTTTCTGCTGATTCATCTGCTCTGTTTGTGTCCATGGAAGAGAGGCTCAGAAGTGGATTTATTTATCTTAGTTGCTGACGGCAAACTTTTATGTGTGACGTCCCTTTGAAGCTTTTTCTGTCGTGATCTGCATAACTCAGAGCAACGCATTACAACAACACAAGGGGCTGCTGCATTGCGGGGTTGTGGTAAGGTACGAATAATGAAATACATCCAGGAAGTCCAAGTGGAGTAACACATCCATGAGTTCCAAGGACCATCCAACAGCAAAACGTTGTTCAATGATTTATTATATTTGAACACCGGATTTCTCAACTCTTGGAAGTTTTCACAGCGGCAACTATTTGATGGTAAAGAGTAAACAGCAGAAACGTATTCATTTTATTTGCACAAGGTCTGCGGGTGTACATTAATAAATAACTACAGCCACACCATTATGACAGAAAAGCACCTGCAGCGTTGACCACTGGGGTCTTTCAGACACTTTAATGACAATCTGAGACAATCAGTGGCAGTTTATAAGCTTTCTCCCTCAATACTGGTCCAATTTCAAAAGTTGTTCCCATTAGTCACTTAGACTAGGAGCTCCAGGTCTGTCAATTGAAGACAATGCTGAAGTTCCTTGCTCCTGCATTCTTTTAATAGCCATCACGAAACATTTTTCAGTTCAAGACAATTCATTTTAACATTTTGGTCGCCTACACTCATTCAGTGTTTGCTTACCTCCAAAAAACCCAAGATGAGGATGGACAAAATGCTAGAAATAGAGGCTTCAAAATGTCAGTCCACAAACCCATGGGTTAGGTAACAGTGACTACGTTTATGACTTTAATATTTGCCTTTGACTGAGACACGAAAATATGAGAAAATATTGTCCAGGTGGAAAAATACTGGTGCTACATTGTTTTCCATCTCTAATCCTACCAACATATTTAAACAGTAGGACTATGGACTGCGGTCCCTGTTGACCCCAACAGTCTGTGTCATGCAACAGAAGCCCATCTGCAAAGCCTTTCCTTGTGCCGTTAGCAAACGTGTTCCCTCTATGTTTTACCAATATTCTGTGATTCCACTTTTAACTACAGAGGCAACTTTGACATCCAGTCAGAGAAGCTGCAGCCTCATTCACAGAGCAAACCATGGGAAGTGGCCTCAAAGTGCTCAGACTGCAGCAGCCCTTAAAGCTTCTCTCAGAGTCTCCCAAATGGAGAGGAGAGTTCAGCTTTTCACAAAACACGGGTGGAGTTCTCCTCCAACCGATCCAAAAAAGAGACTATGTGTCTCACAACTGTGTGCAGAAACAAATGTAGAAGCATTTCCCTGTTGTAATAAGTGAGGACTGTTAAACACTGCAGTGTGTTTGCAGTGAGCGACATGGGGATCGGATGTAAATCACAGGAACACAGAAGCTAAAATGAGCAACTCTGCTTCTCACATAAAAGCCTTCCACGGTGATTTGTTGTGCAATTACATGGTGTGAAAACAGCCATAAAGCTGAATGCAAAGTGTAGAGCCACTTTAGAATTTGAGAGGTCCATGCACTTGGTGTGTGTGATGAGAGGCAGTCTCACTGTGATGACATCTAATTCAATCTGAACACGCCTTAACAGACTTCACCATGTACATCATTCATCACTAATAACTGAATGATATATAATGAGTGACAGCAGTATACCTAACATCCTTTTGTATTGCGTTTTATGAATGAAGTGAACGTGGAGGTGCAGTTCCTTGAATGGCCACTGGAGGCCGTCTCCGAAAGTGAGTGCCATCCCACCAGGCCGCCATGTTAAATACAAGTTTACAGAAGAGCTCATATTCCCGTTCATAACAACTGGGGGGTTTGTATATAACTCACCCGTTTAAATCATACTAACACTTAAAGTTATGTCTAATGAGGGAGTGGCCACTTTGAGTGACAGGTGGGTGTCGTCTCCTCCACTGCCTCACCCGGCTCCGCCTCCTCTCCGGCTCCATTTCTTGTGTATGGCAGTGCAGGTGAGTCGGTATGAAGAGCGATAGTCCGTGTAGGGAGGTAAGCCCCGGTGAATAATGTGGCCTATTGTCTCCCATCACACCTGTGATTGCATCTCGAGTAAAAACCAGAAGCCCAATTATATTTGTTAAATAACTTCCGTACTTCTTTAAGGTCACTTTTTAAGTTATTTGAACCCAAACCTTGAGCTTTTCCTAAACCTAACCAAGTGCGTTTGTTTCCTTTTGTTGCTTTGATTCACAACGTACAAATAATATTGTGGATGAACATCTTGTCTTCTTTTTTCACTCTGACAGAAATGTAAAAGCAACAATCCTTCCCGGCATGACTGTCCTCTGAAAGCTGACGTAATGATGAGCGCGCACAGCAAGAAGCTGGAAGCACGCATCGCTGCAGTGACTTCACCATTCTGTTGGCCATGAGGTGAGCTCCGGCCTCAATGTGCTCCACGTACTGCACTTGTTTTGACGAGGAACTCAGTGATCTGGGATGTTCACCTGAAGAAAAGAAGAATTGTGAAAGATTGCATGAAACAACAACCAAACATCCAGAACTCCCAGATTGGGGATTCAACAGATCAGCAGCTCGCTGACAGGAAGCAACCATTCCCAACGCGGCTTCATCCTGAGGCTTCAGTGTCGCTCTTTAAGTTCCAGCTCCTTCGCTTACGCATCCTAATGAGACATCACACGTGATGTATGACAACATATGACTTGTTATGAGATGCTGCACAAACAATACTGACACTTTGGGAAGAAATATAATGCTGTTTATAATTTATAATGTCTTATTACATTACATAATGGGGCTATTGTTTGTTGTAAATAATATAATAATAATTCCCTTTCTCAGCTTTATGTCATTGTTTCATGTTCATTTGTGTTCCAGGGGAAACAAGAACAACGGTAGAATCTCTGTATTTGTTTCATTACGTTGGGTTGAATGTGTGATCTCGTTCATCATCTCTCAGACTCATTAAATACATCATTCTGGTCAGTTATTAGACATTCAGAGCCACTGAGGGATGATGATGATGATGATGAAGAAGAGTGAGAAAGCCTGCTAAGAGGGACGGTCGGGGCAGATGGACTTTCACCCAGGAGACCACTGTTCCGGTCTACTAAAGGCACTGTGAGAAATACTTCAAAATAAAAGCTTTAAAATAACAAAATGGCCAGGGACATTTATTGTGAAGGATTCATTGTACAATAAAGGTGTACAAAAGGTGCGATTCTTCAACACACCATCACTGATACTGCAGGGAGGAAGCAGCAAAAACCAACGTGGGACTTTTATTGTGAAGAATTAATAGGAAATGAAATATGATTATCCACTGTTTGTGTCAGTGGTTTCTTATATCCCATCAGGGAGGTCGCGTTGAAGTGTCAAGTGTGGACACACACAAAGAACGCAGCCGAGTTATGATTTGATTTCATAAACGTCACATTGAGGACGAGTGTAACCACGGAGATTAGACTTGTCTGCTGTTTTGGTATTGATCACAGTTTAATTACAAATACACACAAGCCACTCCCACTCGTACCGTGCTGCTGGACAGCGTCTTTATGCAAGTTAATGCCTCAGTAATGTTCATTATATGATATAATCTGCTGCTGCAGGGGTTATTTTCACCCGTCAGCCAATGCAAAGATTAATAACATGATCATGAAGAGAGGAACTCACGTGTGCAGGCTTATTGTGTTTCTGCAATAACTGTTTTTTTATCAGCCAAAACCCAAAGTGACCCCTCCCAAACTAGCAACGCCGCCGGCGGCGTGCATTTCAGACCCGGTCTGGTCCGCTGCGTGAGCATCAGGATACGAGGAACACAACGCATGAAGGAACGCGTGGCTGAACACAGGCTGTGTTTCCACCGGTCCACACCCAGACAACAGGATTCATGACAAGGAGTTTATCACTTTTAATGAATAGTAATACTATTAGAAACACACTCCTTTTTATGATTACATTATTTTTTTAAATCTTAATGTTGTAAATTAAGATTTATGTCATAATTCCATTACATAAACATTTCATTTAAAGCACTTTCCTTTTAAGTGGCAGATGCTGCTTCTCTCATGTCCCATTAGCATCTGTCCAGCTCATGGACCGAGGTCACCCTCGTGTGTGCACAGGTGTGAGCCAATAGAAAGGCCAGCTTGTCCGTGCACAGGGAGACGGGAAGAACTACAAGTACGATAAAACAGGTTCAACCTGCAGTCGTACAGCGGGGTAGCACACGGCATGCTAAGGACCGCTATTTTAGGACCACAGGGTGGGACAGGAAACCTGCAGGCGTTTTGCCGGAAAAATAAAAATACATGTGACACGACAGGAAGGTAAGACGTCTGAGGGTAAAGGTCTCACTCTGAGGTGTCATGGTACCCAGCATCAGGGCCCTGTTCTTCGTACCTGGATCAACAAAGTGGAGCAAATGTCCTGTTATCCATCTTAAATTAGCGAGATGATTGACGTCAGGCTAACTTGGTTTCTGATCCGCGCTGAAACGTCTCGCTAATTCTAGCCAGACGTCAGTCATCTGAATAAATGCGCCCGCTTCTCTTCAGAAGGACAATAATGGAACACTGACACTACGATGTTCTAACAGTACAATGGCAAATACACTCAGAGGAACCTCTTTTTATTTCTCTGCTGAGAAGCAGGAGATGATCATGAACGCATATGAGGAAGTCATTACCTTAATCATTCACACCAACAACGTTTTTGCAACGTTGTTGCCGTGAACGCAGCTTAACTCTGCCTCCGCTGAGAGACATATATATATCAGACAAGTTCAATGCGTCAGGATACCGTGGCCCCACCCCTCTATCACGACTGCGTAGACTCTCGACTACAAATGACATCACCAGCGAATGATGGCAGCGCCCTTGGCTTGACTTGTGTACACTTTATATGCAGTGTGTGGGTGAATGTGTGAAGACTTAGATTCAACCCAGGTCGGCTGGAGCCCTCTGAGCCCGTGCTTCTGTGCTTGTGTCCTCCTGCCGTGCCCAGATTGACCAAACCAATATTGATAGTTATTCCATCTGCACCAGATAAGCTCCACTGAGCAACAGGGCTCACATCACCCGTCAGCAGGGGTGGAGGCCAGAGCTCAGGTGGAGCGTTCCTCTGTGTGTCTGAGCGCATGCATGCATGGGGGTTTGGCTCCTGTGTGTGTGTGTGTGTGTGTGTGTGTGTGTGTGTGTGTGTGTGTGTGTGTGTGTGTGTGTGTGTTGGTGCGTGCGGTAGGATTTGGACCTTCAGGTCAGAGATGGGGAGCCGTGGAGGAGGGTCAGTGTGACAAAGGCAAGGAAACATGAAGCTTCCCTCCCAGTTCAGTTCTATATATGTAGATATGTATATATCCACCATTTAATATTGGCTCACTGACCATCAACATCTACAAAAAATGAATTGACGCTTTTTGCCAATGCATGACTTTAGTCACGCCTGCTTATGAAACCCATTTCATAACAGCTCCACACGTGTTGCTGCGTATTGTTCATGTTTAAAGATGTTCTACAACCTGAGATGTGATTGTCCACGTCTTCTAGTTATGATAACTTAAATCACCAATGTAAATGCTGAAATCTGATCATGAGGCAACATCTCAAGAAGCCCCTAAAGGAAAATAGAAAAACTAAAAAGAGGATATAGCGAATGCTTTAATCACAACAAGAGGGATATTTATTAAAAAGGCATCAACAGGATGTGTGTTGACCAGCTGATGGCCAGCGAGCCTTTGAGGAAACAAAGCAGCGTTTTAAAGGTCACTTCAAGAAGAAGGCTTTTTTGAACCTGATGGACCTGAGAGTGAATGGACCATACCGAGCTTTACCTCACTGCTGCTGCTGCTGCCAGCGGCCTCTAACAGCAACGCAAGAGATGAATCACCACATGCCAACAAATGACAGATATCACCATGAAACGTGTCCTGTTGGCTAATTACATGAAGATTGTTTGTATTCCAAGTGTTTAAATATACAAATGAAGCATTATCTTCCTAAATAAGTGATGTTTTTTAAAATATATTTACAGAACAGTAATCCGAATGGAAGTAAGTGAGACTGAAGTTCAGATTTCTGTCAGACTATGAGAGAACACTTAAGAAGAAACAGCGTTAACAGATATGTTTTGTAAAATAACAAACGTTTTGAAGACTCTACAGGTGAATAGAGTTAAACAAGTTACCAATAAACTTCCCCAGCTGATCACTTCCATTTAGACAATATATGTATTTTATTGTTTCCCCCTAATATCCACAGCTGAACCATGCCAGGAGGAGCATACTATGACCTCGTTGTCTATAATGTTAGTCTTCGTGATATCTAACAGATATTAAAAATGGAAAATGTGTTGAAAATGGAAAAACATCTTCTTTACCATAATATCAGTATTTTAAAGGCTGTAGGGAAAGTAGTTAAATATTGCCTTTAAAAAAAAACAACATTTTCTTTAAACAATTCACGTAAGCATTGAAAAGAAAACATCCCACTAGATCCCACTAGATCCCACTAGATCCCTGGCACTATATTCATTTTAAGATGTAATGCTGATGCTACTTTGAAAATCAAAGAAATGCTCCAACACATTGTCTCTTGTGTTATACAATAAGTATAAAACTCATCCCATTGCTCATGATTTTGCTTTTCTACTTGCGTGATAAACATATTGACATCACTATTAACAAAGTAGCTACTGGCTAACAAGACATTGCATCAGCACATCCATGTTGTCAACGGTTTACTCTGAGCATTATCACACTTATTCAATGCTAGAGTTGCAAATGCTCATTGGCTCATGGACTATTGTGTGGACTTCTGTGCTGATGCTGTCATGTCCGGCCGCTAATGGCTACAATCTGGAACCCCAGAAATGTCACCATCAGTTTAAAGCTACAATCCATTTGGTCACAACAGTCCTTCATGGCACATTCAGAGCAAACGTGACCTTTCATACAGATCAAGATCAACTGTGGTGGCCATATGGACCTTTACTTAACGTTACGACAAGGAACTTTCATTTTGTGATGAACATGGCGCCCCCTCTGGACACGAGCGGCAGTGTTTCTATGAGCGCAAGCACCCCTTAAATAAATATCAGCAGCGGCCAGACGCCCCTTAGAAACCCTCCGTTCAGTTTACTGCAGTAGGATCCAGCTTTCCCCTGGTTCTGGAGCTACCGGCATGCTAAGGACCGCTATGGTTCTGGAGCTACCGGCATGCTAAGGACCGCTATGGTTCTGGAGCTACCGACAATCGAAGGGCCGCTATGGTTCTGGAGCTACCGGCATGATAAGGACCGGTATGGTTCTGGAGCTACCGGCATGCTAAGCGCCGCTATGGTTCTGGAGCTACCGGCATGATAAGGACCGGTATGGTTCTGGAGCTACCAGCATGCTAAGGACCGCTATGGTTCTGGAGCTACCGCTATGCTAAAGACCACTATGGTTCTGGAGCTACCGGCATGCTAAGGGCCGCTAGGGTTCTGGAGCTACCGCCATGCTAAGGGCCGCTATGGTTCTGGAGCTACCGGCTTGCTAAAGACCGCTATGGTTCTGGAGCTACCGGCTTGCTAAAGACCGCTATGGTTCTGAAGCTACCGGACCGCTATGGTACCGCTGCAGCTCCTCTCCACTCCCCGGGTGAAGTCATTGTTCAGGTCGTTATGGACCACGGAAAGAATTCCGCTGCTTTGAGTGAGCAGAAGGAATTTCTGGTGAACCTGGCAAACTGTTATACCGGATATCGCGGGGAATCAAACCCGATGACAGGCATTAAGAATAACTTAATGGTCACTATGTCGATCATAGAGAGGCATCTTTGTTAATTTAGACTTTTTCATAACCAGTTAAAAGTTCCTTGTAGTAACTTTAAGAATAACACCATTCTGTCTCCATTTACTACCATAGAATACAAAGTGTAGAAAAGAAGGATTGTACCTTTAAGTGTTTCCCTTGATAAGACCTATTAGATGGATATATCCAGGTTCCACACACTGCAGCACCCACATGGCACATGGAACAAGAATCCAGAAGGAATAATAACAGCATTATTAGAGAAGGACAGGAACATTGTGAGCATCATTATCACATAAAAGCAGAACATTTTAGTAAAAACATCAGACATAATAATC
This sequence comes from Taurulus bubalis, assembly GCF_910589615.1. NCBI lineage: Eukaryota > Metazoa > Chordata > Actinopteri > Perciformes > Cottidae > Taurulus > Taurulus bubalis. The sequence goes on from NC_136591.1 coordinate 702,245, forward strand.
AACATGTATCAATGTGTAGCAGCTTCATCCCTCTGATCTCCACTTCAGCAATCCGGTCGTGCTTCAATGAAGTAAAGAATCAAGTTCTCTCAACATCACATGATTAGCAGTAGTTAACCTCGCTAACCTCACAGATCAGGATGTGTGAGGACTTGGACGTGACTGCCAGAGAAATGGTTACTTCATTCAGTGATTTGCTATCATCACACTGTCGGGTTGGGGAACACACCGATGATGTGAGTGGTCATTTTACACGTTCACCATTTCCCTTTGAAGCTTCTTAAAAAGAATAGTATTCTGTTTGTTTTGAACGTGTTTGACTCTGTTGTAATCCGGTAAATGTAATGTCTTCACATGTAATCTAGTTATTGCCCCACAACTCTTGCTCACCAGTAGAGATAGTAGAAGAAGGAGAGGACGAAGAAGGACAGCTTGCACCAGGCCTCCTTCAGGCAGAACTTGAGCGTGTCGCCGTTCATCACCGACGCCGGGTCGTAGAGCAGCTCCTTCGTGTCCGTTGGGGAATGGAAGTACCTACCACAGAGGGCAAAGACCACACCGCGGGTAGTTGACCCGTTCCAGACCCCGGGGGGAGGCGGAGGTATGCGGGGGAGAAGATGGGAGAACATGGGGAAGGAGATAGTATGGAAAAAGATGGCATGATGAGTTAGGGGGACACCATCATGCAGCAGATGTGGGTGGAATTGTTGGATATGTTTGTGGAAATGGATCGTTCGCTACACCCCTGTTCTGAACAGTTGTTACATTCTCTGCTTGGTAAAAGTGTAAGGAATAGATTGAATACTGTTTATTTGCCCTAACGTTGGCGGCAGACGTTACCGTACAACCGTCTTTTAGTAAACTAGCATTACTTTCAATGCCAAGTATTACCTCATCAGCAGTGCTGGGGTAGTTACTCAGAAAAAGTAACTAGTTACACGTTACTAGTTATTTCTGAAAATTGCAACTAGATTACTTTACTAGTTACTTCATTTGAAAAGTAACTTCACTACTAGTTAGTTTACTTTCCATTTTTTTAAGCAAATGTCCAAATTAACTGCAAAGATACATGGACAAACATCATGGCCCTTTCATCACTTTATTTTAAATTTTCAATAATAATTAATTATTAATAATTAATATAATTTCCAATAATAATAATCGCGCGAGTCACATGACACTTCCTGCATGAACAATCTACCGTAAACGTCGGGTTACGAGCCGCTACTATCTTCGGTCAGAGTCCCCGTTAGCTCCCCGCTGTAGCCGGCTGGGGCTCCTGCTAGCGCTCCGTCACTTCCCCGCTAACTTCCGATAGCTCTCCGCTAACTTCCGATAGCTCTCCGTTAACTTCCGCTAGCTCCCCAAAAACCACCGAAGGTAGCGGGACCAGGCTCGACACCCGACTCGGGCAGAGGGGTCGCGGGCAGTAGCAGCAGCAGCGCTAGCTAGCAGCTTGTTGCTATTGTTCATCAGGAAGTGTCGTGTGACTCGCGCGCCACTAAAAGAGAACTTTTCGGACTGGTACACATGTCTTGAGTAACGCAGGAAAGCGCGTTACTGAGGTCTAGTAAAGTAGTGTAGTTACCAATATTTTGAGTGTAATGCGTTACTTTACTTCGTGACCTATAATAGTAATATCGTTACTGTAATCCCTTACTTTGTAACTCGTTACCCCCAACACTGCTCATCAGCTAATTATGTTATTTTGGGTCGCTACAAGTAATGTGAGAAAAAGCTCGGCCGAGTATGCGATCCCAGAGTGAAAGCCAGAATGCCAGTGTATAGGAGTCTAGGCGTAAGGGGGGTCAAACACCAGACTTTCATCCAGAAGACCAATGTTCAGGTCACGTGGTCATCAAAGGTTAACATGGAGTTACGGTTCTACCTGAGAAGCTACAATCATACTTCTCTGAACCCAAACCAAGAGCTTTTCTTTCCTAAACTGAACCAAATAGTTGTGTTGCTTAAACCCCAACGTTAAATAGATTTAGTTGTGGAATGTTATTTGACATGGACTTTCACCCAGGAGACCGGTGTTGGTGTCGCGAATGAACCTAAAAGTCAAAGTTGGGTTATTTTAAATGAGCTATAGGCGACACAAGAAGATACTTTCTTATCTTTCCTAAAAATGGGTAGTTTTATTGCCTAGAACTACGTTTTTATTGTTCCCATGGTGGCATGTCATTTTTTACTTTACGTGACAACGGCATGCACTGCGCTGATCGTAGATCGTATTTCTGTGAGGTCACATGGACCTAACCTGTGCTTTGCTTGTCCAATAATGTCTTAGTAAAGTTAGCATCCAAAAAATGCTTTACTACATCAAAATATGAGATCCAAACTCACATTTGTTTCAATATACAGTAGAATTTAAGCTAACCATCTACGGCTACTCTTCATTTCCCAACCCTATGACCGCCACAGCTTGCTCAGGTACAAACTGACTGAACACAAAATAACGCTAACAAGGAGTGCTGAGGTCAGCGCTGTAATTATGTCCATGTCTTCATGGATCATCCACCGGTGAGGATGCCGAGTTCTCAGTAGCAGAATAATGCAAGCATATTCCGATGTTTTGACTTAGCTCGTCTCTGATTAAGTATCCAAATGCATATTCAAATATATCTTCACCCAGGTCACGTATGTGGTTCTCTTGGTATCGGGGCTGGGTTTGTTCACCTCAATCCAGTCAGCTCAGTGAGTGAATTACACCTCCAGCTGCTCTGCATAGTCAAACTATCATTTTCAATAACTCTTTCTGATGAATTTCCAATGAAACGTTTTCTCCCGTTTCCAATTACAGCCTGCTGACTGATTTGAAACACGGAGAAAATCCACCCTGTAATATAATTAGCATGCATGATTGCTCTGCTCTTAGCATAATCAATATTTGTAAACACAAGCAGCTCCCTCTTAGCGCTGTGTAAAATGAAGACGTGCCCTGTCACCCGAAGAGGAAAACCTGGCGGTAATTAATAGCAGAGTGGGTTTGGGGAATTGTGGGATGTTTCCTGGAGCTCTTACATCCCAGGGAGACTTCTTTCTGTGAGGCTGTTAGAATTTAGAAACGGAAAGTCACCGTGAGAAAACAGGAAGAATTGCAACGGCTGCCTGTTGCTTTGAGGGAGCTGTTATGGACCTCATCACTCTTTATACGGGGAATTGCTCTTTTATGGAGGCAGGGCTGACACAAATGAACATGATGCTGTATTAATGGATGAATGTATATTCATTTAACAGACCAGTTGCATTGATATAGTGGGAGTCTTTAGTCCCAGAAAATGTCAATGCTGTTTTGCAGGGTATGATGGGTAATGCAGTTCAACCAGGAAGCCGCCATCATGATGCATGTGGTCTGTTCGATCATGACACTTGGTGGATGCATGTTCAGACATGTCATACATGAATTACAATGTACATTTACTCATTCAGTTGGTCAAGTAGATGACTCATGCATGTATGAAATCTTTAACAATGCACTTGAAAATGAATCTCCATGTACTCTGAATGACAGAAGGGCTTCGTCATGAGTTGCTGAATATAATTCCCATGTATTTCTACCAAACATGCACATGTGACTGATGATGAGGTCAACAAGGTTAGCTAACAGTTAGCAAACAGCTACATACAATTAGCTAATAACGTGACGTTAACAATAACAAAGCACTAGTGACACTGTTTGCTTCACAATTCCCTTAAGCAAAGGTAACAGACACAAATAAAACATGTTATTATTATTTTATATTTAAAACACGTCTTGCTTTAAGGCAAAGACATCAAGATATTCTCAGTGTGGACACATGTTTCAGACTATGACAATAGTGCAAAATGTCCTCACTGTGGTTGAAAACGTGCTGGTCCTCTCAATGAACAAGAACGAGAACACACACACACACACACACACACACACACACACACACACACACACACACACACACGTGCAAACCTTGAAAATAAATCAGCTGACAACCAGAGCATTTAAATAACACTACAGCACCATACGGCCAGCCACTCTTGGCATTCCCCTCTACCCGCCTACACAAACACACACTGAGAGCTTTTAGTCTGGCATGAACATATTCTTTTAATAAACATGGAAATGTCCTCCATTAATGGACCACTGCGTTGCATCATTGCAGACGACATATCGCCTCACTAAGGTTCCTGTACTGAGGCCTGGCTCAGAGCCTGTCTGCATGTTGCAGGTAGACACTATTCCTCCTCAGGTCTGAGTCAGTGGACATGAGGGTTGGTCTGTCCACAAAGTGACAGCTGATACGGGCTTTGCAAGGCCCAGACTTCATTACTCCAAGGGGGGTAACGTTGGCATTTTTCAACCTGGACCCTGTTTTCCCATGTTTGGTTCAAAGTGACTGACGGGGGCGAACATGTTTAGTGTTGAGAGAGAACACACAGACAGCGATCTCTAAATAGGCTGCAATGTAAAAAGAAAAAGGGCCTTGAGCGGTACTAAAACACAATAACAAACATGTCAATCGAAAGGTAAAGAAAATGGTTTTATATTTCTGTGAGGCAGTTTCAATAATGTTGCCAGACTCTTATAATCACAATGTGATCCTGTCAGAGGCCAAAACAAGCAGCTGTATTGGACATGAGGTCCCGTTGAGCGGCTGCCGTCTGCAGAGTTCTACAACACTAGACCAGTATTCAAAAGGTTGTGTCTCCATTGGTCACTTGGACACAAAAACACGCAAAAATAGGGTCCAGGTTAAACGTTCTCCTTTAATGTCCTCCATGATCTGTACATTACCTGCTGCTCTTCCTGCTGAGCGTGTTGGTGAGCGATCAGGATCAGAGGGCCACACCTCAATAACTAACTTCCTGTTGGTTCTAGAACGCCGACATGATGAGCGATTACCGGCAACTCGTATTTTTAAAAACTTAGTAACCAGGACATTCTTTCTGTAAAGACTCATTTTTTTATGTCATTTTTCTATTGGTCAAGAACCACAAAATAAATATCAGCGTGATTGAATATCTTGGTCACTAAATACCAGAAATATCTGTTTGAGAGGCCAAACAACTCCTGAAGCCGCCATGGCCTGGGACCTGAGTCCTCAAAGTAGTGCTAACAAGCTAACAAGACATCCTTCACAACAAGTTCAGAACGCACATTTCTCAAGCTTTTCTCACATCCAGAACCCTGCAGAGCATCACATGGACACACACACACACACACACACACACACACACACACACACACACACACACACACACACACACACATCCATACATCTCACACTCTCCTCTGAATCACCTTGTCAATATTAGATTTCTCTCCTATCACTCACTCCCGACTCACCGTCCTGCCTCCCGCCATTTCCTCCTTCACTTTCCACCCTCTCTCTCTCTCTCTCTCTCTCTCTCTCTCTCTCTCTCTCTCACCCTCTCTCTCTCTCTCTCTCTCTCTCTCTCTCTCTCTCTCTCTCTCGCTCTCTCTCTCTCTCTCTCTCTCTCGCTCTCTCTCTCTCAGCTGTGCAGGAAGCAGCATCTGTAGCCGCTGGGCATCTGGCACAGTCTCCAATTAACGAGACAGCGAGATGTTTTTTCCCTTGCGCTCTCTTTGGCTCTCCTCTCCTCTCAGCCTGTAACTTCAACCAGCTGAGCTCATGAGCTTAAACCAATCAGGCTGCCAGCAGTCTCCGTCTAACCCCGACCCGGCGGAAAGAGCAGCAACAAAGAGGGAAAGAGACAAAGAAGGAGCGGCAAAGGAAATCTGCAGATCACTGACTGGTGACCCATTTTTCAGACATTGCCTTGAGATGTGTTGGAACACTGATATGCTGGCTTTGAACCATGCCTTTCCTTCAGAACATTGGTCGTGTGCAAGAAGACGCAAGAACAAAAGGTTCAATTAAACATGTGCATGGCACATATCCCAATGCCGATGTATCTTCTCCCTCCATGCCAAAGAGCGCCTCGGTTGACCAAAAGATATTAAAAAGACATCAACGCTGTTGCACCCTTTGGAACACACACTCAAACACATGTAATGCAATGTTTGCTCGAAACTAGAGTGCCCAATTGTTAAGAAATGGCAATCCTTTTTCAAATTAAACTATACAATATATTTCTATTTGTCTTCTTTAGGAAGGAAAAGGTAGAAAATGTAAGTTACTGACCAAAATACCCTCACTTTCCAAAAATGTCCTCACTCTGCCGGTTAACAACTTTTGGTCCTCACTATGTAGTGAGTACAAGAACACACACACACACACACACACACACACACACACACACACACACACACACACACACACACACACGCACACATTGCGGTGAGTTGCATAGTCACCTCCACGTGTTGTAGAAGAGCAGCGGGATGTTGAGGCCCACCGTCAGCCACTGCTGGGCACACAGGAACATGATGCAGAAGAGGCCATGGATGGAGTACTCTGGTAGCACCAACTAGAAAGGGGCGGAGCCAGATAAAGGGGAGGAGACAGAGAAAGGGGAGGAGCAGAGATGAGTCAAAGGGAAGAGGAGCAAAGAGCTACCGCTTATTCTGACTTCAATCACCGACGGAGGCAAACGACTTAACCTTCCTCCTGTGTTAGCATCTCTTGTGTTAGCTTCCTGTTAGCATCTCTTGTGTTAGCTTCCTGTTAGCATCTCTTGTGTTAGCTCTCTGTTAGCATCTCTTGTGTTAGCTTTCTGTTAGCATCTCTTGTGTTAGCTCTCTGTTAGCATCTCTTGTGTTAACGGGTCGGTTTTGACCCATGTCTTAAATCAGCTGTAAAATAAACTAAAAACAATTATCTATCATCCAATGTGTTCCTCATCTCTTGGTGACCTTGTTTTGCTTCCTTATCCATGAACATATTGTTTATGTTTTAATATTTTTGGTGTGGGCCTCTGGGCCTTTTCTTTGTCAGGATGCCTCCATTTCAATTAAAGAAATAATAAAATGAACCTCAAGAGAATCATATAAATAAAAGGTTAAGTAACCTGACTATTACTGAGGGGTATTAGAACACATCTCTTAAATACGTTTTATTTATTTTTAATATTATTAACTATAGTAACATATATGGTGTTACGGGTCAATTTCGACCCATTTATATTTACTTCACTTTCTTTCAGCAATAGAACTTTAATACAAACGAAATGAAAAGCAGAACAAGTCATAACACAAAATATAGATTTGCAAGGTCAAAAAAACAACAACCAATCAAGCAAATTGTATTTTTATAACTGGGTCAAACCGACCCTAACAACACAAAGGTCATCATTTCAACCAGAGCATTTTATAATATTTGTTGTATTTAGTTGAAATAGAGGTTCCTGACAAAGTCAAAAAGCCTTGATGCAATAAACACATTTATGTGGTTCTTGTATGCATTAAAAAACCTAAAACCGACCCGAACACAAGAGGAAGTTAAACCTCTATAAGCGGAGAGTCAGGCACCAACTCTTCTTCTGCTCCTTCATCACATTGGTGGCGACTGGTGTTACTAAATGCTGATGCTGCTTGAATGGCATTTGCACTAATAAAAGAACTGCATGAATGAAGCAGCGCTATTTTAAACTTAACTAAAGGGCATGTTGGTTAGCAGATGCCACATTAACATTTTTAATGCCCACAGGTGTCAGAAAACACCTCAAGTAGCATCATTAGCATTCAAATCCTTAGCCTAGACTATATTTAGCCACTGCAAATCTGTCTATCTGCAAGCATTCCAAATGCCCCCATCTCCATTATGTGGAGCTTAGCTTCACAATGGGCTGCACACACCGATGGCTGGGCTCCACCGGTACCATCACGACTGTGGGGCAAGACAACCTCCTGGCAAACCACTAGGGGGCAACGTGTGTGAGACCGGCGACGCTCAAGCAACAAGGCCCGCTTTGGATCTCCAAAACCAAACGTTGGCAGGAAGTTAAAAGAAGCTTATATTTGTGCAGTTCCATAGCGATAAGAGAAGTTGGACCTTCATACCCTTGCACCCAGTTCAGCGAATACAAAGTCTGGTCCAGTCGGGTTCTGAAGGTCTACCTCACTTGTACAATAGTAAGTACATTCTTGACTTAAGTTCTTGGAAACAATACAACTTGATGTGAAGGGTAAAACACAGACGAGCATGCAGTGGGAGCTCGTCCCTAGCTGACATATTGTTTGTTATATAATGATGCAGAAGGTCAGCGAAGGTCAGTGAAATATGTGCGGTGAACCTCATCAGCGCTAGGGTCCCCTGATCAGGTGACCCTAGCGCTTCTACAGGTGTTCTACAGCTCATATGACCTTGATATGAATACCAGCCCCTATTGTCCTTGTTCTCTAAAGAATCAGCAACTCCTTGCCTTTAAAAACTATATTTTTTTCTGCATAAATATGATCAAAGGTCGAGAGTCTGAACAAAAAATGACTCCTCGATCGCTCCCCGAGTTTTTGGAATTGTATTTTCGGTGCCTTCCCATCATGCTCCAGAGTAATACTCCAAATATGCAATAATAATCTCAATAAACACAAGCAATGGCATTTTTTCGAGCCTTTCCAGTCCAAAAATCATGTTTTTCGGTTCGGAAATAGAACAATTTTGACCTGAATCCTGGTCACACCATGACCGTTGTGTACTTCACATGACGTCTCCGTCAGCGTGTCATCTGACGCGTTCCAGATGAGTCTGAGGGCCAATGAGGTCGCAGGACCTCGAAACACGGAAGCAAAAATGAAAAGGAAAGTCCCGTCACCTTTTCGCAGCTCGCGACGTCAATACTTTACAAACAGTGAAGTCGCCCTACTGGAAGATCCGTACCGTCTCTACGGTTGAGTGACACCGTCGTTGTTAGGGTACTACATTAGTTAAATAGTGAAACGTTATAATCGCTCAGTCATGTTGAGGAGCTTACGGAATTACGTGATTATGAAAATAAAACAATCTTTTTTTTTAAATGTAGTCCATCATCTCTCTTCTCACAAGGGTTTACAGTACTTTAGCCGTTTAAATGTATTAGATCGGACCTGTGGATGATGATCTAGAAGCGTTTGAGCTTTTTAAAACTCACTTCCTCATTTCTGGAAAAAGCAGTAAAAAAGGCTCCACCTGATGGGTAACAAAACTATTGGTGAGGGGGAGAAAAAACAACAAAACATCATGATTTGGGTTAAATTAATACATCATTTACGTGACATGTCATTTGATTTAATATGGACAGCTAAAGGTCGCCTTGCACGCCGTATCAAGACGCCAAGCGTTGGTATTTGGCGTCTTTGGAATGAGACTAAGCGGGCTCATGCACCCAGCCCTCTTTGCTGCTTTCACTTCCTTTCCTTTCTTGAGCATTGTTGAGAAGTTCATGCAAAAGAGAAGCACTGCGAGTCCTTTTCACTATGAAAGGACACGTTTGAAGAACAGCGTGCATTACAGCAGAGAGAGAAAGCGTTTGAAGTGCTGAGCGCCAGAAGATAGGGAGATGCCAGAAACAGAGATAAAAAGGTTTCCTGATGCACACAAAGAAGAAACAGTGAGGAAGCACAGTTAAAACGCCTCGTCATCACTGGAGAGGTCTGCTGCTTATCCACATGCACTCATCACATTCACCCCAATACGAGTGACGTGGATTATTTCCCCTGAATCCTATTAACTGCCTGGGTTAAGGCGTTTTAATAAACAGCCTCCACTGTATTACACACATTGAGATTAAAATCTGTTCACGAGGCTCTTACATTTGCTCCAACACCAAATATATCACATTTCACATTTCTACCAGCAGCAGAAGGGTTTTGGAATAATGAAAGAAGAGATGAGTGAATAGCGATGAGCGTGAAAAGCTGAGTCCATCTGTTTCTATGAATTAAATCTCCAAATGGACACAATCTGCCACTGGTGAAATGTCTTCTCTATGAAAAAAGAAGAAGGAACAAGAAAGTATTTTTGAAGCCGAACTTGGCTCTGTGTCTGAAAGCAATCAGGGAGATAGAGCACTCTTATCTGTTCTACAGAACGCTGTTGCACCAGAAAAGAGAAGCTTTCTCTGCACTTATTCTCCACTTCTCTTTCTTTCAAATTCCACTGTTTGTTCTCAATCTAACAACACAGTTTTTTACGGATCAACCATGTGATATAAAAAGGGACATGTTATGAAAAAGTGCTTCAGAAAACATCCAACGAGCCAATCAGATGTGACTCCTCTTCCCACGTCACACGTGGGCTCATGAGAATAAACCTTTCCTTGAGAACTACCTTTGCAAAGGTGCGCCGTGATTTTAACGTGAATGGGCTCTTAAAGAGACAGGCGCCTAAACGGAGCGTTTAGCCTGAGGGTGAACACAGACGGCACCAGACACATGATGTGGTTTTTCAGCATTAAAGCTTGTAAGCTGAATATGAGCATAATATGTAACCTTTAATGAATCAATGATTAACATGAACCGGGTCACTATAGTGAATAACCAATGCCTCCTCTCAGCTCTGAAGCGTTCCTCTTTAACTAATTGTTCTGGTTTTGCAGACTCGGTGGTTTTGGTTTTAGCTCTCGCCGCTCGCTTCAAGCTCATTTCATTTCCAGCAGCAGCAACTGTTTTATGACAAAGAAACAAACCCAGTGTGCACTACCTGCCCCACAGCACACAGCAGACACACCAGTGTGAGACTCACTGGTGAACATGGCAGGGCTCAGCCTTAGAGGTGGCTTAAGGAGACGAGTTTCCTCTGTAGGACTCTTAGAGATAGAGTAAGGAGACGAGTTTCCTCTGTAGGACTCTTAGAGATAGAGTAAGGAGATGAGTTTCCTCTGTAGGGCTCAGCCTTAGAGATAGAGTAAGGAGACGAGTTTCCTCTGTAGGGCTCAGCCTTAGAGAGTAAGGAGCTTGGACATCAGGAGGAGCTTGGAGTTGAGGTGCTACTGCTTTGTGTCGAAAGGAGTCAGCTGCGGTGGTTCAGGCATTAATTACTTAGTCAGGATGCCTCCTGGACGCTCCATCAGAGGTTTTCCAGGCACGTCCAACTGGTAGCAGGCCATGGGGAAGACCCAGGACCCGCTGGAGGGATTACATCTCCCGGCTGGCCTTGGAACGCCTCGGGTCCCAGAATGAGCTGGAAAGTGTTGCGGCGAGAGAGAAGCCTGGGTCGGCCTGCTGATCCCACAGGATCCAAAGTGAATGTGTTCTCCATGTCTGCTGATCCCACAGGATCCAAAGTGAATGTGTTCTCCATGTCTGCTGCATGTGTTTGCTGCGTTATAAAGAGTTGAACATTTGTCAAGAAGTCAAAATAATTATTGAATGAAAATGCAAAGATAGCCAATGGTTTTTACAATTCACCCCATATAATTTGACTTTAATAAACAATAGAAATGTAGTTTAAAAGGACCATTTAAATGGCAATACATAGTATTTTGTGTTTAGTACAAAAAAGGGGGGGAAAAGCTTTTCATTGGAAGTGTCCTGCTCCTGGGCACCAGAGGACACATCTATATGATGTGTGTTCACAGAAACACACAAGCTTGTATCCATAAAGGAGCAATGTGCTGTGAGGATGTGTCACCTCACGCATACTTCAGACCAGGCGCAGATCAAACAGACGTTAATGTTGTATTTATGCCGTTTGACTTTCGCTGATGTGGTTTTAGCAGGATGCACAGCGTTCTATAAAAAGCTCATTCATGAACTCAATCTTAAATCTTTTGAGAGCATCGTCCCCGTTCCCGCATCCTGAATTGTGAAGCACTTTGTAAAGTCACTTTCAATACGACCGCCAGGAACGAGTCCTTTAAGAACACTGACGATTGAGACGCAGACCGAGAGGAATGAAGCGGTGCGGACACTTCAAACAGCATCGGCCGCCAGAATCCTCTTCGCTGCATCGACGCGTCCAACGAGTGGAGCGGCACAAGAATCGACGTCACTGCTTTAATGCGTTCCTACATCTACGTCCAGTCTAGCCTGCGGGAGTGGAAAAACACATGTGTGCCCAGTTCCACATTGATTGACATTCATAAACACAATCAGCTGCACGGGAATGCGTTTTTACACACACACACACACACACACACACACACACACACACACACACACACACACTCACACTCATCTAACCCCAGATGAGGCTAAGAGACTGTTACTTCACATTAAAAACACAGACAATCTTTGGCAACCAGAAGAGCTGGCACTCCATTATGGAGTCTGGCTCGCTGTTACTCAAGGTCTTCGGCCAATCGGACGCCGCGGTCAGAAAATTGCCTGCCGTGCAAATCCCCGCGACACCTGCACGGCCCGCTGAAGCCCCCAGTAGTTCCTCACCGCTGTAGCTAATGCCATTCATGAAGAAAGCCACTTCAGTGCTCATGTATGTTTAACGACGCACTACGGCGGCCTTCTGGACCGCCGGCCCTGGAACATTACTGCACCCGCTGCCATAACAAGGCGGTGTGCGGGATGCATTATTCAGACGGCCACATGCCTCCTAATAACAGAAAAAACACATTTTCACCGAATAGCTCTTCAGCAGCGGGAGACGAGGAAACTGCTGCTAAGACGGAACCTAAATATATCCATTTGCTTTCACACATACAGCAGGGAAGCTGCACACACACACATACACACACACACACACACACACACACACACACACACACACACACACGCTAAGGCAACATGCATGCAGTTCATGGGCGCAAATTTACACACGCACTCCCCTCCCCACATGGACAAAAAGCTCATTAAAAAACAAACAGTCACACTGAGTTTACATTCTCTGTTTTCCCGTCTTGTTCAGATCCTTAATGCATGTTGGTCCTCAGCACTCGGGTGAAGGGACAAGCGTGACGCGTTACTCCGGCAGCCGAGCGGCACGAAGAAGTACATACAACTTTACCGACAACATGCGTGACAAAGAGGTGAAAAGCGGAATGTAAGATAACTGCAACAATGTCACAGACATTCAGCATGGAAGCGTAGACCGTATGGATGCTAGTCATCTGTAATGTGTAGACCGTATGGATGCTAGTCATCTGTAATGCGTAGACCATATGGATGCTAGTCGTCTGTAATGCGTAGACCATATGGATGCTAGTCGTCTGTAATGTGTAGACCATATGGATGCTAGTCGTCTGTAATGTGTAGACCATGTGGATGCTAGTCATCTGTAATGTGTAGACCATATGGATGCTAGTCGTCTGTAATGTGTAGACCATATGGATGCTAGTCGTCTGTAATGTGTAGACCATATGGATGCTAGTCGTCTGTAATGTGTAGACCATATGGATGCTAGTCGTCTGTAATGCGTAGACCGTATGGATGCTAGTCGTCTGCAATGCGTAGACCATATGGATGCTAGTCGTCTGTAATGTGTAGACCATATGGATGCTAGTCGTCTGTAATGTGTAGACCATATGGATGCTAGTCGTCTGTAATGTGTAGACCATATGGATGCTAGTCGTCTGTAATGTGTAGACCATATGGATGCTAGTCGTCTGTAATGCGTAGACCGTATGGATGCTAGTCGTCTGTAATGCGTAGACCATATGGATGCTAGTCGTCTGTAATGCGTAGACCATATGGATGCTAGTCGTCTGTAATGTGTAGACCGTATGGATGCTAGTCGTCTGTAATGCGTAGACCGTATGGATGCTAGTCGTCTGTAATGCTAGTCGTCTGTAATGTGTAGACCGTATGGATGCTAGTCGTCTGTAATGTGTAGACCGTATGGATGCTAGTCGTCTGTAATGTGTAGACCGTATGGATGCTAGTCGTCTGTAATGCGTAGACCGTATGGATGCTAGTCGTCTGTAATGTGTAGACCGTATGGATGCTAGTCGTCTGTAATGCGTAGACCTTATGGATGCTAGTCGTCTGTAATGTGTAGACCATGTGGATGCTAGTCGTCTGTAATGTGTAGACCGTATGGATGCTAGTCGTCTGTAATGCGTAGACCATATGGATGCTAGTCGTCTGTAATGTGTAGACCATATGGATGCTAGTCGTCTGTAATGCGTAGACCATATGGATGCTAGTCGTCTGTAATGCGTAGACCATATGGATGCTAGTCATCTGTAATGTGTAGACCATATGGATGCTAGTCATCTGTAATGCGTAGACCATGTGGATGCTAGTCGTCTGTAATGTGTAGACCATATGGATGCTAGTCATCTGTAATGTGTAGACCATATGGATGCTAGTCATCTGTAATGCGTAGACCATGTGGATGCTAGTCGTCTGTAATGTGTAGACCATATGGATGCTAGTCGTCTGTAATGTGTAGACCATATGGATGCTTGTCGTCTGTAATGTGTAGACCATATGGATGCTAGTCGTCTGTAATGTGTAGACCGTATGGATGCTAGTCATCTGTAATGCGTAGACCATGTGGATGCTAGTCGTCTGTAATGTGTAGACCATATGGATGCTAGTCATCTGTAATGCGTAGACCATATGGATGCTAGTCATCTGTAATGCGTAGACCATGTGGATGCTAGTCATCTGTAATGCGTAGACCATATGGATGCTAGTCATCTGTAATGCGTAGACCATGTGGATGCTAGTCATCTGTAATGCGTAGACCATGTGGATGCTAGTCGTCTGTAATGCGTAGACCATGTGGATGCTAGTCATCTGTAATGCGTAGACCATGTGGATGCTAGTCGTCTGTAATGCGTAGACCATGTGGATGCTAGTCATCTGTAATGCGTAGACCATATGGATGCTAGTCGTCTGTAATGCATAGACCATATGGATGCTAGTCGTCTGTAATGTGCACGGTTTTGAACAATTATCTATTCATAGTTGACTCAAACAAATTAAACCAATGGAACTTTTAAAATTCATATTCCCATATTAGTTTACTTTTGGGAAATCCCACAACAGAACATTATGGGAAACTTTGGGGATCAGCCGATGCAGAGTACTGATCTGATGCCAGTCCAGTCAACATTTATTTGTTAAATTCACACTTGAAATGAAGATGGCAAAACCAAACTTTAAGGTTTAACGTTTACCTCTTTACTGCAGATTTCATTAAACTCAAAGTTCTGAGACTTGACTTGGAGTCTACAGCTCAAAGGTTTGAGTCTGGACTTGGACTCTACAGCTCAAAGGCTTGAGTCTGGACTTGGACTCTACAGCTCAAAGGCTTGAGTCTGGACTTGGACTCTACAGCTCAAAGGCTTGAGTCTGGACTTGGACTCGTGACCAACAACTTGTGACTCGGATGTGTGACCAAAGACTCGAGACTTGACTTGAACTTGCAAAAACAGGACCTGTGAGCATCTCTGGCTACAGCAAGTGGACGTGTGGACGTAGAGGACCGTCCTGTACCCAGCCGCTCATCACACATGCAGGTCCCGCAGACCAGAGGACAACAAACAAGTGTCGACTGCAATAATTGAACAAATGTAAAGGCGTGTGCTGGGTCCACGGGCAAGCACCGGAATTTGAAGTTCCAAAGGTACAAACCCCAAGAAGTGGACTTCACAGGAAGGCTGACACCCTTCAGTCAGCCGTAGAGTCTGATGTCTACCCTCTGAGCAGGAAGTCCTGTTTGCAGTTTCATTCCAACGGTCTGGCCACAAACCACACAGGTCAAGGTGCGGTGAGCAGTCGGGTCAATGTGTGTGAACAGCTGTGTTGTAGTCTGTTCCAGTTCATCACTTTCTAATTACATTCAACTAGACCGAGTGTGTCTGTGTTTATTATTGTTTACCGCCATGGACAACCTGTATTTTGTTCCCCAGCATCTCAGAAACCTCAGCCAGGTCCAGACCTAGCCTCTCGAGCATTCTGGGGGTTTTATTGTTTCACGTCTCAGGTAGTGTGGCACGATTGAAGCTGGGACAGAATGCCAGCGCAGATATGCATAATGCAAATGACATACATTGTGGACTGCTGGCGACCCTGCTGACTGAACAGTAAGTGTGTGTGTGTGTGTGTGTGTGTGTGTGTGTGTGTGTGTTGGAGCACATGTATTCATGCTAATTAGAACAAACTATTCCGCCAATCACAGACAGTATATGTTGTGTGTTTGCAGAGGGACCATCTGGGACTGGAGGTCTGTTTCTCTGCGTTGCCCGGAGGCCGCCCCCCTCACCCATCTGATCCGACCCAGCAGCACCGCTGGCGACGATGCATTCACGTGTTGGGTAATCTATATTTCCACCACTGCGAGGATTCACAGCATCACAGCACTTTGGAAACATTTGAACAGCTGCGACCGCGCTGTCCGGCGCACCGACAGAAGCCTCACTGCTGCACGTGGACATTGACGGACACATAACACATCATGTGGATGCTGCTGCGGCTAACCCTACATAACCCAACATTACAAACTAGAGCGGCTGAGATTACCGTAAAGAGGAATCAACCCCTCTGTGACCGAGTCTGAGCAAGAAGAAATGACATTTTAAGCCTCACAAACATCTGGATGCTGAAGTAAACTAGTTTTCCAACACGTTCGTCAAGTACCAACCCTTGGTAAGTTGCCCCTTGCCGTCTGATACAAAGGCACCCTTCAGCATCGGAATGACCTCAGTATTATCAATATTTATGAATACAAATGACACAAACAAGCTGCACTTATTATCTGAACCAACTTTACATTTAAAAAGGCAACCAGACACAAATAAAGTTAGAAGCGATCATTTAGCCTGCTGGCAACGCTGGGGAACTATTCTCATTGTCAAGATAAGCAACATTTCAAAACACTTCTGTACTACACTATTACACACAACACACTTCTGTACTACACTATTACACACAACACACTTCTGTATTACACTATTACACACAACACACTTCTGTATTACACAATTACACACAACACACTTCTGTATTACACACAACACACTTCTGTATTACACTATTACACACAACACACTTCTGTATTACACACAACACACTTCTGTATTACACGATTACACACAACACACTTCTGTATTACACTATTACACACAACACACTTCTGTATTACACTATTACACACAACACACTTCTGTATTACACACACCACACTTCTGTATTACACTATTACACACAACACACTTCTGTATTACACACAACACACTTCTGTACTACACTATTACACACAACACACTTCTGTATTACACACAACACACTTCTGTATTACACTATTACACACAACACACTTCTGTATTACACTATTACACACAACACACTTCTGTATTACACACACCACACTTCTGTATTACACTATTACACACAACACACTTCTGTATTACACACAACACACTTCTGTACTACACACAACACACTTCTGTATTACACTATTACACACAACACACTTCTGTATTACACACAACACACTTCTGTATTACACACAACACACTTCTGTATCACACACAACACACGTCTGTATTACACTATTACACACAACACACTTCTGTATTACACACAACACACTTCTGTATTACACTATTACACACAACACACTTCTGTATTACACTATTACACACTTCTGTATTACACACAACACACTTCTGTATTACACACAACACACTTCTGTATTACACTATTACACACAACACACTTCTGTATTACACAATTACACACAACACACTTCTGTATTACACACAACACACTTCTGTATTACACTATTACACACAACACACTTCTGTATTACACACAACACACTTCTGTATTACACGATTACACACAACACACTTCTGTATTACACTATTACACACAACACACTTCTGTATTACACACACCACACTTCTGTATTACACTATTACACACAACACACTTCTGTATTACACACAACACACTTCTGTATTACACACAACACACTTCTGTATTACACTATTACACACAACACACTTCTGTATTACACTATTACACACAACACACTTCTGTATTACACACACCACACTTCTGTATTACACTATTACACACAACACACTTCTGTATTACACACAACACACTTCTGTACTACACACAACACACTTCTGTATTACACTATTACACACAACACACTTCTGTATTACACACAACACACTTCTGTATTACACACAACACACTTCTGTATCACACACAACACACGTCTGTATTACACTATTACACACAACACACTTCTGTATTACACACAACACACTTCTGTATTACACACAACACACTTCTGTATTACACTATTACACACAACACACTTCTGTATTACACTATTACACACTTCTGTATTACACACAACACACTTCTGTATTACACACAACACACTTCTGTATTACACTATTACACACAACACACTTCTGTATTACACTATTACACACAACACACTTCTGTATTACACACAACACACTTCTGTATTACACTATTACACACAACACACTTCTGTATTACACCATTACACACAACACACTTCTGTATTACACTATTACACACAACACACTTCTGTATTACACACAACACACTTCTGTAATACACACAACACACTTCTGTATTACACACAACACACTTCTGTATTACACACAACACACTTCTGTATTACACACACCACACTTCTGTATTACACCATTACACACAACACACTGAATACCTAAATAGAAGGCGTGCAATAGGAGAGATTCAATTAGTTCCAGCTTGGCTGAGCAAATAATGACTTAACAAATAATTCACTTTTGAGGGCGGAGCCTCGTCTGATAGCTGTGATGCAGCATTGCGAGACGCGAGCTATTACGGCGAGGAGGAGCGGTGACACCTATGAGCCAGATCCAAATCCACAAAAATGAGAATTTTGGCTCTTGGTCTGATGAGCCACCAGTGCTCCATGCGAGATTCAATATTTCTGCATGAATGATATATGAATTGCATGAGACCTACACTGTGAGAAAGGAGTGGACGAGAAAGGACGGTTTTGAATGTGGAAACGAAAGAAACAAAGATAGCATTCATAGTGAGTCGTTTATTGTGATTCATATGGACCGAACTATGGCTCTTCTATCAAAATAAGACCTAAGGACAGTATCAAAAATAATTAGTGTAATAATGGCCCGCTCTGCCTGGGGGGTTGAAGGTTTTTCCCCACTCTTGGACAACACCATCCAAAACGTATTATTTTCATTCAACGAGTCGGCAGAAAGTGAGCCTTCCTCTCCAGACAATACAAACAGCAGCATGCACTAATGATGCAGGAGCAGCTCATTACAGGAGGTACATTCTGCATAGTACAGTAGACTATGTCAATATAAAGTCATAGAATGTGGAACAAGAAAAAAAAGGTCATAGGTTTTTACACATGTAAAAAAAGAAAAAGGGCTTAGTATAGTATCTGGAAAAGGAATTGTTTAATATATGACAAAAACAAGTCATAGTATAGTCTGTGGAAAACAAGTCATAGTTTAATATGTAAACCCATGCAAATCAAAGTATTGCCTGTGGCAAGAAAGTCATAGTAGAGGAGGTGAGGAAGCACAGAAACAAGACGTTATGATGTATTATTTTACAAATACTTTACTTGGATTTAACTCATGTTGGATGGCACGATTGATAGCCGCTCATGTCGGTGCGTTAAAGTCAGGACTTGATCAGCTTAAAGCGAGCCGTGCTGTCTTACGGCGAGCTGCCTGCAGCTTGTCCGTGTGCCTTTTCTTGGTGATAAACAATTCATGAACACAATTGTTTCAGCACTGAAACAGCAGGGACATTTGTTACCATGAAGGCACACACATATGCCGGGCTTGCTTTCAGCTCAGCCAAAACCCAGGAGTCCTCCAAATGAACGGATCAATAAGCAGATCCATTACTGACGGCTCGTGACGGCGCGCTGCCGCTCCGCTCATCGCAGAGCCGCCGCTTCGGATGCAAAGCACATTTAGACGTTTTCCGTTGACGAGGTAGCGTCCCCATCGCCCCCTCCTCCTCCTTTAGATTTACTCAGTTAACGATGCCTGGAGACACATCCATCATCTCTGAACCCCTCTGAAGTCCTCTGAATCGCTGCTCATGACGCCGCATCATGTTTCCATCTTCTGGAAAAATGTAGAAAAACGTGCTGGTAGCAGTAAAGGTAAAAGGCATATTTACACAGATGGTTAGCTGTAATACTTTGTATTCGTATCACATCGTTTTCTTCAGAAGACTGTGCAGTCTTCATGAATTTGCCATGCCTGTGATATAGTTGTTTTATATTTAGGGGAATATGCTTATGCATAGAAGTGGACGTGGTTGTCGTGACGTCACCCATTGGTTCAATGTTTTGAAGCCTTGAGTTCTGAACTTTGGTCATCGCCATTTTGTTTTTTTCAGCGGTAGCGACCTGTAAATCACAACGTAGCCCCGCCCTAAAGAATCCCCCGCTTTGTGGTCTACGTGACACGAAAATAGCCAGAATGTACTAAATGAACATCATGAACTAGAAACTAGAGACTGAGACACAAACTCATGTTTACAATGTTTACTGAGGGAATAAGTAGAGTCACTTCTATAGACTTCTATACAACCAGAGGAGTATTAACCTTTTGAAAACCCACCTATTTTTATGTCATCCCCAAACTAAAAAAGGTGTATCTCTGCAACCACTAGGGCTATTTTAATAATGTTTGTGTTATAGTAAAAGAGTATAATGTGAGTTGCGTGTTCAGATGTGTAAATATCAGTCTATATGTTACTGGAGTGAATTATACCGTTTTTATAGCATTATCTGCCATAGTTCAGAGCTCCACAGTTTTCAAGGTTAGTATCAGCCGGCAAAATGTTCTAATCAGAACCCGTACCAGAAATGTACCAAGTCAAAACTACAAAGAAGTACAGTTACTTAGTTTATTACCAATGACAGCAATGCTTTTGTACACATTAGAGCCATTCATATCAGTTGTGTCTTATTTCCCGTCCATCCGCGATCACTCTCTTCAGAAGAAGAGTCTCTGCTCATATACTTTCATGTGCTCTTCTTTCCCCCATTACGCCCGCGCCGAGGCTCCCAGACTACTTTAAGCACCGCGGTGAAGGAGGAGCTGCCGCCCACGCTCCAGGTCCACCTCTCCAGGCCCAATCAGCGAGGCCACCCGCCACGCAGCGGCTCACTCACAGCTGCAACGAGGCTGGAGAGCTTCTCCAAATGTGACTTTCCATGCGGACCCGGCTCTGTACGACACCCCGCTGGGCCACGGAGCGAACCTCGCGACTAATGAGCGAAATGAGCAAATGGAGAATGAAAGAGGCGGGAACGGGACAAAGAGAAGATGGGCACACTAAATTCCCAGCCTTCGTTTCTCCCCTCCTCATCCTCGCTCCGGTCACGCTGACTCCTGTCACCCACCTGCTTGTGCAGAGCAGCAGCAGCTATGAAAGCACAGACTCCCGCAGTGAAGGGCGGCTTCATGAGACATACAGTCACACCCTTACTGAGCCCTTTGATTAGCCTAACTCAAACCTCTCAGATGGGTGGGTAGAAAAGAGATCCTCTGATATTCCTATCCAGAGCTGACTTTAATGCAGAGCATTCACACAATCTCTCAATGTCTTCTGGTTTATTACAACATACAGGATTTGCATGTGAAAGCACACCAGACAGAAGCCCAGAACCGTAACCACCCCAATGACCACCAACGTGGAATATCATTCGACGGAGGAGTAGCAGTGACCGGCCCACTCAGAGGATCGGCACCATGTCCCGCAGCATCGATGGCGTCCATGGTCAACGCATCAGTGGCCCTCAACTTCAAACTCTGACCACTATGGAACTGGATATGTTAAGTTTACGCTCGTAGGACTCTAGAAAATAAACTTCCAACAAAGGTTTACTTTGTTGTCAGGGTTACTAACGTTAAAAAACAACTTGTCAAATTCCGACGCTTGGTCAGTGGCTTTAAGCTTCAAACAATGTCGCTTTCTGCTCACTTAATGCATACAGTGTCTTTTCAAAATAAACTTCAAACGTAGGTTGACTAACTTACCCAACAAAAATACAAAGAAGAACAGAAGATTAAGGTTTGGGTCAATAATGTTACGTAACACAGGCGGCGACTGTGGCTAAGTGGTTAGCATGCCTGTCTTTCAATCAGCGGGTTGGTGGTTCGGGCCCCGGCTCCACCAGTCCCCACTGCTGGGCCTCTGAGCACGACACCCAACCCGTTGCTGTGTCTGCGGTGTATAGAGCAAACATGTAAGTTGTTTTGGATAAAAGCGTCAGCTAAATGTAATATCAAATAGCTATGTCATATTTACGTGTGTGTACTGACATTTAATTGTCTAAGTAAAACACTCGGTACTCGTGTGACCATATACGGCGCGGTCTGCGTCCATCTTTATTATTCTAATCTGAACTGTGACCTGGATGACATCATCCACAAGCGACACTTCCTTGAACCGGAAGTCAAGATACTACAAGCTACGCTAAAGTACCGGATTTACGTAATAAAAAAAAGGCAAAATCTGTCTGACTTGGTTTCCCACGGGACACGAACAGTGGGATCCTGGGTGAATGTCCTGTGTTGGTTTTGACTGAATCCAACCTTGACTTCCACCCAAACCACATGGACTTTCTCAGTCTTAGACAGTCGGAGCCAGTAGCTCCGACTGTCTAAGACTGACTCGGATGTGTTTACGTTGGAGTTATTTGAAAGACCTTGGTCACATACAGACGCTTCCTGAACCACATGATTAACTAATGGAGCAAAAGAACCTCAAGGACCCATACATTACAGGCAAATCTAGTTGTTGCTGACCTCCACTGGTTTTATTACTCATCTTCCTGTAGTGATGTACAGTGCATGTCAACTATAGGACTCTTAAAACAAAATAAATCAAATTCAGTCATGTGGTGCCACGCCTACGGCGTACATGACGCACCACCGCGATGCGATCGTGGGCTTTAAAGGGCCTTCAAACAGCATTCAGTGCATCAGCATGCAAATTATTTCTCATGGGGAAAAAAAATCTGGTCTGCAGGAACAACATACGAACCTGAACCCAACACACAGCATGTCGAGCTGCCAGCTTCAAACGTTGGCAAACACACAAATATATTTCGCGCAGATGTACATGAGCTGCCTCGCCAACCACATTCAACCTCGTCAAGTACACCACACGCTTCTCCACCTGCAGCATTGTGGGTCCACTCCTTCTCTGGATGGAGCTTGGTTCATCTTTTTAACTGCAGCAGCTTTTCCAGTTGCCAATTACCATCTCAAATCCTTTCAGAACAGGCAACTGTAATTACGCTTGGCAAAAAGTAATTGTAAATATTTTACGATCTTTTAATGATTCATGTTCCTCTGATCCGCGTGCAGCAGGGGCCCGCATGGTTCATTTAGTTCTTCAAACACAGTTCAGATGAAACAAGGGCCCAATAAGAGGGCATCTGTAAGGTGGGAAACATTCTACTCATCACCTTGATAGTTAAAGTTAAACTGCATTTTTAATTGTTACAAGCGAATTTGACACACTACAAGACCGGTCGGCCACAAACACCAACTTCTCTAATGCAGAGCCCCAATGCGTAAGATTTATAATTTATTTATTTGGCAATTCTTAGTGGTGGTTGGGACGATGCAGAGATCTGACCTGGGGACACTGGGACGACTGGGCTGAGAGCATCAGACACACTACTCATTTTCACTCGTGTTTTTCCAGCATTTTTCATCAGAATTCTTACAAAAATTCAATAAACACATACACATTATACAAAGCAACATTTTAAAGAGAGCCTATATCCTATGGGATCATCATAAAACATGTAGCGCAAATAGCTACCCATTAGCTACTGACCGACTGAACAATGACACTAAAACTAACTAAACTAAATAAACCCATGATGTTGCATTCATTACTAAAATATGAATGTCTTATATCTTAAATCTATCAATATTTTCTGACACCACTGACACATTGCAGACTCCAGTTCTTCTTTCATTGATTGCCAGGCTGCTGAAAGACCACTTTCCCTTGAGCTGGAACATCAAAGGCTGCTCTTATTCGTCTCAGTCTTCAGCGGCGCTCTCTGCTGCTGCCCTTTCACCCCCGGGGCAGGAACGATAAGCATGAAATTGGAAATTTTCGCAATTGAGTTGATGAAATTCTCTTTCCGCATGAGTCGACGAGGACAGCTGCCCCGGGCCACTGTATATTCCAAAAGCCCTCGTGCATTCCAGTTTTGAGACTGGCTTCAGCCGGGATGAAACGATGGTCACCGGGACGCGCTGCATATGGAGGAATAAATGTATTCAAGTCATTTAATATCATTTTGTCATTTCACCTGGAAAACTAAATGGGTTTATTGAGAATGAATGCCGATTAAAATAATCCCCAGTCACTGTTTTATATTTTAGTTGTCAGCAGACATTCGGTCGTTTCGGTCCTGGAATGAAAGGCTGTCAAAGTGAGAATTCTCAAGTCGTGGAATATCTTTTCGACTTTACCACAAATAAGCTACACAGATACAGCAGCATGACAGGGTCCAGGCAAACACAGGATGGGACTCCAACCAAAGAGGGTACAGCGACAGGGTGAGCTAGAATTACTGCCTCACAGTGGTATGCCTCAGCCAACACTCATGTTTCAGTTTCCATCCATGTCTGTCCAATATGAGACAAGTAACTCCATACATACAATCTGGAGTGAGTATTTCAACCCAAATTGCCAAGATTTTCAGCTTTTGTCAAATATTTCTACATAAAATACACACTATTTCCTATCATGGCACTGATTGTTGTATTGGACGTTTGGTGCAGCTTTGTGCATATGAAGTACTTTTCCTACACTAGGTTCAGTATTTTGTACCCACTGAGGTCTCCATGAGGAAACAGTGCCTCAGCGTATCTTTGCATCATGGTTTTTATCATATCTTGCGAGAAGTTATTTTTCATGCATTTTCCTACCAATATGCAGCAACACATACTAATCAGTGTTTTTGCAAAAAAACTAGAGAGGTGGGTTTAGGACAATATTGTGGTTAGTTTTACGGAAGTTACGTGACAAATATGTAAACGTGGGTTCCACACAGGACACGAACAGAGGCCTCCTGGGTGAAGGTCTGGTGGTGTTAGACCCTCCCTTCCACACAGGACACGAACAGAGGCCTCCTGGGTGAGGGTCTGGTGGTGTTAGACCCTCCCTTCCACACAGGACACGAACAGAGGCCTCCTGGGTGAAGGTCTGGTGGTGTTAGACCCTCCCTTCCACACAGGACACGAACAGAGGCCTCCTGGGTGAGGGTCTGGTGGTGTTAGACCCTCCCTTCCACACCAACCGTGACTGAACACTCTTTATACCTGGTCACCCTTCTTTGTCTACAAGTATGTGGATGACTTACACATTGATTATGTGGCTTGTACACACATTATAGTGCGTTGCTTCTTGGAGTGCACAGAGTCTGAGAACAGCCTGCTCTCAGTGTGTTTCTCCTGGGTAGCACTCTGGCCTCTTCACCTGTGAGTCCTTTCCTCCACCCTTTCCTCAGCAGCCCTCATCTTTGAGAGGCCTTGCCGGTCAGTTTGATTATACCCTGTCCACACTTGGGAAGAACAGGTACACTGGTGGCCGTTGGGGTTGCTCTGGCACTTCAAAGGATACGCTTGTTTTTTTATTGGCTCTCTCATTGAATCGTCACTACATCAAACCCCTTTCATTCTGATGTTATGAGGACATTATTCACAATCTTTTCATATTAATGGCCTATGCATCCTGGTAATTACTTCTCTGCTAGCGCCATCCACAGGACACACTTGATATTTGTAGGGATGCAGCGCTGAAAACCGTATAGAGATATGCTAATTACAGCAATTAAGTGGGGCATCGAACCAACATTGTTTCAGACGGATATCTTAACCCTTTGACTGTGGCCATGCTCCTGTCTTTGGACGACCAAGAAGAGAATGCTGTTTGCATGTTCCATGCAATTGCTTTTTGTATTGGTGCAGCAGTAACACACACTGAACGTCTTTGACCTCCGCTCAAACATTATGTTTGTCACGACCACTACAATTAGGCTTCTAATAAATATCTACAGCTAGGAGATTATGTATTTGTCCGTCTGTCCCCGGCTAATCTCTCGTACTACCGAACCCGTCGGCCAGAGATTTCTTTAACCTCACTCATGACTGCGTGCTCCAGGATCCATTGTGGTTGCAGCAATTCATACGTTTGTAAAACTAAATAGCATCAACTGTTTTATAGTGATTACTCGCTTCTCTTCACCGGCCAGTAGGGGCCGCAAGTGATCAACAACCGCTTCACTTTGGACTGTCCTTCCCGCCACGGATCATGAATTGTTCCTTATTTACAAACCAAGGTAAACGTAGCTGCTGGGCAACAGCAATGGGATAAACTGTGGGGTTTCCAACTGGTCTCTGTAATTAGCTGCAGAGCAGGACACTTTTGTATTTTCAAAATAAATGTACTTGACGCGCCACATGCTTCAGGACGCGGCAGCCAGGAGAGCTTTCTGATGCACTCGCCGTCTAGACAGTCGTGTATTCGTTCAATCAAACATGACAGCAGTGGTCACTGCACACACACTTGGCAGAGCTCTGAGTGCAGTTTCCTGTTTTTACTTGTGTGCATCTTGGTAATTCATAATACAGAAAACATTATACACACACAGTGTTGTGACACTCTTGGATCCCCAGCTGGAAAGAATGCAGGATCTCAAAGCACAAACCAGCAAGCTGACATTTGCAAATACAAGATATATACAAACATTACAATGAGATGTCTCCATCCACAGTACCTAGGTCCCCATATAGCAGGTGTCAGCTCTGAATATGAATAACTCGGGCTATGACTCCACTACTGTACAATACACTGTTTATAGACACAGATCAGCTTCTGGCTGAAGATGCTTTCAGAGAGCGAAGCTGAGTTTCCAAAGTCACCGTGATGGCAGCTCGGCCCTGAGCGCAGTGGCAAAGGGGCGGATGCCAGTTTTCAGCTCATCATGATCATGTGCCGCTCGAGGATGTCGCATTACTGGTAGTGATTCCACATAAATGAGGGATTTCAGTATGTTAGTGAGTAAAAACAAAGAAGGACAAAAGGATGTTGAATAGAGGATTGGCTCAGGATGCAAGACGAGGTGTTTGTTGTAATAACTTAATATCACAATGGAGCAGAGCAGAAGAGGAAAAGACCCAGAGAAAATACAAAAGAGCAAGCAGCAACAACTCAATGCAGTCAATGCCTGAGTGGCTTTATATACACTGCTGCTCCACCCTGATGGGACGAAACCAACACATCGGGGTTACCAAGCTGTACAGAGAGAAAGGACAGGATGGAGACATTTGATGTGTGTGTGTGTGTGGGGGGGGGAGACATAATTAAATATAATATGTATTAGAAGCATCGCCTTTTCCCGAATGTTTTTTCTCCTAGAGTAATGTATTCCCAGGTCGGCAGGCTGGCTGAGGGGAGCAGCCTCTGAAGCCGACCAGGTAATCTGAATTGAACAATGATAACTCCTGTCTGCCCACGCAGACACAACCTCTGTGTGACCACCCAACAGCAGAGCTCGTGGACTCTCTCCCATGAGCATCGTCACCTCGTCAGCATGGGACTCCTCACATGTGTACAGGACCACACATGATCCAGGAGGGATCCAGCAAAGGCTCCAGAGACTTATCCGGTATTTTACTGTCCAGCTGACAGAGGACTGCCACAAGTAATACTACAACCTATAATGGACATACAGCTCTTCTTCATGTTGTTTTGCAACAACTGGGAACACGTCTAGTATATTCAGTTACTGTGAAATCAAATCCCTCATCGAGGGGATCCCTAAAACCCTCCAGGACCCCAGAACCCACTGAGCGTGGTTCACTTCACCGAGTCTCTACTGAGATGAACTTTTATATTTAACATTCCTAGAATCTGCTGATGTCATGAACCAAAGGAAAGAGGTGCCTCTCATTCACTCACACTTTTAATATAATATTTCCCCCATGCACATGAACAGCTTAGCATGGAGCTGCTGACTGCAGGCCGGCCAGCAGAGCGCTGAGAGGAGCTTCTTCCACTTCATGTGGACATGGTCTGCTTGTGCAACCTGCAGCTGGACTCTACTCTCTGTGGTGCAGACGCTGTGGAGGTCCATGGGCGGGTCGGTAACACCTGTTCTGCACTTCATTTCATTTCATTGTTTATGCTGCAGCACAATGCACACTAATCAACAGTAACACTGGAAGTGAGCCAGAGAGGCTCGTTTTCATCTGCTGTCCCTGGACACACTTCTTTTTTATGGCAGCCTGAAATAAGAAGAATTCCATATAATAATGCAACTAAGATTCATGGATAGACAGACAGTAACGTAGAGAGGAAGCTAGTTCACATCCAAGCTGAATAAACGTGTACCTACAGTGTGAGCACCTATACAACACTGGAGGCTCACACAATACATCCAACCTGAGCAAGACCATGTTCACCAACAGGTTCACTAACGCTTCACCTCATGGCAGCACGCCGACCCTTAAGGCGGTTTGAGTGTGTTGTGCGTTTCTTTTGTGCGTCTGTGTGATGAAGAGCATTCCACCAGTTTCCTGAATTCACAGAAAATTCTGATTTGCTAGAAAAAGCAGAGCTGCACGTTTATGTGCCACAGCTGTCAGGTGGATGGATTATCTTAAAAAGTGCTCCTTAATTTGGATTTTTACACATTTGTGACCTACATGTAACAGTGTATGTGCGTAGGAAAGGTAGCAGATCGTTTATTTATTACTTTCATACGTGCACACTGAATAGAAGAAGAAAATGAAGGCATCCACCTTTTGCAAAAAAATAAAAGTATCCACCAACACAAGGCCTTCTCTGTCTGTCACACACACACACACACACACACACACACACACACACACACACACACACACACACACACACACACACACACTTCACAGCGTTGCATCAGAGCAGGACCGGCCCTCAGTGGCCCCACATCAGACAGAACCCTTCACACACACTGCATCACCTGCATGCCCGGCTGCTGGCGGTGTGTGTAGAGAAAGCACGCGTGTGCGGTCGTGCGTGTGCGGTCGTGCGTGTGCGGTCGTGCGTGTGCGCGCACAAGAGGGGAGATAAAAGGCAAAGAGCACGGAGAGATGGATGTGACCCGCGTGACGGACACGGGGAACGAGGAGGAGGGGAGAGAACCTTTGTACTGAAACTTCAAAAGCAACATGGAGCCTCAGGGGACCCTCGTCTCCATCACTCCTCTGCATCCTCAAATCTGATTGGCTGTGGCTGGAATGTGGAGCAAGCTTCACCTTGACATTCACAAGGTGTAGGAGGGATGGAAGGGAGGGGGACGAACCACTCTAATGTACATTATGATTGATAATTGATGCAATTTCAGGATATTTTCTTGTGTTACATTCGGACCAGTCTCCAAGGTGTGTGTGTGTGTGTGTGTGTGTGTGTGGACTGTTAGACAAGTGAAAGTTCCTGCAATGCCAGCAGCAGAGACACCCGACCCGGGAAGAGTGATGAGAGGAAGAGAGAAGCAGTGAGTCAACTCCTCAAATATATATTCCATGTCCACAGCTCCCTGGCCGTATTTTAACGGTGTGGAAAAAAAAATGAAGAATTCTGTGAAATGTTCAACTTTGGTGACCTTTGACACGCTGATCCGGCGACGCACATGGAAAGACTTGAGGCTGAATTCAACCCCTGATTGTAACCATTAGCATGTGGCTACGTGTGTTAGCAGTTAGCTTCACCGTCACACTTCTAGAACTGAGTGACCTCTCCAGACCACTACAGTGCTTTGTTCATTGGGTTTGCAGGGGAAGAGGCTTCCTCCTGGATTCCGTTTGTTTTAGACGTGTCACAAAGACCTCATCGTATTCAGCTGAAGTCAAGGATGGATGCCGTGGAGGAGTGTTTGCTCCAGGGAAAGAAGACAGTCGCCGGTAGGAGGAACGATTCAAGTCCCAAAGAGAAGCGATTCACAGCGAATAGCTCCAGTTGGTATGTTCCAGATTCAGATTCAAGGTCGTCACTCTTCAGTTCCACAGACGGCCAACGGCCTCCAGATCCAGACCCATGTTGATGTGATGAGAGCAGCTAGAAGCATGCACAGTAATCACATGTACACATGTGTGTCAGCAGCATGCACAGTAATCATGCTACCTGCCATTAACCCCTTCAACACTGAGGAGCAGCCTGTGTGTGAGCTGGCAGAGCGACAACACGTCAACACATGTTGTCAGAGTTGGGATCACATCCGTCCTCCGGGCTGCAGGATGTCTGACATCCAAACGGAGTTCCTGACTGTCCATGGCATGGTGGATGTGAGCTGTCACAGTTGTCCCACCACACGTCCACCGAGCGGTCCTCGTTATTATTTATGAAGTGTGCACAACGCGTTGGTGCTGTTTTGCACACATCACCTGCTGCAGCTGGAAACCTGCATTCTGCACCGCTAGTGGACCACGTGTTCTGAAAGGCTGCACGTTAAGAGAAGTGCCTTATAGTGTGAATATGTAGAGGGGTATGAAAACACGCTTATGAAATCACGCTCTTATGAAAACACGCTTATGAAATCACGTGTATGGAATCACGCTCTTATGAAATCACGTGTATGGAAACACGCTCTTATGAAAACACGCGCTTATGGAAACACGCTCTTATGAAATCACGCTCTTATGAAATCACATTTATGAAATCACGCTCTTATGAAATCACGCTCTAATAAAATCACGCTTTTGGAATCACGCTTATGGAAACACGCTTTTATGAAAACATGCTTATGGAATCACGGTCTAATGAAATCATGCTTATGAAATCACGCTTATGAAATTACACTCTTATGAAATCACGCTTATGAAATCACGCTTATGAAATCATACCTATGGAAACACGCTCTTATGAAATCACGCTCTTATGAAATCACACTCTTATGAAATCACGGTTATGAAATCACATTTATGAAATCACACTCTTATGAAAACACGCTTATGAAATCACACCTATGGAAACACGCTCTTATGAAATCACACTCTTTTGAAATCACACTCTTTTGAAATCACACTCTTATGAAATCACGGTTATGAAATCACATTTATGAAATCACATTTATGAAATCACGCTCTTATGAAAACACGCTTATGGAATCACGCTCTAATGAAATCACGCTAATGGAATCACGCTCTTATAAAATCACGCTCTTTTGAAATCACGCTCTTATGAAATCACGCTTATGGAAACACGCTCTTATGAAATCACGCTCTTATGAAACCACGCTTATGGAATCACGCTCTTATGAAATGACATTTATGAAATCACGCTTATGGAATCACGCTCTAATGAAATCACGCTCTTATGAAATCACATTTATGAAATCATGCTCTTATGAAACCACGCTTATGAAATCACATTTATGAAATCACGCTCTTATGAAATCACGCTCTTATGAAAACATGCTAATGGAATCACGCTCTAATAAAATCACGCTCTAATAAAATCACACTTATGAAATCACGCTTATGGAAACACGCTCTTATAAAATCACGCGTATGGAAACATGCTCTTATGAAATCACGCTCTTATGAAAACATGGTTATGGAAACACGCTCTTATGAAAACACGCTCTTCTGAAAACACGCTCTTATGAAATCACGCTCATGAAATCACGCTCTTATGAAATCACACGTATGGAAACACGCTCTTATGAAATCACGCTCTTATGAAAACACGGTTATGAAAACACGCTCTTATGAAATCACGCTTATGGAATCACGCTCTTATGGAATCACGCTTATGAAATCACGCTCTTATGAAAACACGCTTATGGAATCACGCTCTTATGAAATCACGCTAATGGAATCACGCTTTTATGAAATCATGCTCTTTTGAAATCACGCTCTTATGAAATCACGCTTATGGAAACACGCTCTTATGAAATCACGCTCTTATGAAATCACGCTCTTATGAAATGACATTTATGAAATCACGCTTATGGAATCACGCTCTAATGAAATCACGCTCTTATGAAATCACATTTATGAAATCATGCTCTTATGAAACCACGCTTATGAAATCACATTTATGAAATCACATTTATGAAATCACGCTCTTATGAAATCACGCTCTTATGAAAACACGCTAATGGAATCACGCTCTAATAAAATCACACTTATGAAATCACGCTTATGGAAACACGCTCTTATGAAATCACGCGTATGGAAACATGCTCTTATGAAATCACGCTTTTATGAAAACACGGTTATGGAAACACGCTCTTATGAAAACACGCTCTTATGAAAACACGCTCTTATGAAAACACGCTCTTATGAAATCACGCTTATGAAATCACGCTCTTATGAAATCACACGTATGGAAACACGCTTATGAAATCACGCTCTTATGAAATCACACGTATGGAAACACGCTCTTATGAAATCACGCTCTTATGGAAACACGCTTATGAAATCACGCTCTTATGAAATCACACGTATGGAAACACGCTCTTATGAAAACACGCTCTCATGAAATCACGCTCTCATGAAATCACGTGTATGGAAACACGCTCTTATGAAATCATGCTCTTATGAAAACACGCTTATGAAATCACGCTCTTATGAAATCACACGTATGGAAACACGCTTATGAAATCACGCTCTTATGAAATCACACGCATGGAAACACGCTCTTATGAAATCACGCTCTTATGGAAACACGCTTATGAAATCACGCTCTTATGAAATCACACGTATGGAAACACGCTCTTATGAAAACACGCTCTCATGAAATCACGCTCTCATGAAATCACGTGTATGGAAACACGCTCTTATGAAATCATGCTCTTATGAAAACACGCTTATGAAATCACGCTCTTATGAAATCACGTGTATGGAAACACGCTCTTATGATATCACGCTCTTATGAAATCATGCTCTTATGAAATCACGCGTATGGAAACACGCTCTTATGATATCACACTCTCATGAAATCACGCGTATGGAAACACGCTCTTATGAAATCACGCGTATGGAAACACGCTCTTATGAAATCACACTCTTATGAAATCACACTTATGGAACCACGATCATTTCTAAGTTCATGAAGTTCCATTTCTTCTCCTTGTTTCTCCCTAACTTCCACCAGGGGGCAGCATATGAGTCCACCAACGCCAGCAGTAGCATGACGTGTTGCTGCAGCACGCCTTCAGTAGATGAGGGTTTACTTTCATACAGTTTACACCTAAACGAGTCATTTCTACCCAGCAGCCCCAGAGCTCCGCCCCCTGAGGAGGGACCTCTCAGACGGTACAGTACGCGCTTGATCACCGTGGAAATCTAGGTTGCTTCCATGTCAGCCGTGCAGCATAATTAATATTCATTTCCTGCTGAGCCTAACAGCGGTTGTTATTTTCTTGTCAAAGAGGAGTTCCCCTCCTCCTCCATCGCTCTTCTTCCTGTCTTTCCTGATTCCCCCTCTTCATTCTCTCTCCTTCACATCCCACCTTCCCGGTCTCCACCTCTCAGCGGCGTGGATCATTATTCTGACTGACAGGACTCACCGTCACAGCGATCCACACATGCGGTCCTTTCTCTCAGGAACGTTGTCGTCCTCTTCCTTTCAGAGTCTGATGCACACCTGTGTCTGTGTTGTGCTTTCGGCCCGTTAAGAGATAAACTCCACTAACTCTGGCTCTGTGTGTGATTATGTACGCTCAGTGTGTGTGTGTGTGTGTGTGTGTGTGTGTGTGTCCACAGATAATGTTGCATACTACTGGACCCATCAGCATTCATGACCGTATGCTCAAGTGATCCACCATTTTTATTTCCTTCACCTTCTTCCTCCTCACCTGCTGGTCGGGGGAGGGGCGTCATCAATAACCTCTTCACCAGCAGAAAGGCTTCCCTGAGGAAACAACCCGGTCTGTCAGCACCTGTGTGTGTTTGTTGTCAACGTAGAACAAGTCACTGCTCATATTTTGTAAATGTTCCTATGAAAGCCTGCAACACCTGTCCATGTCCTGTTCAGGCAACACAAGTGGAGAGTTAGTTTAGGA
The DNA here is from genome assembly GCF_910589615.1 of Taurulus bubalis. Classification (NCBI taxonomy): domain Eukaryota; kingdom Metazoa; phylum Chordata; class Actinopteri; order Perciformes; family Cottidae; genus Taurulus; species Taurulus bubalis. Next base: position 736,150 of record NC_136591.1, read on the forward strand.
ACAGGTGGTTGTTTGGGTTGAGATAACGACGTCATTACAGAAGGTCAGCGTCGGGTTTCTCCGTCTCCTGAGAGACCAGCGGTGTGTTCAGGGTCCGCCCGCCTGGGTGGGCTTTTGTGCCTCTTGCTTTTGCTCTTTTTATTGAGAGCTAATGTCATTTGTGTGAGGGAATCTGACATCATGACTTATGAAGTTGAGTCACAGTAGTTTGACCTGGAACACGCAGACTGAGCGCCCTCCTTCTGTCCTCCATCAGCAGCTGATAGTCACACACATCTATAACTCATATTCACGTTCATCCTCGTAGTTCATTCTTCGTCTCCTTCATTTGTGAAGATTATCTTGCTGAACTAAACGTGTCAGAACCATAAACGTGTGTTTGCCACACAGCTTATTTCCAGCACTAATAAATAACGAGAGAGAGACGATCCCCTTGGCTCTATAGGCTGGACATCGTACCTCTGACCTCCGCCTGCGTCCCGGGGAGGAAGAGAATGTGCTCGATGCAGGAATACGATAGAAGTCAGCAATGGATGCTCTCGCTCTAATGCAGTTTACTGCTTACTTCCAACTTACGTTCACAAATAATTCACACCGGAGCTGCACCTGAGCCCATTCTGCTTTATTTACTTTTATATATTTTCATAAAATGAATGCACAGCTGGGTTTCCATGCTGATCATGATTCCAACACCTGGTGATGTTCTGCTCTTCGGCTCAGTGGAGATCACGTATGACAGGAAGCCTGAGTGAGAGGCGGGATTGTTAAAATAATGGTTTTATTGGTTTATTTCTTTCTTACGAATACTTAATGCTGTTCTCCGTATTTCGTGAAATCTTTGAACCACAAAAAGTATATAAATAAATCACACCAGTGCCTCTGAGGGGAAAAGCAGCCCGAGTCCAACGGACATCCCGGATGTTTATCAAATAAAAGCTTCTTTCATCACTCTTTAATCAAATCAAGCGTTTTTTAATCAAAGCCTTCACGCCGTTCGTCAAAACCAGTTCCCACTTGAGCTCAGCCAATCTCCATCGCACGTCGCTCGGCACAGCGCTCTTAATTAGTTTCCTTGATGAGTCCGGTCCCTCAGGGTCGGCTCTGCTCCGGCGGACCGGGTCCCACGGGGGTTTCAACCTTCCAGCTCGGCTTCCCCGCTGCTCTCTCTGGCTGATTGTGATAGCCGGTCGCCTCCGGCGGTACATCCAGGAGATGCTAATGAGTAGCTTTGGGATCTTGAAACAGGAACTCTGAGGCCGGTCCACCGATCCATGAATAAACCAAGCGGTGCGTGCGGACCGTGCAGTTGCTGAATGACTGCACGTCTCAGTGAGAGGCGTCAGGAAGGCGTCTGTGTTGCTTTGATGTGCTTTTCATGCACGCGCTGCGAGCACTGGAGGTGTTGGCATCGGCGGTGTGCGTGTGATGTCACGCTGTGTGGAAACCGCCTTTGTCACTCCTCCATGAGCGGTTCATCTCAGTGAAACCCTCACCCGCTGTGAGCCACCAGCCGCTTGGAGTGGGCGTCGTCATCGGATCGGATCCCGATGTGAGCGGGACCCGACCTCGGACCGGACAGACTTGATCAGAGTGGGAACGGGAGGGTGATGTAAGTGAACCCGTCCACGTCCTCAGGCGGTCAGAGCATCTGATGAGCCGGGACAGATGGTTCAAACACACCCAGGACTTTCACACAGGAGGCCGCTGTTCATGTTAACATTGACTTACGTAACTTACGTACATCGGACCGAGTGCTTTCCTTGCCTCGGCCTAGCCATGCTGTTTGTTGTGTGATAAACCTACAGTGGAGGTTTATTTCAACGGACACGGAGCATGTAACACCGTCCAGCATGAACACCAGAGGAGCACTGAGCGCTTCACAGGTTCAAAGGTCGACCACCGACCCATCGCAACATTTGGGACTCAGACTGGTCGCCATCCTAAGGAGCTAGTCTCCTGTTCATGAGCGACGTTTGACTGCAGTCAATGGTTACCATGGGAGTACACACACACACACACACACACACACACACCCCAATATAAGCTCACTTTATTTGTATGTATGTTACATGAAGTACACACTCAACTAGAATGAGAAGAGTACTTATTTGAACCCAAACTACAATATTTGAAACAAGTAACAACTTTTACAAAGAAATACAGATAAATAATTGAATCTATCTTGAATGTTTATTTTGAAGAGTCGGTGAGTAACAAACACAACATTTTAGTTTCCTGTGAACACGAGACGTTTATTCAGAAAAGACGTGACGATGCAAAACTGACACGCCGACATCAGAGCTCTGACCGAGCGTTGCCATTAGTCGATGAGTTGTTGAAAGCAGCATCTAAGCCGTGCTATCTTTCCCTATGGTGCAAGAAAACCATCCCGAGCTGTTTGCTTCATCTCACTCCTCTGATCGGACCGTCTCCTGGTGAGTGACCTCGTGGCTCTGGGCCTCTTCCCACCAGTCAAGTGGCAGTTCACATCCAGATGCAACCAACATGTCATCCCTTCATCCTTTATCCTATTGGACATCTGTGTGAAATTGGCGTAATTGGCACGTCAGTTCTAAAATGATGCCACTGTGAGGTCACAGTGACCTTGGACCGTCAGTTGATCCTTGAGTCCAGCTGGACGTTTGTGCCAAATTTGAAGAAATCCCCTTCAAATGTTCCTGAGACATCACGTTCACGACAATGATCCGGTCGCGGCTGTTGGCCGGCGTCGAGGCAGAAACCAATGAAACACTAGAACCAGAAACACTAAGGAAGGTGTAGAGAGAGGGATGGATGCAGAGAAAGAGAACGAGGGAGGGGGAGAGGTGGTGGAACCGAGGAGGAGAGGGAGGAAAAGGGGCAAGACAGGTCCAAAAATAAAGGCAGGAAGAGCGCTAATGAGTATACTCAGGTTTGCTTAGTTGCTGTGACAACGCGCCGCCTCATTGCTTCAAGCCGACTGCATATCTAATGAACAACACACACACTCACACACACACACACTCACACACACACACTCACACACACTCACGCAGTTGAGAGTAAAGAACACAGTATTTCCCCTCGAGCTATTTTCATCTGCGCTGGTTTTTCAGGCATCCCAAACCCATCGGAACACAGCGCTCAGCGTGGATTGAGAGCACATGAAAATGGCACGTGTCCATACGCCTGCATGTGTGTCTGCGGCGAAAACTACCAAGTAGGTGTGCCAACAAAAAGAAAACGCGGCCAAAGCTTTTAACCAAATCAATCAGGACCACCGAGCCAGCTGGACGCAGCTGAATGGTTTTAGCAGAGGGAAGCAGAGCTCTGGGAAAGAAATACATTTAAAAAAAGAACTTCACAATGCAGCAGATCCTCCTGCATCGGGACCTCTGACGCTCACACTGACAGGCACAGTGTGCAGCAGTCGAAATATAGCCGGTAAACTGTGAGGAGATGTATGAATCTGACTGGACGTATGGGGAAGGGAAATTGTCGCTTGAGGCACTTGGCAGGGATGTCCTCCCTTTCCACTTGTTTGAGTCACTAGATGAAGCTCTTTGCCAATCTCCAGATACAACTTCAAATACAGTAAAGGAAGGTAGGACACTATGATGATATATATATACAATATGTATATATATATACTTTGAGCTGATGGACTTTTGTTTAGCACTGAACAGGGTTTATAAGATTGTTTGCATCTATTTGAGTAAGTACCTTGATTTCTCAGTTATCTATTTGACTGGATTAGCCAAAAAACAATCACATCGGGTCATTTCTTGCATTGCAATGTAAAAGAATGCTGAATAATTTGCGTAGACCGATGTCCAGTTCTAGGAATGAAGCAGTTCAGTTCCATGTCGAACCAAGACGACCGTTTGAGGGTCGAACACGGCAGTCTGTTTGGGTCGGAACCAAGAGGAACACAATGGTTCACTGTTGCATTTTAGTTCTGGTTCCTCTTCACACTGACTTTTCAAATGAGCCAATAGGAGAGACAATAAAGCCAAACAGACCGACAGTAACTGACAGTTGATTGGACAGTTTTGGTGACTGTCATTCTGCATCTTCATGGACCAATGAGGAAGACGTTCTAGAAGTTTATGCAGGACTTCAATGCTTCTGATGTGTATATTCATGTCCGTCGGTGTCACAAAGAGCTCACAAAGAAAGGACTGATTTGGAGCATTACTTCAATAAATAGACTGCAAAGACTGCTTTAATGATGACCAACAGGCATCTTGTACAGTAATGATCCAGGGCTTATTACTGTGGGATCGCCTTTCATGGATCCAATGAAGTGACAAAGAATACGTAACAGATGTTTTACAGCCTTTGACCCGTTAATCAGGTTAATAATTGACATGCTCATATAAATGACCATAAAGATCAATAGATGGCTTCCTGAATGGATTTCATGACCAGCAGATGGATTCATTCATAGTTTACTTTTTGAAATCATGCTGAAATCACACATTTGCTATCAGAACATCCTATAGTATGTTCGTTTGATTTCACACCACAAACGGCACCAGAGTCTGCTTTCAAGAGACCCCCCTTTGCAAGCGGTCTCGGCTTGGTTAAGTCCACACTGGGGATTCCACCTGACAGCTTTCACACCAACACACCAACAGAACTAACGGGCCAAGGGACCGGACTCTGCTTTAACCCAACCAAAAGGGTTAGAACTCTTTTACTACCATCCGGTAAAACACTACTCCAGTAATATTAGAAGTTCACTACAGGATTCATTGACATGAACCACGAAATAAATTAGACTGTGGAACTGCTAAAACATCAAGAACCCAAATGTTGCGACCTGCCAGAGATCCATCCTTTTGATCGCCCAGAGCCAGATCATCGATCCCAGCTCTAACGGATCATCTACACGATAACTGTTCTGATCCAATAATGTCACAGGTTGGGTACGTCTTTGTTCTCTGCTTTGTTAAGCAATGTTTTATTATGGAAACACTGGGATGCCATGTACTCAACATCCATTGGGTGGTATTGGACTTCGTCGCACATCAGCAGCTACTACCCCCAGTGATCACATGTAGGTCACAGCAAGGACGCTGCATCTGGATGTGTGCACGTACTGTAGGTTGCCTCGCCCGCGTTTACGTGTGAATGCATGTGTGTGTTTGTTTTCCTGCAAAAGCACTGCGGGGAGAACGTTTTCAACAGAACCCCGGGGGCCCTCCACTCGGCCCCCCGGGGTTTTGTTGAAAACAACACTGATGACCAAGATCAGCTGTTCAACCGATGAACCTCCAGCATGAAACAGACTCACACTCGCACAGCGCTCTGAGAGGTGGAGGGAGAAGCAGATGTCACACTGGAGCTGGGAGGAGGCCTCTTCTAATCCTCACACTGACTCCTCGAGGCACACACACACACACACACACACACACACACACACACACACACACACACACAGACAGCATGCTCTGCAGAGCGCAGCACTGAACCTCTCCATCTCCGTCTCCCCTTTGATGTCAGTGCAACACGAGGCAAGAAGACAAAGGAAGCATCACTGTGCAAATCAAAAATTCATTAAAACCGCACTAGCCAGACCTGTGGAATACTGATAAGCAGCTCGAAATACTTACATAACTCGAGAAATTGTCAAGCAGAGGCCTTGCATTTGCTGAGGAATTTGTGAAACGCTCCATTTGGAAGTATCAGATATCAGCAGAAAGCACGGTGTCATCTGCAACTTCTTCCACTTCGTTTGATGTACTTTCTCATTGAAGCACGCGTTCTTCAAGCATTCATAATTATAAGCCAGCTACCCATCATATTTAGCGTCTGAACGTCACTAAGGAGATGGGATTGGACCCTCTGCGCTCACCTTTCTCAGCAGGTTGCAGATCCTCTCGATGTTCCGCAGTCTCTCCCTCTGTGAGGAGACAAACAGGGAAAAGGTTACTTCATAGCTTCTGAAGATTTACAGAAGATTTTAGTGTTGACGTCTGACATCTGGTGAAAGATGAAACAGAATAGAAACAAAACAAGTTTGTCCTTGTGCTGAAAGTAGGTGAAATACATTTCCAAAAAGCAAATTATAAACTGGAACAGAAACTACAGAGACAAATACAGCCAACAGGAAACATCTGGGTGTGGACTCCAGGCCACAAAGAGGGCAGGGCAACGTTCACGGTAACTGGAAGCGTCAGGAAGAGCATTGCCGGTTGGAATAATAGCAGCATCCATGGTTCTAAATGCTAAATCGGGGAGGCAGTTCACCCTCGCTCCTTTAACTATGTCCTGTATTGAACCAGGTGTTTTTTAGCATCTCATATGAGACAGGAAGTTTGTCACGTCTACATTTCCGTCCGGCCTGGGCGGATAGTGTCATCAAGCCAGGGCTGGGGTTTACATGTAGCTCCAGTACGGAGCACCTTAGTGGAGGTACAGTCAAATCATGAGAGTGCATGAGCGCTAGAGAATCATATGATGGGGCAGTGGTCAGATATAGAGAGCTGACGTTCAGTAAAGACTAAAGCCCACGTTTATGAATTCACTGCACAGACGCTGAGCAGCTTAGAAAGATTCAGTATTCTTTAAGAACTCAATGGCAAGTCTGTTTGTCGTCAACGTGGATGTTAAAATGTTAAAATCAGCTGAGATGATGAGGGACACGCTCAGGTGGGATTTCAGCGGTTGAGGAAAGGATTGGCTCTCAGGTGAGGGTCTAGGACTAGGACTAAGACTAGGACTAAGACTAAGACTAGGACTAGGACTAGGACTAGGACTAAGACTAAGACTAGGACTAAGACTAGGACTAGGACTAGGACTAAGACTAGGACTAGGACTAGGACTAAGACTAAGACTAGGACTAGGACTAGGACTAGGACTAAGACTAAGACTAAGACTAGGACTAGGACTAAGACCTCTCTGGACTATTGAAGACAGCAGTCTTTGGGATCGGCTCCACATTACCGGTGTAGTTTCTCAGCAAGAAATTCACTCATCGAATTTCAGAGGAGAGATTAATAAGGGAGCTTTTGGTCTTGCAGCAGTCACAGTGGTTATCATTGTGTTTATATAAGGGGCCATTCTTCAATATTTGAGTGTTCTCAGCTTGTGTAATGAACTGTAAAAGGCTTAAATCAGCAGTCGCCACAATGCTGACTCTCACACACCATTTCACCAGAGCTTTTAACACCATCATTAAATATTAACGGATTCCTATAGAGACGCAGTCCGGACTTGACTGGGCTCCGCGGGAGGCGTCGCACAACCCGGCTGCTTATGAATCATATATTGATCTGAGCGTCACGCTGTTGGTGCTTTTGGACAGTCAGTTTGACTTCATCTCTCGCTTCTTACGAGCAAACGTCATCAGTCAGGCTCCGAGGGAACTATGAGGTCTATAAAAAAGCATTTGCACTTATACGGAACATCAAAGCCCGCCTGTCTTGAGCTCAACAGATATTTAGTCACCGCATAAGAAAAACAGGATTAAAATGTGGGGGAATGCGCTGGAATAATTGGAGTTAAAACACTATCAACACTGTGTTTATGAGTGTTTAGTCTGCTTTTTGGAATTTCATATACTGAAAACCAGAGGCACTAACTGCATCTACAGTACACACTAACTTACCTGTGCATTATTTATATAATATGTTTAATGTGGCGCGCTGGCAAGTGTGAGAAAGAGAAATCATTCAATACAGAAGCAGACACTCACATCTGCCCATCCATATATTTCCCATGAAATATGATTTTTATTTACCAAAGGGCTGGCTTAACTTTGACTCAATGCAATTTGTTTGAAGTATTGGATTTCTTTTATTTAACAGTGATCCTTTCAGGGGCGGTTCCAGAGCTACCTCTCGTGTTATGTTTCAATCTTTTAATCTTCTAGATTGTTTTGATGCACGTTGCCTATTTTTTGGAGATATGGACCATGGAGACGTCTGTCAAGTATAATTGAACTAGATGTCACGAGACTAATAACAAAATACATTTGAAAAACCCAACAGCAAGGTTTCTTTCCCGAAATCATGATCAGGTTCTTCAGGATAATCCACAGAGCTCGTTGTTGAGTTTCACCCCCAACCGCATCCTCTCTCCCTATAAAACCAATTAACTAACATCGCTCCTTCATCAATGAGGAAGAAGCTGCCTTTTTAGTCCGGTGGGAGTGGCCAGCTTATCCAGTGAAGTTCAGTTAGCCTACTCTGGAGCAGGTTAAGGGATTTGGATGTGTTGCTATGGTGATTTTTCCAAACTTGCTTCGTGGAACCGAAAAGCCTGACCTACGTCATCTTGTCCTGAGAATGATCCAGCTGACTCAGTAGGCCAGGTATGAGGAACAGGGCCCCGGCTGCAGGCACAAATAGATGAGCCTATTCTCAAAGATGCTACACTGCTCCTTTAAGGCAACGGTAGTGGTTGCGTTCTAAAATGATCCGCTTGATGAAGCGGAGGTTGGGCGCCGATACGTTCTTCAAACGCAGCTTTCCTAAAATATGCATTGATGAGGATGTAAACATGCATATTTGATTGCTATTTTTAATAAGTGTGGACTGCGAAAGAGGTTTCAAAGTTTAATTTATGCCTGTGCTCTAAATAATGGAACCAGAGGTTCCTGGGTAGGAGGCTGAGGGATCACCACGGTAACAATGGAGAGAGACAGAGAAAGCATGTGAAAGGTAGCAAAGTGTGAGGGAGTCCACTGTGTCCCTTTGAAGCATTGACTCATTCCTTATGTGTGTGTGTGTGTGTGTGTGTGTGTGTGTGTGTGTGTGTGTGTGTGTGTGTGTGTGTGTGTGTGTGTGTGTGTAGACTTGCACAGTATTACAAGTTCCACTCTCATCTCCCCAAAACGCCTCACGGGACTTTACCTTTAACGAGAGCAAGCGTGGGAAAAAGAAGAAAACTTGTGGGACATATATTGCACAGCCTTTTAACTTTTCATTATTTCAAATGTTTCAAAGCACAAGGAGAAGCCATTTCAGCAGTGCAATGTACGGGCAGCAGCATGACGGGAGAAAAGGGGAATCCGTGATCAGGAGGAGGAACGGCAGGAAAAGAGCACATTGATATTCATAGTGGTGGATTACAGATCGCTGCATTCTGTACTGAGACTTTCATGTTCTTCAGAAAACGCAGAATTTGCACCGTCCCTCTGTCCTTGATATGACCGCATCGGTTGCTCACATGAATACACCCATATCACTATACAGTACACACACACACACACACACACACACACACACACACACACACACACACACACACACACACACACACACACGTGAACGGCCCAGTGTTTGTGGGTGAGACACCTTACAGGGCGGCGCCCAGATCGCTTCCTCACGACACCGTCTCCCCGCCTCGGGAAAGAGCACCCGCACATACATTCCACTCAAACAGCAGTGTGTGTGTGTGTGTGTGTGTGTGTGTGTGTGTGTGTGTGTGTGTCTGTTGGTGTACTGGTGCGCACACGCCTGCAACTGCCTGCTCATTAGCAAGCAATTAGACTGATGTCTCTTTCAAATGTTACTCAGCGAGAACTTGCTTGACAAGCGAGATCGGCGCGGAAGTATAAACAAGAGGAGGATGAGCAGTGGGGAGGCGGCGGGTGGGCGGGGCTTAGATTGACCTTTATTTACTCTCGCCGGCAGGAAGTGCACCGTGTCAGCGCCCGTCGGACGATGAAGCTCCCCGAAGATGAAGCGGCGGGGTTTTGTCCGTGGCGCTAATGTCCCGCGGGCGCTAAGTGTGTTTAAACGCTGTGAGAGGGAGATGCAGCGATACGGAGGGTGTGAAGGGGCTACGCTGTCCTCGGTGGGATGAACATTAATCACTTGCACTAATGAAAACTACAATTAACATTCATAAAACGTTTCTATGAAGAAGAAAAAAAACCTACTGTCTTTAAAAAATGTCATCTCCATCCTCACTCTGATTTTAGACTCAGATAAGATGATCATTGCTACCGGCTACAGCTTTATCCCATAGTAACAGAGCAAGCGTGTGCACGTGTGTGTGTGTGTGTGTGTGTGTGTGTGTGTGCGCGCAACAGTCACACGGGCAACAGGCGCCCTGAGCACCGTGGGCAGCGAGCACACTGCCATGCATGCTTCTCCGGGTTTACTGCGTCTGCATGTGAGGGAGTGATGTGTGTGACCTCATGACAGACGGCTACGGCTAATTGTCGATAGCGTATGAAAATAGAAGCGTGCAAACGCTTGACCGCGTGTGTGCGTGTGGACATGTCCACCGTGAATGTGAGTTTGGTGGATTTTACAGATACGCATCTTGTTACACCAGCAACTGGCACGGCGGAGTTAATTCACGCGTCCTCATGGAACAGGTCGTGTGAGCAGCCTGCTGGTGTGGTGCTGCTGCAGCTGGCCAGCTAATGGCTAACCTGTTAGCATGCCAGGAACATGCTAGTGCTGGTTAGTCACAGTGACACTCTTCGCTGTTTGGGGGGATTCTCTGTACTGTTTACTCCTCCTTTGCATTTTGTCCTCGGGATTGACACGTAATATTATTCATGATTGAGATATTGAAGGGAGGAAATATGTTCCGTCAGCTTGATCAAGCTAGAAATATTAAAAAGGGAGGGAATAATTCAGTTGAATTTAGTTCACCAGGGTGTGTACCGGCGGCTACGGGTGACAGACCTCACGGTTAGTGGTAGCGGGAGTCACAGCGGGCTGGTGGAGCACTGGGTGCAGCACTGAGCACTGGGTGGAGCACTGGGTGCAGCACTGGGTGCAGCACTGAGCACTGGGTGGAGCACTGGGTGCAGCACTGAGCACTGGGTGCAGCACTGGGTGCAGCACTGGGTGCAGCACTGAGCACTGGGTGGAGCACTGGGTGCAGCACTGAGCACTGGGTGGAGCACTGGGTGCAGCACTGGGTGCAGCACTGAGCACTGGGTGCAGCACTGGGTGCAGCACTGGGTGCAGCACTGGGTGCAGCACTGGGTGCAGCACTGAGCACTGGGTGGAGCACAGACTCGAACCTGTGTAACAGCTGCTCGCCCGCCCTCTTCCCTGCAAATGATGTGCCGGTTTTCCATGTAGTTGCTCTCATGCTGGTAGTTGGTTATAGTTTATATAAGGAAGTCTATGAATTTAGATTACATGGACTCAGTCATCGAGCTGCCTCCTGTGCGTCTGGAGCATGTGGCGGATCTTACTGTTTAAACTGGTAACGGAATTCCACGTTAGGAAATAATCCCACACAGGGATATAATAAATGCACACATGCTGAAATATATCCCCCAAAAATATGAATGAGCGTGCAAACTATCAAAAAGCTTCCGAAAACATCCACAGCCAGATCCTCAGCTCCTCCAGCAACAGGCCCTCCTTCTCTTGGAATCGACTACGCTTTGGAAGGCAAAAACATCTCCTCTCCAGTGACAGTTTTCACTATAATGTATTATTTCCTTGACACTGTCTGACATATAATGGAATGTGTGTGTGTGTGTGTGTGTGTGTGTGTGTGTGTGTGTGTGTGTGTGTGTGTGTGTTTTCTTGTACTTGATACATAGTAAGGACCGAAATAAGAGTGGGGACATCCTTGGAAAGTGAAGAAATTTGGCCAGGCCACTTCTTTAAAGACCTGTTTGAGGGTTAAGACTTTGTTTCATGGTTCAGTTTTGGATTACGTCTCAGAGTTGGGGGGGTTAGGCATTTAGCGGTGATGGTTTATTCTAGGGTAATTGACTAGGGAATTCATGAAGTCAATAAGGGTCCTCACAAAGAAGGAAGTACAGTCGTGTGTGTGTCTGTGAAGGGTCCGCACAATGCGGGGTTCCTCCCTGAGGGGTTCGCTGACACAAACTGCTAATTAGACCGCCTGCTTTCAAGAAGGAGAGACAGCGGCAGGAAGAGACGAGGGAGGGAAGGCCGGGTGGGAGGCAATATGGGAGAGCAAGTGGGAGACGGATCACATGGATCATTACAAGTGTGTGAGAGGAAGGAGGATAATGACTGGTTACTGTGTTGTAGGAAGAAGCCATCAGCTTGCTGGATTAAAAAGACAGGGAGGAGATGGAAAATGGATTTGAGATTTTAAAAGTCTGTTCCAAAACCAAATGCAACTTGCATGAAAGAAACAATGACAAGACAGATGTCAAACGTAACGGAGGCCCACGTGACGCATTACCCTGCGGTTTGCTGCTTCTGTGATGTCGTTCAAAACTCACTAGACATACCTATTGACTCCGGTGTTTGGGGGAAATACATGCTCTATGGCCTGCTTTTTGTGTTTCTTTATTTATTTTCTTTATTATTTTTATTGTGTATTTTACTGCGCCTTCTTTTATTGTGTACTTTATTATGCCTTCTTAACTATGTGTCTTGTGTTAAAAATCTCTTGTAATGTATTGGCCCTTTGTATGGTCACTTTGTGTTCATTTTAGTTGTTCTACTCCTGTCAAGCACTTTGTGACCTCTGTCTGTGAAAAGTGCAATATAAATAAACTTTACTTACTTACTTACATCGGTCTTTATATTATACAATTAACTACACAAAGACTAGCCTAACGTTGCCTCTTGAATAATTGGATGCTGCATTGGACACGGTTGATCATGACATACTACTAGACAGACTGAAAGTCTGGGTAGGACTCTCTGGAGCAGCACTTAACTGGTTTGAATCCTACTTGAAGGACCGACAATACTTTGTGTCGGTAGCTAATTACACATCAGAGCTGACTAGGATGACATGTGGTGTTCCCCAAGGTTCAATACTGGGGCCTCTTCTGTTCAACATCTACATGCTTCCACTGGCTCAGATTATGAAAAACAACAAAGTGTGTTATCATAAATATGCAGATGACACACAACTCTACATAACTATATCACCAGGGGACTATAGTCCCATACAAGGGCTGGCTAAATGCATTGAAGAAATCAATAACTGGATGTGCCAGAATTTTCTTCAATTAAATCAAGATAAAACAGAAGTAATTGTTTTTGGTCCCAAGGACGAACGATTGAAAGTCAGCGCTCAGCTTCAATCACTGATGTTAAAAACCTCAAACCAAGCTAGAAATCTAGGTGTAGTTATGGATTCAGACCTCAACCTGAACAGCCATATCAAGACAATTACAAAATCAGCCTACTATCACCTGAAGAATATATCAAGGGTTAGAGGACTTTTGTCTCAACCGGATTTGGAGAAACTTGTCCATGCATTTATCTTCAGTAGACTAGACTACTGTAACGGTGTGTTCACAGGTCATTTATCTTCAGTAGACTTGACTACTGTAACGGTGTGTTCACAGGTCATTTATCTTCAGTAGACTTGACTACTGTAACGGTGTGTTCACAGGTCATTTATCTTCAGTAGACTTGACTACTGTAACGGTGTGTTCACAGGTCATTTATCTTCAGTAGACTTGACTACTGTAACGGTGTGTTCACAGGTCATTTATTTTCAGTAGACTTGACTACTGTAACGGTGTGTTCACAGGTCATTTATCTTCAGTAGACTTGACTACTGTAACGGTGTGTTCACAGGCCTCTGTAAAAAGTCAATCAGAAAGCTGCAGCTGATTCAGAACGCTGCAGCCCGAGTCCTCACTAAGACCAGGAAAGTGGATCACATCAGTCCAGTTCTGAGGTCTTTGCACTGGTTTCCTGTCAAACAAAGAATTTACTTTAGAATCCTGCTGCTGGTTTATAAAGCACTGAATGGTTTAGGGCCTAAGTATGTTTGTGATCTGCTGCTACCTTATGAACCATCCTGACCCCTCAGGTGGTCTGGGACTGGTCTACCTTATGAACCATCCTGACCTTTCAGGTGGTCTGGGACTGGTCTACCTTATGAACCATCCTGACCCTCAAGTGGTCTGGGACTGGTCTACCTTATGAACCATCAGACCCCTCAGGAGGTCTGGGACTGGTCTACCTTATGAACCATCAGACCCCTCAGGTGGTCTGGGACTGGTCTACCTTATGAACCATCAGACCCCTCAGGTGGTCTGGGACTGGTCTACCTTATGAACCATCAGACCCCTCAGGAGGTCTGGGACTGGTCTACCTTATGAACCATCAGACCCCTCAGGTGGTCTGGGACTGGTCTACCTTATGAACCATCCTGACCCCTCAGGTGGTCTGGGACTGGTCTACCTTATGAACCGTCCTGACCCCTCAGGAGGTCTGGGACTGGTCTACCTTATGAACCATCCTGACCCTCAGGTCGTCTGGGACTGGTCTACCTTATGAACCATCAGACCCCTCAGGTGGTCTGGGACTGGTCTACCTTATGAACCATCCTGACCCCTCAGGTGGTCTGGGACTGGTCTACCTTATGAACCGTCCTGACCCCTCAGGAGGTCTGGGACTGGTCTACCTTATGAACCATCCTGACCCTCAGGTCGTCTGGGACTGGTCTACTTTCTGTTCCAAGAGTCAGAACTAAACATGTAGAAGCAGCGTTCATCTTTTCTGCTCCACACATCTGGAACAAGGTCCTGAGAGCTGCAGGTCTGCTGAGACCCTCAGCTCCTTTAAGTCCAGACTGACGACTTTTCTGTTTGCTGCTGCCTTTAATTGAACCAGATTCAATTACTGCATCTCACTACTGCATTTTATTTCTTAAACTGCACTGCAACTTATATTCTATTTTTTGCCTTGTGACAGTTTTTTTTAATGTTTTAATGAATCTTCTTAATTGTGTTTGAATCTTGTTCATGTGAAGCACTTTGAATCACCTTGTTGTTGAAACGTGCTACACAAATAAACTTGCCTTGCCTTACTCTCCTTTGTGCTAAGCTAGGCTAATCATCATGCACAGACATGACATTATCAAAACATAATTCTTTTTTTCACATCAATGTTTTTCATTGGAAGGAAAGTGGGTAAACTTCGTCAGGTTTAAACTATCCCTGTAACATTGTGGATGCTTTATACATGACTCAGGTAACTTTAATGTATCAAAGTACATTTTCAAAAGAAAATCCTATCCATCAATCTTCAAAAATCCACACACTTGCAAGAACCAAGCCATGAAAACTTTCAACAACAGCTTTGAAAATATATTTCATTCATGTCTTTGGAAGATAAAATGTGCATTTCAGGGCCACGTTTTCATCTGGAATTGGGCAGCGGTGAGAAGCAGGGAGTCAAAAGAGGAAAGAATGGGTTCAGGAAACATGGGAGGCTGAGAGATGAACGGGAAATAAAGAGAACATTAGATGGAACCTTTTGCACCCGCTGGATTCTTTGATAGGTTCTGCATTGCATAGCGATATGCAAATATCACAAAAATATGAAAGAGGCACTGAGTGGGGAATCTGGTCCAATGCACTGTTCATTGTCTTAAAAAGGCCTTTCAAGCTCAAGAATTATGTTCTCTCCTCTCAAGAAATCCTCACTCGCCCATCTGTCCGTTTCCATCTCCAACGCTCCTCCTTCACCCACTTTGCAATGTTTTCATCAATCCGTCTGCTTCTCCAACTTCTGCTCATGTATGGAAGTCAATACTCAGGAGAAGCCCCGCAGTCCAGAGCTCTTAAGTCAAAGTCACCTCCAAACTGAATGCTGTGCCGTACCGCCATGCATTATTAAGAGCCGACTGCGTTAGTAAAAGCCCAAAAGACTCCAGGGAAAGGGATTTAGAGGGCTGGAGCAAATCCTAAAACAACTTCTCCGGGGGCGTCCTCCCCGTGCTAATGTACGTTTTCCTTTCTCCACAACTTCTCCTGATTGCTGCCGTGGCAATTTTGAGGAGTGATGAAGCAGAACGTATTTGCCTGTTTCTTCACTGTGATCATTTTTGAGAGGAACAAAGTCGTGAAAGGAAGGAAAAAAGAAACTGGCCACGGCTAAAAGAGACTCACAGTTTGTCAATACGAGCACAAAGTGATGTAATCCATGAATTAATGCAGCTCCTCACAGTTTAAAGCACAGCATCCTATCATCTATTCATTTATTAATATTCACCGCACGTCCAATGTGTTTACCAGACGGCCTAGGAGAGCAGAGGAGGTATGTATAATCCAGTGTATTAACCTGTGATTTGACTATTGTTAAGAATGAATATTCAGTAAGCCAACATAAATAAACGTTCCCATTTAAATAGCACCCTGGATACACACAACCACCAAAAGCCTAAATCCCTGCATTAACCTGAAAGAGCCTTTAAATGGGGATAAACCGAAGTGAACACTATGAGCTGCTGGCTCCCTTCAAGGCAGCCGGTCTCCTGGCGATGACGATGCAATCTAACCAAGCCGTGTTGCGTTTGCTGGGAAACGTATTTCCTCCCAATGGCCGTTTGTTTTGGACGGAGCCGTCGTGTTGATAAAGTTAAACTGACATAACGTCACCAACCAATGTCGTTTAATCTAATATTTGTTGATTATATATTTAATTAAAAGTCTGTTCAAAGACCTGCACACATAAAATCCCCCATATATGGTAATACGTTTTAGAAGGTTAGGGATATTTAGTTAGTAACTGAACCTATGAGCAGAGTCGTGATGCTTTAGATGCTTCCAGGAGATCGTTGGTCATGTCTGCTATGGGACCGCTAACCATTTGTACATTCCATGTTTATCTTCAGTTGGGGCTTGTCGCTTTCATTTTATTCATATTTGGATTCAAGAATGTGTTTGTTTGAAGAGATGATCATTCACACTTGATGGTTTGGCCCGAGTCCTAAACAGGAGTCTGCTTTGAGCCAGGAAGTGAGGAGCGGCGGTTCAGGACTAGTGCCGCCAACCGCTTGGTTAACAATGAAAGGAGCGGAGAGGAAAGTACAGGAATACAGACGGAGAGATCATGAACAGTGATGATGAACAATAACATAGAGAACATGTTTACAGAGCAAACCTACCGCATGAAGAGGATTCCCCTGATCGATCGGCACCTTGAAGTCAGTCTGCAGCTCATCGAAAGCTGTGATCTGAGGGGAGAGAGGAAGACGTGAGCACGGCGGAAACACGACAGGGATCCAGAAAGCACATCATCATCATCACCATCACCATCACCATCATCATCATCATCATCATCACCATCATCATCAATGCCTCTGGCAATGCAGCATCCCAAGTGAGTGCATTAGTAGTTTGCTAAAACTACAGTGCCCATCAGTTTTTGGGGGAAATGACTTATTTTTTAGAGTGTAAAGAAATAATAAAAGTCAGCAGACATGCCAGCAGCTCTGTGAAGCTGCACTCATCGTGGTGACATCTTTACCACGTTCACCATGAACACGTGTGATAGTTAACCGTAATGAACAGATTGTACGGTGACTAAACAATCGTTTTAGATTGTATTTGAAGTCATTCTATGTATTTGTGACCCGTGGCTGAGTCTTTTGTTTGGAGAAGAGAAGCCAGGAAGCGCTGAGAGAGAGCGACTGTCTGGTCTCTTCATGGGATGTGTTGACGATGCGTGATCTACGGTCCATGGTCCATGCTGCATGTGGATCGTGACGCGTGTTTCCAGAGATGCAGCGGCTTGGAGCCAGAGACAAATTTCCCTGCAGGGCGATAAAATATATCTTATCTTATCTTAAGACCGCAGCCTTATCCTTCAATGTTATGCGGACTGATTTATTGAACATTCCAGTCCCTTGTTATTTAACGCTTTCCTCCAGTCTGTTATAACCTCGTTAAACCTTATGAAGACCGACGGGTTTCATCTCTACAAATATTCATTCTTTAGCCTTTCAAAGCAATTCGGTCTCTGTCAACAATTTTCCGAAAGGAATGCACATAATAAAGAATATTTTGAGACATTTTGCTGCACCGTCAGGCGGGGAATCAGATCCCCACATGGACCAGCCGGAGCTTCCTCTGCTCTGAAGCCACGCCCTCCATTTCAGAATCAGCTCTTCGCCTCGTCATCATGAGCGGAATCGGCTCCAATTAAAATGTTGGACGGAATCTGCCCAGAGGCCCAGCGAGAGACTTGGAGAATCAGAACCTCTTGAATTGGCTGTCATTTGATCCTGCCGCCCGCCCACTGGTGCATTGTGGGACGGCTCTAAGCAACAACAACGCCGAAGTAATGATGAGCAGCGCACGGAACACGCAACACGGAACACGCAACACGCAACAGTTCCAATGGCGTTGCAATGGAGCCAACTGCACTACAAAGACAGCTGTCATTGCTTGACTAGTTAGGCCTCAAGAGGGGTGTATGTGTGTGTGTGTGTGTGTGTGAGAGATTGCAGGAGGAGATACAAGTGTGTCAGTCAGTGCAGTCGCATATGAGCTACACTGTGTGTCTCTAGTGTGTGTGCACCATCGGGGAACTGTGTGTGTATGTGTGTGTGTGTGTGTGTGTGTGTGTGTGTGTGTGTGTGTGTGTGTGTGTGTGTGTGTGTGCACAGTAAGAAAAAATGTATTATTGTTTGAGTGGTACAGAAATGTGATCCATGCATGAGGTAGAGAAAGGGGAGGATAGGCGTTGGTACATGATGGTATGATGAAAGCAGATTAGTGTGTGTATGTGTGTGTGTGTGTGTGTGTGTGTGTGTGTGTGTGTGTGTGTGTGTGTGTGTGTGTGGGGAATTAACATCAGAGACGGAGGTTCACACCAACCCTGGGTTATTTCCCCACACTGACAGGCAGCTCTTTACATGTTATTTCCCAATGGATCCTAACAGTGATCCTGGATCATTGCCTCGCTCTGTTACAGAATGTTAGCTTCCTTCAGGCTGCTCCTCATGGGGTGCACACACACACACACACACACACACGCACACACACACACACGCACACACACACACACTCTAATAATCTTCATGGGCGCATCAATCCTAGCAGACAGTGAAGTGCTGTATACGTTCTCCTGCACAGCGACACCCCGTAGAATCCTCCATCTTTGCATCCTTACTGCGTGTGCATCAGAGGAGCATTAGAGACGGGATGTCAAGGATCAACGGGTCATTCCATTGAGTACGACTCGAAGGACTCGAAGGTCACCACGATCAACCTATTGTGCGTGTTTTCAAACAATATCCTTGGTAATATCCTATAATGTCTTACTGACTAAAATAAAGTGTTATGACACCATTAACAATGAGTGTAAGGACGGTAAGACAAGCTGTGACAGTCTGAATCACCTCTTCCGGCCAGCTGAAGACACAGTGATGTCGTTCTTTCATTCCCAGCCCAAAGCCAATGGCCAGAGATGAGCTTTGGGATGTTGATCGTTCATTGGGAGCTTTACCAAGAGGCCACCTCGGAGATGCTCAACCTTCAGAGGGATGGGTCAGAACAGGAGTGTTCAAGGACCCCGTAAGGAGTGGGAACTTCTGAAGCTGTGGTTATAACTGGGTTCTTCTCCTGAAACCAGGGCAGAGAAAGAACTGGGAAATATCTTTATGACCAATTGATGGCTAAAATCCATGTTGTAATGAGCAGTTTGTTTTTCTTCCTGAAAGAGAAACTCTGTCCTCAAACAGAAATTCATCCGTTTATCGTTGGCAGCCTATCAGTCATGATCAGCAGCAACATCTGACACATGTGCCATGCGGAGGGCGATTCCTGCTGCAGAGCTGCTGGCAACGACCTCGGCTTCTGCTTCTGCAAATCCATTTCCATGTTGATGTGGCAGCGTGTCTCAACAGAGCGCTTTGAAACCAAGGTTGGCCGGAAGCAACGCAAACCGACTGGCACCCTCTGCTCCTCGCCTGGCACGCCGCCGCCAGCATGGACGGAGTTTCCGTGTGTGTGTGTGTGTGTGTCTGTAAGGGAGGTAGAGACGGGTGTATCCTAATTGGTTGATGTGAATGTGTGCTCACTGTCTTTCAGTTGAAGCTATGACCAAAAACATGCTTTTCCCTGCAAGACATTCACATGGAAATAACAAGATTAAAAACCACGGCAACAATCAAGAGGAACCTACACCCTGTGTGAAAGACTACAAGGGCCACTTTAATTATCTCTATTAATTAATCCTGTTTCAATTATTCATTGGTATTTTAAACCCACTCACCATGGGTTAATTTTCGTAAAGATTATATATATATATATATATATATATATATATATATATATATATATATATATATATATAATATTATGAACCCAGACACCATGGAGTTTGATGTTCCCACGTATGTGGAGTTTACACAACAAGTATAAAGCAGAACTAGTGGTTAACAATGTTTGTAGGAACCAATATTTAACCGTTGTCACGTCGTATTCTCGTCATGACACTTGTCTTTCCACATTTAAAAATCTTTTGGATAAATATGTCTTGTGTTGAATTTAAATGATTCTTTGACTTGCATAACCTTTCAGCTTAGTTTAAGGCTACATATTTGAGGGATATGAAGCATTTCAATAAATGACATAACAATAAGCAAAAATACACCTTTTTAAGCGTTAATAACCATAAGTTAGGGACACCCACAACATCTCAATGGCTTTAGTTTGGATCCCGTACTGACAAATACAAGACTTCTCACTCAGGTAAGGATGCTAAAGAGAAACCTCAGTTCATAGGAATAGTTCCCTTGTTGCTCCATTGTTTCTTTTAAACCTATGTCCTCGGGGACCTCGGTTTCCGGTGGGACACTCTTTACGTTTCTTCACGTTTCTAAAATATTCTTAGCGTCGCGATAATACATCGCAGAAACATAATTTTACGTCTGGCGGAAAGAGGAGACTTCCTTCTTCCGCTGCCTTGCACCCTGCAATTTTTTAGTACTATCAGACAAAAGTTAGGGCCATCGGCGTGTCATATGATGCTTTGCCAAAAAAGTACTCGTCACACGAAATCCTTCTCTGTGATTTGTTGAATCATATGTCCGTCAACATTTGGTTAAATCAACGAATCAATGAACACTCAAGAAACGCCCAAACAACAAGCATGTACCTACACACCTGAGCTCTGAAAACACGCTGGCGTTTTCACTCATAAACAGATATAAATATATAAACAGATATTATGGCAAAGGTTGACTTTACTACGCAGGATGCTGTGGCGCCGATTTTGGCGACGAGGACGACAGGAGTGTCAGACCCTGAAGGCTTTGACTCCTGCGACCAAGAGCAGGGCTCTCAAGTGTCACGCATTGAGCGTGACTGTCACGCATTTCGGTCTTAAGTCACGCCCTCCCGCCACACATCGTATTTCTCACGCTGAAAAAAAACTCTAGGCTATTTAATGTGCTGCAGCGCGCAAACATGACCTGGTCGCGCTGCCCTCACCATGGAGGAATCAAGCACGTCTCCCCGAATCCCCTGGAGCTCTGCCGTGAGGTGCCACTCATCAGCCAATCAAAAAAAAGAAATGGGCTACACGAATAGCCAATCAGAAAAACGTATCTGTTGTATCTGGGTGAAATGTAATCCAGCAACCAATGAAAATAAAGCTAAACAAGGAGGAGGAGGATATGTCACTCTTACCTGTCTTAAAAACTTGAGAGCCCTGCAAGAGGAAGATGCAGACGGAAGGGGTCCATTTGAAGATGGTAAGTGTATTTAGATACTACATTTTGTGTTGCAATAGCATATTTACGCTAGCAGAGTGAGCACATTTAGCTGGTCCCTTTCTGCTCCAGTCTGGTGTAACGCAGGTACGCACATAGTCTGTGTACGTTAGTCGTTAGCACAGTTAGCTCAGGCTCTGATCATAGTCCCTGCTGGAGCTCTGTTACGGGTTTTGGTGTGCAATCGTAACTTTCTTTCAGTGAACTTAGTAGTGACCAGTAGTCATTTATTTTACAGAGAGGATTCACATCTGCAGCAGTGGACAACATGCAGCTTCACTCCAGCCACCAGCACTACGCTGTCGTGGAAGACTGACGACGACCCGGACACTGTTTACCAGGTAACGTAGGTACACAGCTCACTGTTTACCAGGTAACGTAGGTACACAGCTCACTGTTTACCAGGTAACGTAGGTACACAGCTCACTGTTTACCAGGTAACGTAGGTACACAGCTCACTGTTTACCAGCTAATGTAGGTACACAGCTCACTGTTTACCAGGTAACGTAGGTACACAGCTCACTGTTTACCAGGTAACGTAGGTACACAGCTCACTGTTTACCAGCTAACGTAGGTACACAGCTCACTGTTTACCAGGTAATGTAGGTACACAGCTCACTGTTTACCAGGTAACGTAGGTACACAGCTCACTGTTTACCAGGTAACGTAGGTACACAGCTCACTGTTTACCAGGTAACGTAGGTACACAGCTCACTGTTTACCAGATAACGTAGGTACACAGCCTCTAGCACAGCCATCCCCACCAGCCCGGCTCTGTTTTCTATTTCTGAACATTGCAACATTACATATATTGTGTAAATATATTTTTAATTCATAATACATATTTTTATTTAAAAAGAAAAATGTTGTGATGGTCATTTTTCATTTGCACACACCCCATGAAGCTTTATCTGCAGTATGAAGGTGTGAAATACCATATTTCTACTAAAAAAACGATAATATATTATTTATTTACATGCATCTACCATTATATTCATATATTTTACTGCTGTTGTGAACCTAAAACCTTTGGTAAACCAATTTTCATCACCAAAACTGAGTTACCACCTATATACCACCATATGAAGAATTTTAAATAATCGAGATTCCATTTTTCAGTCATATTTTCTCTTTACACTTGTGCCTTATGACAATGGTGCCTCATTATATAGATAGCTGAGATTGTTCTGCAATTCATGATGTAGCACATGGGTATGTATCTTGTATGAAAGTGCCTTCAAAGGTGAATTTAAGAAATTGTGTCAAATCGAGAAAATCGACTGAAAAAGACCTCGGTGTTCCAAGAGTTAAGCATGTAAAACAACACTGTGCATGCTGAACGTCTCCTTCTCTGCATTCTAGTATCCGTGGACTTCACCAGGAGCATCTCCCCCGTCTCCTGCTCACCAGCCAGAGGTCACCGGCTGCCACGCGGCGCCCACTGGCTGCTGCTTTAATCGCTGCCACGCTCCAGTCAGCCGGCCGGTATCTGAGCCCAGCACCTTGGCAGGGAGAGACGGCTGGAGGGCGAACTTTCTGATGCTAATAACACAGCCGGCTCAGTTAACCCCTTCCTCCCCTGCGCCCACATCAAATGAAACACATCTCTCCCTTCCAGAGAATCCTGTACGCACGATTCCGCTGTCGGGACTCTGGAGGCCACCGATGTGCCGCCGCAGTGACGGAAACATGTTGGGTAGAATATCAGCTGAGATCATAACCATTAACCACGCTGCACTGGCATTACAGGACAGAATAAGCTTTGGTCCTAAAATCAACCGTTACGTCTACATAGGGAGAGGGTCCTCTTTATGAAGTCCATGGGCACAATTAGTCATTCATTAATATAACATTATGCAACTATAATTAATCACTCAAAATCATAAATCCATGAACTTGTGTGAAAGGTGACATCAAAACTTGATATTAACAGATAAACTCGGAGTTCTTGACAGTGACCGATGATGTCATTTTAATTTTGTTTTTATGAATGTAATATATATTGATCTATTAACTCACACTAAACAATTACAGACAAATAACTGGATACTGGATACTGGAGGAATGAATGAAGGAAATAAGGATGAATAAAGATGACGTGAGCAGGTTCAATCAGGGACTCGTTGATTCATGTTTGACAATTAAAAGACATTCAGTTTGTTTTAAAGATGAATGTTTAAAGGTAAGCAGATGAGAGTTAACGAAGCACCAGGGAAGATTGTGTAAACAATTTCATATTAGTTCAAATTAAAGGAGATTTACTCCCTCAGACTACTTCTGTCAAAAGGGTATTGATCTGTTTATTCATCTCTGGATTAATCTAGCACCTAGTATCTGAAGTTAATTTATTAACTGACATAACGTATTAGCTCCGATCACATGTATTTAGCTTTAGTAACATCAATGTCTCTTCGGGCACCTCGTCATGTGTTATCTGGTTGGATGACAGCAGATTGTTACAGAATGAATAGTTTAGTACTGATCACATCCACCACAGAGAGGTGAAGGCCTTGGCACAGGCAGGATGGTGGACGTGAGCTTCCATTGGATATGGATATTCTATCTGGAAGAGAACTGCTCGGTGCCATCAAATGCTACACACTGTCCCTTTAACTAAACATCCAATGAGCTGTGAAAGCAATGCAAGCGTTACGTGCTGTTCCTCCCTTGGTGTCATGACTGGAGTAGGAACATACAAGGTAGTTGTGTTTACGCGCATCGATCGGAAGAATGAATGCGTTTGCTAATGGGATCTATGTATTCCTGTTTATTTATGGTCAGCGCTGCTGCTCTGGCCCGACTGTCAGTGAGACAGTTATCCACAATACAGATGAAGGGAGACGCTGGATTTATCTGGCAGTCTTGACATGGAAGAAAAATCAATGCAAATCCAGTTGATTCTAAACCCATGAATCCTCAAAGACTTTACCTTGTCTATTGCGATCTCTTGGCCCAGAAGCCAAACATACTCACACAAAAAAGCTGGAATAGTGATTTGTCTGATGCTGCAAGGAACGTGCAGAGCTAGTGAGGGAAAGCAGGGATGACGAGGATCCATCGCACAACCCTACATGTAGGCACCGTGCAGCAGAACCATCGAGTCAGAGTGATGGATGAGGACCAGCGAGGTTAATGAACATGTGGATCAATGCAGACCCAACCCTGCTATATACACTGCACACCACCTCCATTACTGCCGCCGGTGCCAGAAAGCCATGTTGACTGTTTGCCTCGTTGAGATTACGATCCATTTGTATCACCTCTGCATTTCTTCCCCCTGATGTCTTACTAGGGCACCTTGAGCCAGAGATACTTCCTCGTCTGCACAGTTCAGGGCAGCCGGGGTGGAACATCACTGTGGCTCTGCATGCTAAATAATCGGTTTCACTTATATTCTCTTGGGTTTTTCTTTCATGCCGTCACTGTGCGTTAAGGTACTCAGAATCAAGCTTCTGGGCTTTTATTGAACGTCTTACCCCTTTACCTCAAACCCTTCCTGTCCTCTTTTATAGTAATGCATTTACTGGACATTATGGCATTTTTCAAGGCCACAGAGGGGCTTTGTCCAAAGCAATGGCAAGGCAAGATGGAAGAAGTATACTTTCACCTTAATGCTGTGTTCAATTTGGGCCGCGAAGCTTTAAGTTTAATCAGAAATAAGGAGGGGTTAAAGTTGTAAGACGAAAACAAGAGCAACTCCGAAAACCAGACAATGCTGCGTAGCGACCTGTCAATCACTGTGTAGCCCCGCCCTAAAGCGTCCCCTGCTTTATGGTCTGTTTGACTCTAAATGACCATAATTTACTAAATGAACATCATGCTGTATTGAAGAAGACTTGAAACTAGAGATTGAGACATAAACTCATGTTTACAATGTTTACTGAGGGAATACATCAAGAGAAGTAGAGTCATTTATATAGACTTCTATACAACCAGAGGAGTCACCCCCTGGTGGTCAGGAGAGAGAATGCAGCTTTAACACATGAAGCATAGACTTCTATACAACCAGAGGAGTCACCCCCTGGTGGTCAGGAGAGAGAATGCAGCTTTAACACATGAAGCATAGACTTCTATACAACCAGAGGAGTCGCCCCCTGGTGGTCAGGAGAGAGAATGCAGCTTTGACACATGAAGCATAGACTTCTATACAACCAGAGGAGTCGCCCCCTGGTGGTCAGGAGAGAATGCAGCTTTGACACATGAAGCATAGACTTCTATACAACCAGAGGAGTCGCCCCCTGGTGGTCAGGAGAGAGAATGCAGCTTTCAGGCACTTCTCCATCAGCTTCACTTTTCAGACCCGGAGGTCGCCGTCTGTCTGTCACACGTGAGCCTCTCCATTGAATTCCCTCTTCCGTGTTCAGTAAATACTGAATGAGTGAATTATTTTGGAGACAGCCCGAAACAGTTGTAACAGGAACAGTAAGTGAAAAGCTCAATGTACTTCATCTTTATTTCATTGCTGTTATTAAGACATGAATTATCCAGATGAAGATAGTACACACTCCTCACATGAAAAGCATTACTCGCTGTGACTGAAGTGGTCTGTTCTTCTGTCTCCAGTTAATTATTTCACTCCTGATCTTTTTTTATCTATTTTTGCGTTCGCATCCCATGCTGTCAACCTTGTCTCCTGGAAAAGCTTGATCCACCTCAGGTTGTTTCTCTCACCCTAGCAGGAAACTTCAGCCTCTCCACACACAACTCTAATTTTCCTTTTTATCACGCCTGTCGTCCTTTGATCTCGCCTCCATCTGAATTGCTGCCCAGCTTTGCATCTGCCTTTTCCTTCCTTTTCATGTCTGATCATCATTTTGTATTCTACTGCAGTCATCTATCCAGCAGTCCAATCTGCCGTGGTCTGAACTCCCAATAAGCAAAATGCATAGTCTCTGGTCCATTCCGCCTTTTTCTCTCCATCATACCATCACTCCCACCATCACGTGTCATCTCTCTTCTCAATCCATTGCTTCAAAGTCTTTCTCCACTGTCCCTCATGCACATAGCAACCCATGCTCCATCACCAGAACACCATGGCGACAGCAGCAGACGAGGGAGTGACGGCTGTTTAGTGTGAATGAGTATTGTCCCGACGCCTCTGTTGAACCCGGGAATGCCATGTACTTGCAAAGTCGCGATCGGCGACAAAAGTGACGCTAGCTGATCCGCTCCCCTTCTGAATCCACCCTGAAATCCTCATGTGTGATGTCACAGAGCCAGCACTTAATAAAGGAAGACGGGTAGAAGGGAGAGGTTGAAGAGAAAAGAAGAATACACTCATTCCTCCCTCACTGCCAGAGCCATACAGACGGTCCACTTGGCCTCCACAATTGTTGGATCTATCCTGTAGCACACGTAGCTCATCCCGTGCTGGATGTCCTCTGACGTGTCTGTAAGACTGAACATTGCGTAATCAAATTATTGTCACTATCACTTTATTTCAGTGAACTCAGTACGACTGTTGGATCTCCGTTACGTTTTTGTAAGACTGTAACTACCGATAGCTTGTTGGCGTTAGCTTAGCAACGTTAGCACATGTAGCTCATGTCTTGAGCATAGTCCGTGTTGGATCTCCATTACGTGTCGGTGTGTAATCGTAACTTTCTTTCAGTGAACTCATTCTAACTAGTATTAATGTATTTTACAGAGAGGATTCACAGCTGTGAGGGTCCAGAGGACAACCTGCAACCTTGTTCTGCAATTGTAGATGCTAAACACATGGGTATCCATCATATGCAAGTGCAAAACAAATCAGGTACCTCTGACTGTCAGAGGACTGTAATAAGCTGAAATACTTAATTCAGCCCAAATGTAATGATTGGATGGGCTGCCTGTCAATCAGGTTGCTCTCTGCCCGTCTGCTCATTGCTCGCCATCGGTTCTTCTGGCGTGATGTAGTGACTTTTGGAGCTCGTGCTGCCGGCTACTTTCACTGCTAAATTGTTGGCCACGCTGGCTTGTTTTTTTTCTTTTTAATCTAGTGTAGTCTTGCTAGTTTCTCCAGATAAACAACCCTAGCTTGAAGTAAAAGTAGTGATACAACACTTTAGAAACAATCAATAAATATTTCAGTGAAGAAGTTTATAATAAAAATTGTACCATCGAAATGAATGAAATGACTAGCAACCAGAGCCCTCTGTGGTCCAGGTGGTTGGGAATACTGGGGACATTCAGCCGTACTTGTTGCTTCATCCGTGTGGAATCACTTTCATACCTCACCGCACCTTACATGCACTAAATACCACGGACACGTTACAATGGAAACCCCAACCGGGAGTGTAAATGATACTCTGACATCCTGCCCTCTGTCACGCTGCCAGGACAGACCTCTGCATCAGATCTGCACCGCGGGGCTTTCCCATCTGTCAGAGGAGGAGAAGGAGTGTGTGGCTGGCTCCCAGCTTTAATGACACTTAGAGCACATTAGGGCTGTTGTTACACGGGAGGAGAGGCGCTGAGCCGTACCGCTCAGGGGGGTCACAGTTCACCATGTATGTTCATTAAAATGTCACGGGAGCTGAACAGAAAGATTCTGCCAATCGCTGCATCTTGTTTGAACCGTCACCCATCGTTGTGCTTATCATCAATATTACATTTACTGATTGGAATGGACAAATACGTTTTGCACTGAAGGAATTACAGTCTGCCAGACGGCTAGATGGATGGATGTAGGAAAAGAAAAATAGCATAACACATTAATGCACACCTTTAAATTCATACACTCAGATGCTTTTCTCCTACAGGCTTACTTGGTCTAGTATGACCATCAGCGTATGTAATGTTAGAAAGCGTTACATACCGATGTTTAATAGATCATTATTTGGCTCAGCTGACTGACATTGTGAATCATTTAGAACTATAGCTAAGGTGTGCTCAGACAGCCCTCCGTGATATGTTCACTTTAAACACAATTAGTCTGCGATAGCAAAGTAAGATTATCACAGTGCTGCGGTGTTGAGGAAACACACGCTCACATGTTTGCATCTAAAAACGCATCGTCACGTTACCTTGTCACGTTACCTTGTCACGTTACCTTGTCACGTTACCTTGTCACGTTACCTTGTCACGTTACCTTGTGACGCTACCTTGTCACGTTACCTTGTGACGCTACCTTGTGACGCTACCTTGTGACGCTACCTTGTGACGCTACCTTGTGACGCTACCTTGTGACGCTACCTTGTGACGCTACCTTGTGACGCTACCTTGTGACGCTACCTTGTCACGTTACCTTGTGACGCTACCTTGTGACGCTACCTTGTGACGCTACCTTGTGACGCTACCTTGTTACGCTACCTTGTTACGCTACCTTGTTACGCTATCTTACTGTTATCCATCGGTTACGTTACTTTTTTACGTTACGTGTTACGTTACCTCGTACCATTACCTCGTTAAGTTCCTTGCTATGCAGAAATGTATGGTAACATTCTCATGGCTAAAGGGTTGCATGTAGGCATGATGAACTCTTGCTCTGTGGTTCAACCTTTTCACCTCAGTGAATATATACAACACCTGAATTAATTAGTAAACATATGGACTTAAATTTGTGTTTCAGCAAGATCCCTGCTCTTGTTCAAAACCTTCTGCACAATTGAAATACAACCCAATCTGTATTCTTTGAGAAGTCATAATATTTTGAGAAATCTGGAATATATCTGGAATATTATGACAATAATGTCATAACAACAGCTTAAGAAAAAGATCCAGGGGGATCTTGGAGACGGAGCCTCTGCACGTGCACGTCAGAATGATCTAACCAACGGCTTCACTGCAAAGATAATGGAACCGAGTTTGCTCAAATATTAATTCTCTGTCCTGAAATACGCATACGCAAACATTCCCTTGGTTCCTTCCTCACTACCCGAGCTGTTCTTACTTCACACCTTAGCCCGCCTCGAGTCCAGGGATAGTCAGAGGGAACGATAATAAATATTCCAAAGAAAGCCAACACGTCCTCCCCTGTTTCCTCACAAGGGTCTGAACTGAATGGCCTCACAAACAAGTGCACCGGAGGACGCATCAGTTATGTCTTAAAAATGTATCAGCTCTTTAAAAGCGGTGGAGTAGTAGATAAGAGCTACTTAACTTGGCAGTATATGGTTTGATGTATTATGTCCAATTAGTGACAGGAGCCCATCTCTGTGCAGTCGTTTCTCATCCCTGACTGTGATGACTCGGGCGCTGGCGGTACCTGCTGACAGGTCCGGTAATATGTTCAGTCAGAGCGCTCCATCACTCATTGTCCTTTCCCCTGTGGCGAGGCTGCTCCACAGCCTCATTCGTTTCATGTTCATTTACACTTAGTCACTTTATTCATAGCTTGTTTTGTTCCACCCTGGGTAGTTTGGCTGAGCTCGCTCGTGCTCCCTAGCAGCAATGTAAGCTGTCTGTCCGAGTGGCTGCAGGGTCCAGTGCTGGAGGAAACTAAATGTACCGCTTGAGTTGTTTGCCAGTGGAGTTTTAGTTTACGTCCATTATCGGTCCAAAATATCTTCACTTTAATTCTGAGGATATTTGTGTGAAATTGTAGCGAATTAATAATTGAGTTATGTCCCAAACTGAGTTGCGTGAGTTCACAATGACTGTCATCTGATCAAATTCATCACGCACAGAAACCTCACACGCGTGTTATTTCAAACCAAACAGCTACCACGACATGGGAGCAACCGCTAGTCCCAAACTGGGCTAATCAAAGGAACAACATGAGCAAGGAGCTACCGCTTAGCTAACGCAGGGCAGTCACAGCTGTCTGATCTTTGCTACGTCCTTTGTCTTGTGACCGTCTCTGATTCCCAGCTCTTCTTAAATCACCGGCCACGCTCGACCTTCCAGGTCCACATTTCTGTATTCTTCATACTTTGTTTATTGTAAAGCGTTGTGCTGGGAGACCAAGGGAAGCATCTCATCAGACGTCATTATGCATGAGGACGGTGGCTCTGAGTGGTCAAACATCGAAGACATTGAACCTGTTGCCAAATCTTTAATGAGCGACGAAAGTTTCAAAGTCGTTGTGGAACGGAAGATTGAGATTGAGACTGATGTGCAGAGATCTGTTCCAGCCAGCCGGCCCCTCGCTGGCAGGCGGCTGTGAGCAGCTTCCACCTCGGCCGCCGGCATCCTTTAGTTTAGCCGCCCGCTTGTTGCTGCGCGTCGCCCCGGAGCGGGAACCAGAATGCACCAGTGAAGTGTGGATTATTGCTGAAGCGACAGAACTACGTGTTTCCTTCCATCCAGCTGAACATCCCAGACTGAAGCCGTCCTGCTTTCTGTCCACAGTCTTTGGCGCCAGCAGCAGCTAGCGCCATGAAGTTGCTTTCATTTGCCATTTTTTTGCTCTTTTTTTTTTCATTTTTCCGCACGCCACTCCAGTTAACTGTACCGTCACGGGTGTCTGCACTCTCACTGCCGGGGTCTCTTTATTTCCGCTCTGTGAGCAGACACATGGGTCCCCTCTGTGGCGGACGGGTACACCCGACTATTGGTCTAATTGCCGGAGGATCAGTCATCCCAAGTGCATCAGGTCCGTCGTGTTTCCACGCAGAGAGGCAGACTGGGGACAATAGGCTGTGAAGAACTGACCCAAATCTGTCTTTACATAAGGGATGCATGATGGAGATGTGGCTCAGGGAGCAAACCGTGAGATTATTCAAATATAATAATGCAATTGGTCACATTGAGTGTGTATCTGAGCTGTGGGTTGATTAAAGGCAGAGAGAGGAAGAGAGGGAGCTTCCACTACCATGTGTTCCCTAATTGATGTGGAAGGAAGGCCGTTTCATTCATCCAGTCTGTGAGGAGCCAAATGGGTCAGCAACTAAACCAGAGGAGAGGAACGTGGAGACGGGACCTCAAAGGAGCAGGAGTACAGGTGTGCACCTGTCGGGCCATCGAGGGAAACACACACACACACACACACACACACACACACACACACACACACACACACCGGTCGGAGGGTCTTTCCTGGCGCCGTTACGCACCCCTGGGCAGCCTGACCCGCCAGCAGGTAATTAAACACACACCCAGTGATGGAGGTACTCACGTGCCAGATAGCGAAGAAGATCAGCGACACGCAGAGGACCAGAGACAGCATGTAGCAGAAGGCAGCGAAAGTGAACATAATTGAAAAGGGAGACGGCGGATAATTTCCCAAAGAAGCGCGATCCCGCTGACAAACATCTAAAGCAGCGGCCGCCGGAAGAGAGGAGGAGAAAACAGGAGGAGGAAGGAGGGAGAGAAAGTTCTCACGGTGCCACGAGACGCCGACGCGTTGCCGGCAACATGACTGCGCCCGCTTTTGCAACGTTGGCAACAAATTGTTGCAGGAAGAAGAAGAAAGAAAGAAGAAGCCTCTCCAGACGGATCGTGGCCGCGCGTCCGGAGGCAGAGCTGCTCTCAGATCAGTGCGCTGGAGCTGTCGTCAACAACAACAACGACAACCAGGAGGAGGAGGCGCGCGCTCCGAGCTGCAGGTGATGTGTGAGGAGGGCGCGCGCCGCGCAGGTAATCCATTCAGCTGCGGGAGGAAGAGGAGGAGGAAGAGCAGGAGAGCTGCATGTGTGTCTGAGCTGTGGTGATGGTGATGAAGGTGATGATGAGGATGATATGGTATCACGGAGGAGAGCTCCCCCCGCCACCCCGTGGGAGAGAGAGAGGGAGAGAGAGAGAGAGAGAGAGAGAGTCAGAGGGAGAGAGTAGAGAGAGGGAGAGAGAGAGAGAGAGAGAGAGAGAAGAGAGAGGGAGAGAGAGAGAGGGAAGAGAGAGGGAGAGAGAGAGAGAGTCAGAGGGAGAGAGAGAGAGAAGAGAGAGGGAGAGAGAGAGAGGGAAGAGAGAGGGAGAGAGAGAGAGAGGGAAGAGAGAGGGAGAGAGAGAGAGGTTTCCCTCCTATCAGCAGCAGCGCGCAGCGTGAGCGCGCGAACAGGTGGATTTAAAAGAGCAGCAGCAGCCCGGTGCGCGTGCGCGTGGAGCTGATGCTGCGTGGCTCAGTCAGCTGTGACTCTCTGACTCTCAGCTCGACGCCAAATCATTTGTTCCTTTGGAACCGGATTGCGCATGTGTCATAGACAAGCCTCTCTCTTCATGTATGTGACTGTAACCCGATCAGCACCACGTGGTCTGCATTGTTCCCGTCATGCATTGTGCTTCACAGGAAAGCACGCAGTCCAACATGACCGCACAGGGGAACTCTCATGTACAGAACATGGTCACGAGGGACGTTACAGTAACACACCGTTTCATTGATGAAGTCAGAGAAACCTGCAGCACGTTTACACTGTGGGGGTGGCGCCACCGTCTGGACATCCTGTGCATTGCACCTGCCGGAGAAGACACCCAGTGGGAGCAGGAGAAGACACCCGGTGGGAGCAGGAGAAGACACCCGGTGGGTGCAGGAGAAGACACCCAGTGGGAGCAGGAGAAGACACCCAGTGGGTGCAGGAGAAGACACCCGGTGGGAGCAGGAGAAGACACCCAGTGGGAGCAGGAGAAGACACCCGGTGGGAGCAGGAGAAGACACCCGGTGGGTGCAGGAGAAGACACCCAGTGGGAGCAGGAGAAGACACCCAGTGGGTGCAGGAGAAGACACCCGGTGGGTGCAGGAGAAGACACTCAGAATTGGACACAAAGCAGTGTTTGGGTGGAATGAACCTTTAACACTGTAAGTCATTAGAAAGAAACCAACTGTAAATTGTTAGACAGAAAGTTTAGTATTTGGGTGGAATGAACCTTTAAAACTATACGTTATGAGTCAGAAAGTATTGTAGCTGGGTGGAAAACAAGCTTCACTGAGCTTCCTGTTCACATAGTTTACACTATAGGCTTTTATTTTGAAATATATATATATATATGTATTTTGAACCGGCAGTTACCCCAATTGTGTTTGTATTTTTCTTCTTCATAAGAAGAGGATGTGATCGTAAAAGGGCCTTTGAAAGGGTAGAGCAAAGCGTCCTGATTGGACGACAGAGTGAGCAGGTGGAAGGGGGCGTGTCCATTTAGGATGTAATTAAAGTGAAAGTTGAAAAGCTGCTCCTGTAAAGTAGCTGCACATGAACAGAGGAGGAGCCATGAGAGGAGCACTGCAGGGGAGTGAACTCATGAGAATAATTTAATAAAGTATACTGGAAAAACAGTTGAAGTCATATAACATATTTGGCACTGTCTAATCCATCCATCATTGGGCGAGGTATATAGGCTGTTATAATAATACACAATGATCACAATTCACTTATAGATGTACATTTCTAGAAGCAGGAAAGTAAAGGTCAACAGCTGGTGCAGAGCACGGCCTCCAGGAAACACTTCAGGTCTGTTGGCAACGCCGTAACCATGGCTACCTCCTCTGAGATGCATTGTGGGTCGTTATGCTGGGTATTTACTTTGTAATGGGAGGAGAGGCTTAAACGGTGGTGGTGTTGCGTAATCAGGTGGGCTTTGGTGCCTCGGCGAGACTTTTATTTTGAAAAGACGTGTTTCAAATAGGCTGTAATCGATCTTGCCTAAACAGTACATTTGCATATATACATACATATATATATATATATATATATATATATATATATATATATATATATATATATATATATATATATATGTATATGTGTATATACTTTTAAAAAAAAAGATTCCAACCTGTAAAAAGGCCATTTTCCAGGTGTTGCATCCTTGATGATCCTGTTTGCTCCACAGGTGACGAGCGCTCAATAAAACATAACAAGAAAGAAGGCGGGACTCTAAGTTGCCTTTTTATTCCTTTGTAGTCTGACACCTGTCACTCAGACCTCCTGTGATGCAACAGGAAATGGCTTCATTCTCAAGCAGCTCAGAGCCACACACACACACACACACACCCACACACACACACACACACACACACACACACACACACACACACACACACACACACACACACACACACACACACAGAGCTGAAGTGGAGGACAGTTGAAGTGGAGAAGAGTTGAAGTGGAGGAGAGCTGAAGTGGAGGAGAGCTGAAGTGGAGAAGAGCTGAAGTGGAGAAGAGTTGAAGTGGAGGAGAGCTGAAGTGGAGGAGAGCTGAAGTGGAGAAGAGTTGAAGTGGAGGAGAGCTGAAGTGGAGGAGAGCTGAAATGGAGAAGAGTTGAAGTGGAGGAGAGTTGAAGTGGAGGAGAGTTGAAGTGGAGGAGAGCTGAAGTGGAGAAGAGTTGAAGTGGAGGAGAGCTGAAGTGGAGGAGAGTTGAAGTGGAGGGAGCTGAAGTGGAGGAGAGCTGAAATGGAGAAGAGTTGAAGTGGAGGAGAGCTGAAGTGGAGGAGAGCTGAAGTGGAGAAGAGTTGAAGTGGAGGAGAGCTGAAGTGGAGAAGAGTTGAAGTGGAGGAGAGTTGAAGTGGAGGAGAGCTGAAGTGGAGAAGAGTTGAAGTGGAGGAGAGCTGAAGTGGAGGAGAGCTGAAGTGGAGAAGAGTTGAAGTGGAGGAGAGCTGAAGTGGAGGAGAGCTGAAATGGAGAAGAGTTGAAGTGGAGGAGAGTTGAAGTGGAGGAGAGTTGAAGTGGAGGAGAGTTGAAGTGGAGAAGAGTTGAAGTGGAGGAGAGCTGAAGTGGAGAAGAGTTCAAGTGGAGGAGAGCTGAAGTGGAGGAGAGCTGAAGTGGAGAAGAGCTGAAGTGGAGAAGAGTTGAAGTGGAGGAGAGCTGAAGTGGAGGAGAGCTGAAGTGGAGAAGAGTTGAAGTGGAGGAGAGCTGAAGTGGAGGAGAGCTGAAATGGAGAAGAGTTGAAGTGGAGGAGAGTTGAAGTGGAGGAGAGTTGAAGTGGAGGAGAGCTGAAGTGGAGAAGAGTTGAAGTGGAGGAGAGCTGAAGTGGAGGAGAGTTGAAGTGGAGGGAGCTGAAGTGGAGGAGAGCTGAAATGGAGAAGAGTTGAAGTGGAGGAGAGCTGAAGTGGAGGAGAGCTGAAGTGGAGAAGAGTTGAAGTGGAGGAGAGCTGAAGTGGAGAAGAGTTGAAGTGGAGGAGAGTTGAAGTGGAGGAGAGCTGAAGTGGAGAAGAGTTGAAGTGGAGGAGAGCTGAAGTGGAGGAGAGCTGAAGTGGAGAAGAGTTGAAGTGGAGGAGAGCTGAAGTGGAGGAGAGCTGAAATGGAGAAGAGTTGAAGTGGAGGAGAGTTGAAGTGGAGGAGAGTTGAAGTGGAGGAGAGCTGAAGTGGAGAAGAGTTGAAGTGGAGGGAGCTGAAGTGGAGGAGAGCTGAAATGGAGAAGAGTTTAAGTGGAGGAGAGTTGAAGTGGAGGAGAGCTGAAGTGGAGAAGAGTTGAAGTGGAGGAGAGCTGAAGTGGAGGAGAGTTGAAGTGGAGGAGAGCTGAAGTGGAGGAGAGCTGAAATGGAGAAGAGTTGAAGTGGAGGAGAGCTGAAGTGGAGAAGAGTTGAAGTGGAAGAGAGCTGAAGTGGAGGAGAGTTGAAGTGGAGGAGAGCTGAAGTGGAGGAAAGCTGAAGTGGAGAAGGGCTGAAGTGGAGGAGAGCTGAAGTGGAGGAGAGCTGAAGTGGAGAAGAGTGGAAGTGGAGGAGAGCTGAAGTGGAGGAGAGCTGAAGTGGAGGAGAGCTGAAGTGGAGGAGAGTTGAAGTGGAGGAGAGCTGAAGTGGAGAAGAGTTGAAGTGGAGGAGAGCTGAAGTGGAGGAGAGCTGAAATGGAGAAGAGTTGAAGTGGAGGAGAGTTGAAGTGGAGGAGAGCTGAAGTGGAGGAGAGCTGAAGTGGAGAAGGGCTGAAGTGGAGGAGAGCTGAAATGGAGAAGAGTTGAAGTGGAGGAGAGTTGAAGTGGAGGAGAGTTGAAGTGGAGAAGAGTTGAAGTGGAGGAGAGCTGAAATGGAGGAGAGCTGAAATGGAGAAGAGTTGAAGTGGAGGAGAGTTGAAGTGGGGGAGAGCTGAAGTGGAGAAGGGCTGAAGTGGAGGAGAGCTGAAATGGAGAAGAGTTGAAGTGGAGGAGAGCTGAAGTGGAGAAGAGTTGAAGTGGAGGAGAGCTGAAGTGGAGGAGAGCTGAAGTGGAGGAGAGTTGAAGTGGAGAAGAGTTGAAGTGGAGGAGAGCTGAAGTGGAGGAGAGCTGAAATGGAGAAGAGTTGAAGTGGAGGAGAGTTGAAGTGGAGGAGAGTTGAAGTGGAGAAGAGTTGAAGTGGAGGAGAGCTGAAGTGGAGGAGAGCTGAAATGGAGAAGAGTTGAAGTGGAGGAGAGTTGAAGTGGAGGAGAGCTGAAGTGGAGAAGAGTTGAAGTGGAGGAGAGCTGAAGTGGAGGAGAGCTGAAGTGGAGAAGAGCTGAAGTGGAGAAGAGTTGAAGTGGAGGAGAGCTGAAGTGGAGGAGAGCTGAGGTGGAGAAGAGTTGAAGTGGAGGAGAGCTGAAATGGAGAAGAGTTGAAGTGGAGGAGAGTTGAAGTGGAAGAGAGTTGAAGTGGAGGAGAGCTGAAGTGGAGAAGAGTTGAAGTGGAGGAGAGCTGAAGTGGAGGAGAGTTGAAGTGGAGGGAGCTGAAGTGGAGGAGAGCTGAAATGGAGAAGAGTTGAAGTGGAGGAGAGCTGAAGTGGAGGAGAGCTGAAGTGGAGAAGAGTTGAAGTGGAGGAGAGCTGAAGTGGAGAAGAGTTGAAGTGGAGGAGAGTTGAAGTGGAGGAGAGCTGAAGTGGAGAAGAGTTGAAGTGGAGGAGAGCTGAAGTGGAGGAGAGCTGAAGTGGAGAAGAGTTGAAGTGGAGGAGAGCTGAAGTGGAGGAGAGCTGAAATGGAGAAGAGTTGAAGTGGAGGAGAGTTGAAGTGGAGGAGAGTTGAAGTGGAGGAGAGCTGAAGTGGAGAAGAGTTGAAGTGGAGGGAGCTGAAGTGGAGGAGAGCTGAAATGGAGAAGAGTTTAAGTGGAGGAGAGTTGAAGTGGAGGAGAGCTGAAGTGGAGAAGAGTTGAAGTGGAGGAGAGCTGAAGTGGAGGAGAGTTGAAGTGGAGGAGAGCTGAAGTGGAGGAGAGCTGAAATGGAGAAGAGTTGAAGTGGAGGAGAGCTGAAGTGGAGAAGAGTTGAAGTGGAAGAGAGCTGAAGTGGAGGAGAGTTGAAGTGGAGGAGAGCTGAAGTGGAGGAAAGCTGAAGTGGAGAAGGGCTGAAGTGGAGGAGAGCTGAAGTGGAGGAGAGCTGAAGTGGAGAAGAGTGGAAGTGGAGGAGAGCTGAAGTGGAGGAGAGCTGAAGTGGAGGAGAGCTGAAGTGGAGGGTGTGATTTACATAATGACATGATGAGTGTTCAGTAAACGTTTCACAGTTTTACTTTGATTGAAGTGATTTTTCAGCACAATGTCGCACATCAGATTCACAAATACAAAAACACATCTTCAGATAACAATTCAACATTTTTGGGAGACACGTATTCGCTTCATCTCCAAGGTCCACCAGGACATTTAATTTCCTGCTTCCTGCTGAATGTTTATGTCACAATGTAGGGTGGAAATGTTTTATTTACATGGAGAAAACTAACTATTTGGGAGGCAGGTGAAATTGACTGAATTGCAAGTCATATTGTTTGAAGTTCCGTGTCGTCACACGTGAGCTTTTCTCCTCATCGTCTTGACGTGTTTAACCTCGCTCAACGTTAACATGTTCAGCTCCATGATGCGTTCGCTCATTTGAATTCATTTCACAGCTCGTGTGTTTCAGTAAGGTCTCGGCTCACGTTCAACACTTTCTGCACATTCAAAACATTTCACACTTTTCTGTGTTCTGAGAAGTCGAGAATAAAGCCCTGAAACATCTTCATTTAGTAAGAATACAGTGGCAATATTTACCAGAATAAAGTTGTAGTTTAATGATAATAAAGTTTCAATATGAACAATAGCAAAGTAATAATTAAATTAGAATACAATTTTAATATGTAAAAGAACAAAGACTTTAT
The DNA here is from genome assembly GCF_910589615.1 of Taurulus bubalis. Lineage (NCBI taxonomy): Eukaryota > Metazoa > Chordata > Actinopteri > Perciformes > Cottidae > Taurulus > Taurulus bubalis. The sequence goes on from NC_136591.1 coordinate 774,423, forward strand.
TCTCAATAAATTACAACTTTATTCTTTAATAGATTCATAATATAACAAATAAATAAATCTCCACCTGCTCTATAGACTCTTCATCAGAGGTGGAAACCCAAAACTAACTAACTAAACTCTGCAGCCATAAATCTCACCAGTGTGTGTTAACTTCACCACGAGGTGAAACAAGTTCACCCACAAGTTCACTCACCAGTTCACTCACCAGTTCACCCACCAGTTCACTCACAAGTGCATCCACCAGTTCACTCACCAGTTCACCCACAAGTTCACTCACCAGTTCACTCACCAGTTCACCCACCAGTTCATCCACCAGTTCACTCACCAGTTCACTCACCAGTTCACTCACAAGTTCATCCACCAGTTCACTCACCAGTTCACTCACCAGTTCACTCACCAGTTCATCCACCAGTTCACTCACCAGTTCACCCACAAGTTCACTCACCAGTTCACTCACCAGTTCACCCACCAGTTCATCCACCAGTTCACTCACCAGTTCACTCACAAGTTCATCCACCAGTTCACCCACCAGTTCACTCACCAGTTCACCCACCAGTACATCCACCAGTTCACTCACAAGTTCATCCACCAGTACACCCACCAGTACACCCACCAGTTCACTCACCAGTGCACCCACCAGTTCACTCACCAGTTCACTCACCAGTACACCCACCAGTTCACTCACCAGTACACCCACCAGTTCACTCACCAGTACACCCACCAGTTCACTCACCAGTACACTCACAAGTTCATCCACCAGTACATCCACCAATACACCCACCAGTACACCCACAAGTACACCCACCAGTACACTCACCAGTTCACTCACCAGTTCACTCACCAGTACACCCACCAGTACACCCACCAGTACACTCACCAGTTCACTCACCAGTTCACTCACCAGTACACTCACCAGTACACCCACCAGTACACTCACCAGTACACTCACAAGTTCATCCACCAGTACACTCACCAGTACACTCACAAGTTCACCCACCAGTACACTCACCAGTTCACTCACCAGTTCACTCACCAGTACACCCACCAGTACACTCACCAGTACACCCACCAGTACACCCACCAGTTCACTCACCAGTTCACTCACCAGTTAAGAGTCCCAAGAACCACGAAGACGTTCAACTATTTATTGAGAGAAACATACAGATAAAAAATCCATATAAAATTAAAGCCAATTCATTAATGTTTAATTTTAAGAGAGAGAGCGAGAGAGAGAGAGAGAGAGAGAGAGAGAGAGAGAGAGAGAGAGAGAGATCATAATTATTCAGAGTCTTTTATGAACCGATGAGCTCGTCCTTTACTAATGCGAGCTCACATGGCTCCAGCAGAGAGCTGCTGCTTTGTTGATCCGGATCAATGTTGTGATAACGACTTCCATCAAAAAGCCCGAAGCTCTCAACCAACCAGATGGATCCTAATTACCACTTGTGCCTTGGACCCCATGCTGCTGCTCCCAGCAGTCAGAGGGTTGTGTTGCTGCTTGTGGGCGCCGCTGATGGTTTGGTTAAATATCCCGCGTCTGAATTAAAAGTGCTTCCAGATAAAAGGTCTCCGCCTCTTCAACCCGTTAAAGTGGACTAGAACATGTGAAGTAAATAGAACATGTAAAGTGGACTAGAACATGTGAAGTAAATAGAACATGTAAAGTGGACTAGAACATGTAAAGCATGTAAAGTAAATAGAACATGTAAAGTGGACTAGAACATGTAAAGTAAATAGGACATGGAAAGTGGACTAGGACATGTAAAGTGGACTAGAACATGTAAAGTGAACTAGGACATGTAAAGTGGACTAGGACATGTAAAGTGGACTAGGACATGTAAAGTGGACTAGGACATGTAAAGTGGACCAGGACATGTAAAGTGGACTAGAACATGTAAAGTGAACTAGGACATGTACAGTGGACTAGGACATGTAAAGTGGACTAGGACATGTAAAGTGGACTAGGACATGTACAGTGGACTAGGACATGTAAAGTGGACTAGGACATGTAAAGTGAACTAGGACATGTACAGTGGACTAGGACATGTAAAGTGGACTAGGACATGTAAAGTGGACCAGGACATGGAAAGTGGACTAGGACATGTAAAGTGGACTAGGACATGTAAAGTGGACTAGAACATGTAAAGTGAACTAGGACATGTAAAGTGGACTACACTGAAACAAATGTGGAGTGCCATTTACTTAAAAAAAAGCTTGGTAACAATTTCCACACAGAAATTCTAAGTAATTTTTAAGTTTACTTACTAATAACAATGTTTTTTCATCCAAAATGGCCAAGTACATTTTACTTGAAAATTACGTCCTGAGACATAACATTTACTCAGCCTTTGATAGTAGTCTTTACTCAGTCTTTGATAGTAGTCTTTATTTAGCCTTTGATAGTAATCATTACTCAGCCTTTGATAGTAGTCTTTATTTAGCCTTTGATAGTAGTCTTTACTCAGCCTTTGATAATAGTTTTTATTTAGCCTTTGATAGTAATCATTACTCAGCCTTTGATAGTAGTCTTTACTCAGCCTTTGATAGTAATCTTTACTCAGTCTTTGATAGTAGTCTTTACTCAGCCTTTGATAGTAATCATTACTCAGCCTTTGATAGTAGTCATTACTCAGCATTTGATAGTAGTCTTTACTCAGCCTTTGATAGTAGTCTTGACTCAGCCTTTGATAGTAATCTTTACTCAGCCTTTGAGAGTAACATTTTCTCAGCCTTTGATAGTAGTCTTTACTCAGCCTTTGATAGTAGTCTTTACTCAGCCTTTGATAGTAACATTTACTCAGCCTTTGATAGTAATCTTTACTCAGCCTTTGATAGTAATCTTTACTCAGCCTTTGATAGTAACATTTACTCAGCCTTTGATAGTAGTCTTTACTCAGCCTTTGATAGTAACATTTACTCAGCCTTTGATAGTAGTCTTGACTCAGCCTTTGATAGTAGTCTTTACTCAGCCTTTGATAGTAGTCTTGACTCAGCCTTTGATAGTAACATTTACTCAGCCTTTGATAGTAGTCTTTACTCAGCCTTTGATAGTAACATTTACTCAGCCTTTGATAGTAGTCTTGACTCAGCCTTTGATAGTAGTCTTTACTCAGCCTTTGATAGTAGTCTTTACTCAGCCTTTGATAGTTGTCTTGACTCAGCCTTTGATAGTAGTCTTTACTCAGCCTTTGATAGTAACATTTACTCAGCCTTTGATAGTAATCTTTACTCAGCCTTTGATAGTAATCTTTACTCAGCCTTTGATAGTAACATTTACTCAGCCTTTGATAGTAGTCTTTACTCAGCCTTTGATAGTAACATTTACTCAGCCTTTGATAGTAGTCTTGACTCAGCCTTTGATAGTAGTCTTTACTCAGCCTTTGATAGTAGTCTTGACTCAGCCTTTGATAGTAACATTTACTCAGCCTTTGATAGTAGTCTTTACTCAGCCTTTGATAGTAACATTTACTCAGCCTTTGATAGTAGTCTTGACTCAGCCTTTGATAGTAGTCTTTACTCAGCCTTTGATAGTAGTCTTTACTCAGCCTTTGATAGTTGTCTTGACTCAGCCTTTGATAGTAGTCTTTACTCAGCCTTTGATAGTAGTCTTTACTCAGCCTTTGATAGTAGTCTTTACTCAGCCTTTGATAGTAGTCTTTACTCAGCCTTTGATAGTAGTCTTTACTCAGTTTTTGATAGTAGTCTTTATTTAGCTTTTGATAGTAGTCTTTACTCAGTCTTTGATAGTAGTCTTTATTTAGCTTTTGATAGTAATCATTACTGAGCCTTTGATAGTAATCTTTACTCAGCCTTTGATAGTAATCATTACTGAGCCTTTGATAGTAATCTTTACTCAGCCTTTGATAGTAATCATTACTGAGCCTTTGATAGTAATCTTTACTCAGCCTTTGATAGTAATCATTACTGAGCCTTTGATAGTAATCATTACTCAGCCTTTGATAGTAGTCTTTATTTAGCCTTTGATAGTAGTCATTACTCAGTCTTTGATAGTAGTCTTTACTCAGCCTTTGATAGTAATCATTACTCAGCCTTTGATAGTAATCTTTACTCAGCCTTTGATAGTAACATTTACTCAGCCTTTGATAGTAGTCTTTACTCAGCCTTTGATAGTAACATTTACTCAGCCTTTGATAGTAGTCTTTATTTAGCCTTTGATAGTAGTCTTTACTCAGTCTTTGATAGTAGTCTTTACTCAGCCTTTGATAGTAGTCTTGACTCAGCCTTTGATAGTAGTCTTTATTTAGCCTTTGATAGTAGTCTTTACTCAGCCTTTGATAGTAGTCTTTACTCAGCCTTTGATAGTAACATTTACTCAGCCTTTGATAGTAGTCTTGACTCAGCCTTTGATAGTAGTCTTGACTCAGCCTTTGATAGTAGTCTTTACTCAGCCTTTGATAGTAGTCTTTACTCAGCCTTTGATAGTAGTCTTTATTTAGCTTTTGATAGTAGTCTTTACTCAGCCTTTGATAGTAGTCTTTACTCAGCCTTTGATAGTAGTCTTTATTTAGCTTTTGATAGTAGTCTTTACTCAGCCTTTGATAGTAGTCTTTACTCAGTCTTTGATAGTAGTCTTTATTTAGCTTTTGATAGTAATCATTACTCAGCCTTTGATAGTAATCATTACTCAGTCTTTGATAGTAGTCTTTACTCAGTCTTTGATAGTAATCTTTATTTATCTTTTGATAGTAGTCTTGACTCAGCCTTTGATAATAATCATTACTCAGCCTTTGATAGTAGTCTTTATTTATCTTTTGATAGTAGTCTTGACTCAGCCTTTGATAATAATCATTACTCAGCCTTTGATAGTAGTCTTTATTTATCTTTTGATAGTAGTCTTTACTCAGCCTTTGATAGTAGTCTTTACTCAGTCTTTGATAGTAGTCTTTACTCAGCCTTTGATAGTAGTCTTCACTCAGTCTTTGATAGTAGTCTTTACTCAGCCTTTGATAGTAATCATTACTCAGCCTTTGATAGTAGTCTTTACTCAGCCTTTGATAGTAGTCTTCACTCAGTCTTTGATAGTAGTCTTTACTCAGCCTTTGATAGTAATCATTACTCAGCCTTTGATAGTAGTCTTTACTCAGCCTTTGATAGTAATCATTACTCAGCCTTTGATAGTAGTCTTTATTTAGCTTTTGATAGTAGTCTTTACTCAGCCTTTGATAGTAGTCTTTATTTAGCTTTTGATAGTAGTCTTTACTCAGTCTTGGCAGGTTCTATGGTGCGAGAAAATATTTAAAAAAGTCAAGTTAGTTACTGCTCTATAAAGCCATATGATATGATTTGCTTTGCTTTATAACATACTATTTGCATATATATGTATGTGCGCAGTGTTCTATGTCATTGTGTGTGTATGCTTTTCATTTTTAAAAGCAATTACACACTTTAGCTGGTGTCTGTCTGAGTCAACTAGCAGCATCCTCTGAGGGAAGCACTGCATCAGAGAAGCAGGTGAGTCACAATCCAAAAGGTGTTTGCACACAGAGAGAACAAGCAGCTCTAGCAGGAGGTGCACTCAAGCACTTAGCACTTTATGTGGAAACAATTTCCCCCAACCTGCCCATAGCTGTTGTTCCAGAGCAGGAACTATTACCACAACATAACGGCTCTCCTGCCTCCACATAGCATGGCTTCTCCGTGTGGGAAGAGATACGCAGATGACAGTGTGCTGTAACGCCACCGCAGCATACCTTGAATAATCATTCCACAGCGGTCCAATAACAATGAAATTGCAAGTGCAGTCTTTAAAAATTGCTTGGCACATTAAGACGCTGATGGTGCTGAGTTTATCAGAGCATTGCTCGCAGTGTAGACTGAAACATGAGAGCAAGATCAGTTCATTGTATTTCATTGAAGCTTCCATGAGTCTGTCATCCCTGCACCACCCTCTACTGACTGAGCTTACATTGAGAAAACATGACATGAAGAACATGTGTTGCTCTGCTTGTCCAGGCTAATAGAGCGGTGTGATGTATGATGACTTTACAAATTATACAATGAAACTCGGATACAACACTTCAAATGTAGTTGTTGCAATATGAAATGAAGATTAATAGCAAGTCAAGAGGATCGCTCATTGTCATGCATGTGTTAAATGTATTAGATTCCATCATTATGACTGCAACGATGCTGGAAATATAGAATGATTAATAAACTAAAAGGCCCTTTCTAGAGCCAGTGTTTAGTTTGTCCTTTCCGGGCTCCTGTAGAAACATGGAGGCCGGCTCTGTGAAATATAGATATAGATATAAACGGTTCATTCTAACGTAGTGAAAACACTCCTATTCTCATATTTAGGTGATTATACACTAAATAAAACATACTTATTAACTTTATGTCCCATTTCTGCCAAATAATCCCACTAAACGCTGGATGGGGCATTCGCTTTCAGCGGATTTCTGAATTATACATACACAAATAAATCTATGAGAGTCCCATTTGTCGGGAATTATTCCAAAAACATTTTGGATATCTAATTCAGAAAACCAGACTAAAACTTTAAAAAAGTCCCTCACTAACCTGGTTTCCAGCCAAAGAAAAAGCTAAAAACTAAGTTAGCAACTAGCCACAGACACGACGAAGAGAGGGCATTCAAGCTAAGCTTGTGTCAAACATTTGTATGAAAATGAATCCAACAAAAATATTCCCTAATTGTAGTATTTTAAGGCGAAGAGCGACCCCAGGTGACCCCGTGCTGATTGACGTGCACGGCTGCTGGATGTCCCAGGAACGCTGCATCTTGTCGGGCTTCAAGTGAGGCGCTTGCGTCCGGCGAGCCAGAGTACGGTGTCCTGTGAGGGGCAATTGGTGGCTATGGGCGTGGCTTAGTTGTGAAGAGGAGGCGGCTCCATCCAGACCACAACGGCGGCTCCTGAAGTGGAGCAATGGCTTTCTGGCAGAACCGGAGAGCATTCCTTCCCTAAACAGAAGAGCAAAGACTTTTCTCCAATACAGATAATTGTTGTCGCTCTTCTCCCAACTCTGCAAGAGTTTGATTGACAGATGGTTCATCCAATCACCTGCCAAGTCTTTTCCAAACTGTTTCCATTGCATCAAAGAGGAAAAGTTTGACTCTACCCTACAAGTGTGGAATAAGAAGGAGGCTAAACGTTAGCGCTGTGGCTGTTATGTTGATCCGTTTGTTGTCAGGTCAAAAGGAGCGAGGCTGGATCTGGACCTTGATGCGGAAAGAACGTCACAACTTGACGAAATGAGGATGGAACACAGGACCGCTCATGCTGACCATATCCGCTATGCCTCCTCACAAGGACTTGGCTCAATTACATTCAGCATCCATCCCAGGTACGTCAATACATACCAGGATACATGAGCTTCATAGTATTCTGTTCTACTAGAATATACTCTAACATGTTTGAGTATATTTGTGATGGAGGATTGATCTTTGAGTTTTTTTTGCGTTTCCATTGCATTGCTGCACACGTTATAAACAAATGATACAAAGTTGTATGTGGAAGTGTTGCTTCATCACTAAACATGACTGCTGGTCCGTAAGCGTTCCCAGACTTTGAATGGAGCGTCGATATCAATTTCTTCTTCGTGGTTTTCTTGGTGATCTCAGGTGACTTTTAAGGAATTCCGGCATTTCAGGTCCAGTGTTTTAATTAATGCACGGATGGAAAACTAAAATACGTTGAAAAAAAAGTGAAAACAGTTCTGGCCTCCTCTCAGCACCACACATGCACCACATGGTAAAGGACAGGCCACCTCAAGCTCATGCATCTGAGTGTGATCAGCCAGCTGTTTCATTTCATTGATTATAAACTTAGAAGTTTGAAAATGTGCCAAAAAAAAGTGTTTTTCTGCTTTATTGAGAATTATTCTGTGTCTCACTTGCATATTTCTGTATCTTTCTCTGCCCCCTAAATGCAGCGTTTAACCCTGAGGAAGCTCGAGGAGAGTTTGACCATACACTGTTTTATTTAACATGTTGCGCTCCATCCTGTTGGTGTGTCCCATCGCGCCCAGAGGTAATGTCCCAGCATCACCACTAGGTGGGAGTCTTTCCTTTCCTTTCCCTCGCTCCGTGGACTCGTCACAACGCTTTGTCCTCCTGCACCAGGATGCTCAGCTGCCCGGCGAAGAGGCTGCAACCGACGCGTCACTAAGGACGCGCATGCAGAGCACGCGTGTGCGTGTGCGTGTGCGTGTGCGTGTGCACTGCACGGCGTCACAACAAAGCAGTCCCACTACTGTATGTTACGTGTTGCCTGTGTAAACATGATGGTTCCCCACACTGCTGTAGAGCAGTGACCTTTGACCCCAAAGCAGCGTTTCCTGTGTTTCCCTTTCAGTTCATGTTGGACTCTTTCTGTGTGGAACCAAACCCCCCAGCTAATTCCACCCATAGCACCTGGCGATGAAGGCCGCCAGACCTGGTTGAAAGCTCGGGAAGAAATTGAGAAGAGCGCTTCCTTCTGTCAAGCTTTCCTGTGTAATCGCATTCAACAGAGGGAAGAGCTCCTGCGTTCCACCGCTCCACGTAAATAATGGTAATTCATGTTGAGGGGTAATTACACAATGTGTGTCGAAGCAACAACAGTAGAAGACTGGCGAGCATGTAAATGACTCATGCAGGAAAATAATACAGGAACATGCAGATGTACGTGTTTCTGTATCGTTTCTGTGTCTGACCATCTGTGCTCCAGTGCATCCTGCGTCTCAGAGTGTCTCCCTGCAGCATGGCTTGTACACAAGAGAGAACTGGGTCCCGGCAGAGCGTCGCCCGGCAGAGCGTCTCCCGGCAGAGCGTCTCCCGGCAGAGCGTCGCCCGGCAGAGCGTCGCCCAGCAGGGCGTCTCCCGGCAGAGCGTCGCCCAGCAGAGCGTCTGCCGGCAGAGCGTCTCCCGGCAGAGCGTCTTCCGGCAGAGCGTCTACCGGCAGAGCGTCTACCGGCAGAGCGTCTACCGGCAGAGCGTCGCCTGGGCCAGCGAGCTTTGCTGCAAAGTCACAGCCCCCCCATCTCTCTCCAGCAGAGCCAATCAGAGAGAGGCACAGAGACAACGCGGCACACTTTGTTGCATCCATCCGAATATATCTGTGGGTTTAGCCGTTCAGAGCTCGGCCGTATTTCTCATCAAGCGCCGCTTACAGTTCTCTGTCCTTGTTTTGGGGGAGTGGTCTGCGAGCCCCGGGGTCTCAGCGTGACGAAGACGAGGCAGAGCACACGGCGCCTCTCTGCGGAGGGAGGGCTCATCCTGCTGGATCAGCACTTTGCTCAAAGAGACGGAGAGGGGGAACTCTACTCTGGGGCTCGTGGGGCCAACGGGAGCAGCAGGCGATGTGCTACAGCGTGCTACAGCGTGCTACAGCGTGCTACAGCATGCTACAGCGTGCTACAGCGTGCTACAGCGTGCTACAGCATGTTACAGCGTGCTACAGCATGTTACAGCGTGCTACAGCGTGCTACAGCCTGCTGCAGCATGTTACAGCATGCTACAGCGTACTACAGCATGTTACAGCGTGCTACAGCATGTTACAGCGTGCTACAGCGTGCTACAGCATGCTACAGCGTGCTACAGCATGTTACAGCGTGCTACAGCGTGCTACAGCATGTTACAGCTTGTTACAGCATGCTACAGCGTGCTACAGCGTGCTACAGCATGTTACAGCGTGCTACAGCCTGCTACAGCGTGCTAGAGCGTGCTACAGCATGTTACAGCGTGCTACAGCATGTTACAGCGTGCTACAGCATGTTACAGCGTGCTACAGCGCTTCATTTAGTTATTCTTTTCTACTCCTATCTCCTGCCATGAAGTCTAACATCACGTCTTTTTTATAATGTTTTTACTGAAAGGGCCCATTTGCCTATTTCTTTCTCCCTTTCTAGTCTTCCGACCACTCAGAGCGCTCGTTGGTATTCACCCATTCACAGTCCTGACGGGCGGGTGACACCATTTTTTTCACAAGCCGCATATGTTCTGAACACATGGCGTTTTTCAGACAGAAAACAGGTAAAATCGTAACTTTGTTCGAGACGTCGTGAATGCAGTAGCATACACATTGTTAGCTGTGTAGATATCTAATGTTAGCAAAAGAAAATATAAAGACATTACACAAACATTAACCAACCTGAACCAATCAGAGCAGATGGGGGTGGGGCTTAAAGAGACAGTCGCTGAAACTGAGCGTTTCCAACAGAATGAATTCTGGTGAATTCAGTCGGGATGAGAAAAACAATGTTTTTTGTTTTTTATAAACCCCAAAACTCACGCGTGACCCTGAAAACGAGGGCGGCATGGCTCCTTTAAGATGGCGGCAAAGTCAGCGCCTTCCATGAGCGGATAGAGCCCCGTGGGCAGAGAGACCCTCTGGAACACGGCCTCAAAGCCCTCAGGACTTCACCTTCGTTTAAATGTGCAGCTGATCAATACGCAGCATTAAAGCAGCAATAATAGCTTTGGCAAATTGCCCGTTTAAAAGGCACGCCGGGGAATTGGGTTCATTTATCTAAGAGCTCCCTCGGCGCCTGCTGTGCGTCTTCAGTCTTGTCACAGAAAAAAAGATAGTTTATATTTTCTTTCCCGTGTCTCTCTCTCTCTCGCCCTCGTCCTCCTGGCTCAGCGTCTTCCTGGATTCATTTGTTGCGGCCGGTATCTTCTTCCCCGCAGGCGAGCGACGCCTCGGCTCCTTAGTGAAGTCATGGAGCTGTTTCTTCATCTTCTGAGACGGCAAACACCGGACAGGGCAGGAGGACAGCGTCCTGCTGATGGAGGCAGATGAGTGCAGCCGCGGCGTCCACCAGCACACGCGTGTGCACATCGCTGCTGGGAGCACATGTGTGTGATTACAGTCAGAGGCTGGATCACAAAGTTCACCCTCCATGCCAAAGACTTCAAGGAGACTTTTATAGACTCATTACTCACATCCACCAGTGAGTCCAATTTCATTTTGTTTTCCCTCTTGCTGGGTTCATCTTGGGTGGGAGAAGACACAAGCCAACTTCTCCTACTATATATATATATATATCTGTAGTTGTGTTCACTGGCTCTCGCTTCCCTTTCTCTCTCATCCATCTGACCTCATTATCAAGCGTTTCAGTCTTAAGGGAAGATTGCCTCCAGCTAAATTACATTAAAACAAAAAGGTTCCTCGCAACTGTGCTCATCCAAAAAGAATCAGCGCTTTTCTAACCAGGGAAGGAATCATTTCCATGAAAAGATGTGACCGCAACAACACAGAACAAGGAAATCTTAATTAGGACAGACATAAAGACGATGACACTTAGATACCTGCTCAATTCCCTCTGGTCTCTTCTTCATAGCTGCTGTTGTATATTCTTAGAATTGGATCAAAAGAGAATTATCATCCAACTGTGGAGCTTTTTTAGCCTCTTTCAGCTCATTGTTTTGGTTTTACAGTCAATCTCTGCCCATAGCAATCTCGTTTGTAGCTGCTTTAGCTCAACAAAGCTATATATATATATATATATATATATATATATATATATATATATATATATTATATATATATATATATATATATATATATATATATATATATATATATATATATATATATATATATATATATATATATATATATATATATATATATATATATATATATATATATATATATATATATATATATATATATATATATATATATATATATATATATAATCCCTCAGGAGTTGGAGACCAAAACAGAGCAAATAGGAGACAGGACATTGGACTTGCATTCATCAGGTGACGAGAAATACATTGGTGGAGCCTTAAAGAAGATAAAAGGTCTACTGTGAGTTGCAGTTTGCAATCCATTAATTTATCTCACAAGTGTTGAGACGTTGTGTATTAACCCCACCAACCTGGCATCACAACAGATCATAACTCTGCCTTTTCATTTCAGGCCATCTTTAGTCTTTTACAGCTGCTTTACTTCAAATAATGAGAAAATGCATCACTTCAAATGCGGTCAGTACGATCTGAAGACCTCTGCAATCAAAAGGTGTCAAACTTTCTCAAATTCATGCAACATTGTTGCCGTGGCGGTGAAAATGTACAGGAAGTTGTTGTAACTTCAGTTTACAATTCTAATCCGTCCAAAATTGTATTTTAACGTTGGTTTACAGGTCACTTATATGTCATGTACTCATCTACAACAACAATGTTCTCACTACCAACCCCACCACAAAACTCTCCCCAAAACTAATCGAGTCAGCTAAATAAATGGTTCAACCCAAACTCCATCTGAACCGTACAGCCGACAGTGATGGAGCCGCTCCACCAATCCGCCCGGTTACTGAACATGTTGTGTTCTGCCATCACTACACTGAACACATGGCAGTAGCTCAGTACCCTGACCGGTACTGTTACTGTCAACCTCAGTTTAACAGTTTCTGTCCTATTTTACTTTTAATTCTGGGAATTGCTCGTCTGCTGTTGAGCCCTGCCCCTAGAGCTTAGGAAACAGAGGGCTAAGGAAACATAGAGCTTAGGAAACAGAGGGCTAAGGAAACATAGAGCTTAGGAAACAGAGGGCTAAGGAAACATAGAGCTTATGAAACAGAGGGCTAAGGAAACATAGAGCTTAGGAAACAGAGGGCTAAGGAAACATAGAGCTTAGGAAACAGAGGGCTAAGGAAACATAGAGCTTAGGAAACAGAGGGCTAAGGAAACATAGAGCTTAGGAAACAGAGGGCTAAGGAAACATAGAGCTTAGGAAACAGAGAGCTTAGGAAACAGAGAGCTTAGGAAACATAGGGCTTAGGAAACATAGAGCTTAGGAAACATAGAGCTTAGGAAACAGAGAGCTTAGGAAACATAGAGCTTAGGAAACAGAGAGCTTAGGAAACATAGGGCTCAGGAAACATAGGGCTTAGGAGACATAGAGCTTAGGAAACATAGAGCTTAGGAAACAGAGAGCTTAGGAAACAGAGAGCTTAGGAAACATAGAGCTCAGGAAACAGAGGGCTCAGGAAACAGAGAGCTTAGGAAACATAGGGCTCAGGAAACAGAGAGCTTAGGAAACATAGGGCTCAGGAAACAGAGAGCTTAGGAAACATAGGGCTCAGGAAACAGAGAGCTTAGGAAACAGAGGGCTAAGGAAACATAGAGCTTAGGAAACAGAGAGCTTAGGAAACAGAGAGCTTAGGAAACAGAGGGCTCAGGAAACAGCTGTTCTCATCACTACATGCTAACTAATAAGCTCAGCCTCTGTCCTCCTGACTGCAGGATCCCTGTAATTATGATGAGTCATATCAGTGATCACAGACCTGCTCTCCCTGCTCTTCACGTTTGCGTCTCACTTTACTAAACTGGCATACAGTGGGAACAACTCAACAACAAGAGAGATGCCATTCTTTTATTTCTGTCTTTTGAAAAGGTGTAGAGACTTTTCCACAGAACATGCAACGTAGTTTAGGTTTATTTGTGGAGCGCATTTCAACAACAAGGTGATTCAAAGTGCTTCACAGAAAAGCATTAAAACAAAATGCAGAAGAAAACAAGATTTAAAAACGATTAAGAACATTCATTAAAACATTAAAAACAGTCCAGAAGCAAAACATAGAATACAAGTTACAGTGCAGTTTAAGAAAGAACATGCAGTAGTGAGGTGCAGAAATGTATTAATATCCTTGTAGTTACTAATCAATGTGTTCATATAAACAGTGGATCAAGTCATCATTTGTGAAAAGTGACTAACAATAGTCTAATAGTTAGCATCCTATGTAGCCTCTGAGTCCGTTAGCCGGTCACTTCCTGGCCAACAGCATCAACTTTGCTTTTCCCGCCCAAGGATGGTGATGCTTTTTAAAAACAACCTTGAAACCAGAACCCCATGTTTATTTACTGAGGTAATATATCAAGAGACATTTATTTTTTGAACCAATATGACAACAAACATGTTCATTTCTCAGTATCTCAAGGTATTCAGCAACATGACAGTTCCCCCCACCCTCCCCTCTGCTCCATTATTAAGATCTGCTGACATGTATGCAAAATAAATCTTCGCTCAATCTTTCTCGGACAGATATGGCGCTGTTACGGCGTGTTATGTCTGGCTGAAGCGATGACTCGGGGCGAACGCCACCCCTCTTGTCACATCACGCCTCGGCGGCGCTCGCTCACAGAGGAGCTTCCCGTCGACGGCGTTCATAAAACGTGTCAACGGAACAATGAATACAATATTAACCGAGCTCTTTGGCAATAGTTCTTCTTTTGCCGGCAGCGAGCGCTACGCCGCTGACTCGGAGGAAATGGCGGTGCAGTGCGAGCCATCTCTGCTCCTGCATGGGCTCATGGGGTTGGATGGAAATCCCCTGTGTGGTCACTTTGATTCATTCACCTGAGATCAGCTGTTTCTGTCTGCCGAACATGCAAAGTTCACCTTCCCTACCAAGAGTTCATTTTTTCACCATGTTTGACTTGATGCTCACACATGCATGTTTTGATGGTTATAATGTTGTGCTTTTGCTCTCTTAAGTATAATGTCAGAGTTCTGCTTCTATATTTACCTCACAAGCCAATCAGAGCAGACTGGGCTTTTTTGGAAGGCGGGCTTAAAAAGACGAAACTGTCCGACTGAAGGTGAATAAAGGAATATTCAGACACTGTGAGAAAATGTGTTAAAGCATGTAAACATGTTCTAGTAGAAAGCCCAAATACAACCCTGAACATGAGCATGATCAAGGATATCCATAACAAGTCGATATAGAAAGGATGTAACACACTCTAGGTAACAACACAAGATGCACAGTTGCATCATTGGTGCAAATAAAGCAAAATGACAATTTGCTTTATGTTCCGTGTGCTCACCTTTAGTCAGTGTGGCTTTACAATGACAGCATATTAATACATTGTCTCTGGTGACGGGAAGTAACCAATCAGCGTATCCTCATGTCACAGTTTGACATCTTACAAAAGACTTACTCCTTGATTATTTATTGTTTACGTGCGTTATCCTACAGTGTCAAGCAACATGTCAATATCTGCTTGATCCATGCATACAGGCTTTTCAAAATGAACTTCCGTCTTCACAGACAACTTGGTTAGGTTCAGGCGACACAACTACTGGGTACGGTTTGGGAAACCAACGTGGTTTCGGATAAAATAACCCTGACAAAAAGCAGTGGATTCCAGGGTTAAAGACTCCTGTTGGTTTGAGCCATCTTTTCAACCAATTTTTAAGTATTTTTTATACTTCCTGGTTTGTCATTACGTTAAGTACATGTACATAGATTCCGTGAGACATCTACAATGTTGGTATGCCTACGAACGCTGGATGAGAAGCGCCTGAACAAATCCAGAGTCTCAGGGATCTGCCTGTGAGAAAAGCCAGTAAGGCCTTCCACACACGCTAACGCTTCTTCATTATGGATGACGGACTCGGAGGACAGTGAGCCTTTGTTGTTGTCACCGTGTCATCTCCTTGTAAAACATTAAGCTCCACACCGTACAGTCAGCTGTACCCCAGAGACCATCAGCACAGTAGGGGAGCCGCGACTATAGGAGAGACAGAGGCAGTGATGAAATGAGTCAAGAGTTGGAAAAACAATGTCTTTAAGGGAAGCATCCATCTTGTCTTTGCTTTGCTTGATCAAACAATGGACACATCTGAGTCCTACTTACATTTTCCCTTTACAAATATTCATTTAGCTTGGGTTTGCTCAGAAATATTAACTAGAAGGCGACTGGGATAGCAATATAGTAATACACACATCTATTGGCTATTTACTCAAACTACATTTCTTTGTTGAAATTCGTCGATTACATGAATGAGTGTCTACAGAGAGTCTACGGCCGTACAACCAGCTCCAAGGCGTGATCGACTCTTGAGGGAACGCTACAACCTTCCAGACAAGGGCACACTTTGCAACCCTTTCCGATTTCCCCGGAAGGCTCCTGGTTTGTATTGCCCAGTCCCGGTGTCCAGACCTTTTCCTGGCACAGTACCTTTTTCTGACCGTTGCACCAAACGGTGTTTGCATGAACTTGATGCGGATGAGAGCCATTGGGAGTAATCGTGTTTTAGAGCGCAGAGGTGCAGAATTGGAAAGAAATACTCAAGCAGAACCGGATGTTGCTGAGTTAACACAAGTTTAAGAGATTCAAACTTTTTTTTTCGACGACATGAAACATCTCTGTAAATAAATGAATGCATTTGATGCTTTTACGTGTCCTAAGAAAAGGCATTTGCTAGATTAGACTTAACGATAACTTTTTGCGTATTTCAAATGCATTCATCTTTCAAAAATCATGAAGTGGTGTTCAAGGGCCCTTTACCCTGGATCAAAATATTCTTATTTGTCGTCCCTCAACCCACATGAGGTGCACACATATATAAAGACGGCCAAACTGTCTCTCAGGTCAGTGTACTTCACCAGGATGCCCTGAGCAGGGCCGCACATTGTGATGTAGTTTTGATGAAATGTCTATCTCATCTCTGCAGCCCTGTTAAATTAGAACATCTCTCCTTCCACGGCTCTTTTTTTATACCTCGTATCCACAAAGGGAATCTCAGCCCTCCCCGCTTCTCTTTCATCTCTGGATAACAGTGTGGGTGGAAGCTTGGCGATACCGCATATTCCTCTACAGCCGTTGGTGGAGTTAATATATTCTCTAAATCCCCCCTCCCTAAATTCACCTAAATCGGCTCTCATTTTTAATGAACCTCGCCATCTGTGAAGCGGTGCTGCGTGGGAGCCTCGGGGGAAGCCGTTTGTTGCCACAGGAAACCTCAGGTTGACCCCCAACGTAGGAGAGGTCACAGACAATATGGTGGCCGAGGCCAGGATCGATAACCATAAAATTGCCTTGCTTACTCCGAGCGACGATCATTTAACGCTTGTGTCTTGCATCTATCAACTCGTCCACGTGGAAAACTGAACCAACAACAAGCCAGGGAGTGGCAAAACCACAGGCTCACGTTACTGTGAGCTGGAGTTTAACTCACCAGACAAAAGTGCTGCAAAATGATATCACGATCAGCCGTTAATTCGTCTCTGGGGCCATTCATAATTGATGTATTTTTCTATAAATAGGTTTTAGCCTCACAGCTCAGAACTACTTTCCGTCCCCAATCACCTTGATTGACACCATTTATTCATGTTCTGTTACAAAGCGAATTTCCCTCAAAGCAGGTTTCCATTACCTTTGTAGTAGGTCTGAATCACAGCAGACTATTCAACGTCTTATAGTAAGAGTACAGGTGGTACTAATACCATTGATGCGGGCTCTGTTGCATTCAAGTCCCAGGAAGCCGTGACACTGTGGTGTTCTGAGCAGCAATACCAGTAGCTTGGCAGCCATCATTCATTTTATTATATTTTACAACGAACACCTCTGCCTTTCCTACTTTGGCGTGTCAAACTATCCTATGTGCGCCTGTCTGGCCACCAGACTCACTGTCCTTTTAGTTCTCTGCAGTACGATGGGGTATTAGGACCGTTGTAGGTTCAACAAATTATAATTCTGGAACCAAGGGTGAGGGTTAAAACGCCAAGATTATAGTTGTATATGTACCAGCAACAACTCGTGAATTCACGACAAGGTAAATATTGGAGTGCTAAATCATGGTAACGCCAGCAGCAGTCCAAAATTGAGTGGTTCCTAAAGTACGGTTCCTATGGACCAGCGCGAAGCGACAACATCTGGCTCTGAAAATTGAGGCCAATGCAGAACTGCATTCTCTCTCCTGACCACCAGGGGGCGACTCCTCTGGTTGTATAGAAGTATATGCTTCATGTGTTAAAGCTGCATTCTCTCTCCTGACCACCAGGGGGTGACTCCTCTGGTTGTATAGAAGTCTATATAAATGACTCTACTTCTCTTGATGTATTCCCTCAGTAAACATTGTAAACATGAGTTTATGTCTCAATCTCTAGTTTCAAGTCTTCTTCAATACAGCATGATGTTCATTTCGTACATTATGGTCATTTAGAGTCAAACACACTCAGCCCTTCACAGCACACATATGGTCACATCCACTCACTGGTTGCCTAAAAACAAGATGGCAACGTTCAAAATCCAAGATGGCGACGGCCAAACTGCAGAACACAAGGCTTTACTTTTTTCTTTTACTCCCAATGACCCTAATACTCCATCATACTTTAAGGAACTGCCTGCAGTTTTCAAATAATTGATTGATTAAATCTCCAATAACAGTTTGATTAGAATAACATAGAGCTGAATTTTCCCCTTTTATTTGAAGCATCTTGCATTTGTTGTTGTTGTTGTTGTTGTTGTTGTTGTTGTTGTTGTTGTTGTCAGCTCTGACTGCACATCACCTCGTGGCTGTAATTCCAGCTGAAGTAATCAACTTAACTTGGACGGTTATTTACACAAAACCAGCAACAAGCCATAAAGGGACCAACCCAGATATAATGTATGTTTCCACCTTAGTCAGATACATTACACTGGACCCCGGGGAAATATTCAAGAGGAAATGCTGTAGTTACACTCTTAGTGTGTGTGTGTGTGTGTGTGTGTGTGTGTGTGTGTGTATACATTTGCATGTGTGTGTTTGTGCTGTGGGGGTGGTTCCTCTGGTGGATGACTAATGACTTTGTGTGTGTGTGTGTGTGTGTGTGTGTGTGTGTGTGTGTGTGTGTGTGTGTGTGTGTGTGTGTGTGTGTGTGTGTGTGTGTGTGAGGGCGGGTGGATTGCCGGTATGCGTGCATGTGTGTGCCTTTAGAGACAGAGAGAGATTTCCCTTATTTGCTCAGACTTATTTGCCAGGAGACGGACGTGCTCGTGTGTGTTAACGCACACTTGAACGAGCTCAAATCACCGGTTAAAGCTCCACTTCATCTGCACAGGCAGGTTGAGGAGGACCGCCGGTGGCATGGCTCGTCTGAGTCTGTCAACCTGTAACCTTGGATCCTCCACCCAAACCCCTTTAGCTGGACTGCAATGGTGCGACCCCCCACCTTACCCCCCGTCACCCCTCCAAGTGGGGCACCGCGCATTAACATCTGTCAACGTCAAATATGTAATTCCCGCAGCAGTCAAAGTAAATTGCCCGGCCTCCCGAGAGCACTTTTTTAATAATTTACAAATCACGATGCGGTGGGAAAATAAATAAATCGGTACACGCATGCCCCGCCCAGCCGCTTGTTATTTCTCAGCACGGCTCCCTCACAAAGATCAATTCCTGTGACAAATGTTGTCACGTCAATGGTGTAATAGTGTTTATACAGCAGGTTGGAAAATGTAGCTGGGAGTCAATATGTGTTAATAAACGCATGCAGGCTTTTTGTTTTTTCATGTGGCACAGTACGTGAGTGGGGTTTACATTTCCCTGTGTGTGTGAGTAATGTAAAACTCACAGTGTCACAACGTGTATCCGTTCATTCTCAGGCCTCAGAGCCAACGGACCACACACACAGGTTAAGAATGGGTGTTCATTTGAGCGCCTTCTGTTCTTTTGCCCGTGGTAACGACCTGTCCTCGTCTAGTACAGACCTTCCCTGAACGCCCCGTGGGAGGAGGCGCCTTTTGGGAATTGCAAGGGTAGGCAATGAGTTGGACAGAACCAGAGGCCGTATGTAGGAAGTGAACGCAGTTGTTGTGACGTCAACCATTGGCTTGTGGACAACGTAGATTGTTGCCATTTTGGAAATTGGCCGATATTGTTTTTTTGCAACCAGTGAGCGTAAGTGACCGCATGTGGAATGTGGAGGCTAGAGACCACATGTCAATCACAAAGTAGCCCATGCTGAAGCCTACTCTGCTTCAAGGTATTTAACTCTAAATGGGACCATCAAGAAGAAGACTTGTTTCCTGTACGGAACATGATACACAACTACGTAAGCACTGGAAACAAGTATGGTGTCATTACCTAAGCAATGTTAGCAATAAGCTAGCATGTTGACTGTTGGAGCAGCTGAGTCAGGTTCAACCCGAACCCCTGCACATCGTTGTCAAAAGTAAGATTACATAAAAAGGTCAAAGTAGAATATTCTACACTTCTTGCACATGTCTGAGCCAGCTGTGTTCCACCAGCTCCTGGGACTCAATGTCTCCATTAGCATTGTTTTAATCATTCAATGTACCTTCAACTCTCTGTGTATGCAACTCTACACACGTACAAAGCAGAGAGATCTACTTCTTCTTGGGATACTCAAGGTTGTCCTTCAAACTCTCCCCGGCTCCGTTCTGAGTTGTACACACAGGGCCAGCTGTCTTGGCTACGTTTCTAAGCTGTTGGTTCAGATATTTGGCAGCAGGTTGGTCACGAACACAAACATGCTGCTTGAGGATTACAGATTGAAAACACTACTTGGAGAAGTGTAGTCTCGACCGTCGTATCTTTAACACCTTTCACACGTGCTTAAAATTATCCTTTTAGGAGTGTAACATGATCATTTATAAGTCTTTCAAGTATGTCATGAGTTTTCAGCAAATGGTTTCCTCGTCTAGTTATTTAAAAACCACGTCACTAGGTATGTTGCCGTCCGATTCGGTCAAGTCCATAGTTTCTATGGAACTGAACAACCTTCCGTTTGCTTGTTTATGATCACAGTAATCTGATGACGTTTTCTTCCTCAGCCACTAAATCCCCCGCACCTCCAAGTACCCCACTATTCATTCATATGAATATGGATATGGTTAATGAGGAGATGGGTAATGAGCCAAAATACTGAATGGCTGATGATTTACTCAGTTTGTTTACTTACGGAACAGTAAGAGCTGGATTTATTTGGCCTTTACTCAATCTCCCTCCTCCACCCATCCACGAATCCAGCCCTTTGCCAGATTGTCCATTTTTGCCAACCTGCTACACAGTTACTGTAGGACCTCTCGAGTCAAATCCTCGTGCTCGACCGAACTCTGCTTAATTCTGTGTTTACCTGTGCTTCAGGTCCAATCTCCGCCTTGTCTCACCCAGAAAATCGTCCATCCGTTTCCAGCCTACAGCTCAGCGGAGGACTTTTTCAAACCTCTGTCCAAGTCCTGCTCTTGGGTCCAGAATCTACTTGCTGCAGTTAGCACATGTGTACTTAACATGGCACGTGTTTCACCTGTATACTCATGCATGTACAAGTACTTCAATGGATGTGTCATTTTCTTAAAGCTGCATGAACGTCTTCTACCCCTTGAGGACGCCTTAGTCAGCTTTACTGTCTTGCAGATGCTGCAGCAGTGGAGGTACTGGGATCTGGAGTTAGGCTACATTTTGGGGAAGGGAACATCTGCCATTGCCAGTCTAAATGAAAATGGATTCTATGGGTACCCACAAATCTCCCCCTTACAGATATGCCCACTTTACGATAACCCCATGCAGTTTTTTGCAAGCAGTATCGTAAAATGTTTTCCCTATTCTATTCTCGTCTCTGCATAATCAGGAGAGCTGAGACTCTAGTGGATCCAATGAGCCCACAGGTATTCATGTGTGAGGATGTTGAGCCTCATTGTAGCCATTTGTATTGTATTGAGGCACACTTTCGATGTCACTGTATTAAAATTACCTGTTGTGACCTCTAGGGTGATCACAGATAACCACCAATAAGAGACATTGTGCATTCAGTGTGTATGGCTCGCTGAGGTATTTTAACAATACAGATAGTTTATTGGTGTCTTAAGATCTTTAGCTTTAACTTTAGTACAAGTACTTATGCCCGGAACCCGATAGCCATTAGTGTACAGTAGATTCTGAGCTTTTTCTTTTTTTTGCTGAACTCAGCTGCTTGAGACTGCAAATGAGGTGAAATGGAAAAACAGTGAGCTGCGGGAACTGCGGTCAGGCAATAATTCTCCAGGAGTTATGCCACTATGATCGATCCCTTTGACATAACACATTGTCATTTGATCTATTGCTAATATTAAAAACATCAATAGTGCAGCTTTAAAAAGGAAAATACAATTGGGAAAAAACATTTCCCCTTCTGTTTCCCTACTGGAGAGTGTCTGAAATAAGAAAGGAATGCCAATGTTTATATTTATTTCATCAGGTATCAGTTTAAGACAATCCACAGTCATCATGTTAAGTGACTCATCCCATTAATGTACCGTATTGTTCAGTGATACGGGGCCTTTTACTTTGAATTCCCAGGCCGGTGCTCGGTGAGTAATGACGACTGTTGTCTGCTGTCTCCCTCCCGGGAGAAGCATCTCAGATAAACCTCTCACCCGACTCCATTAGTTGAAGAAGCTCTCTGCTTAGTGTCGGCTCAGTTATATACGGCTCGGATGTGTTTTATGTTTATACTTAATCGATGAGTGTAGTTTTATTTGACGTCTCCGTTTTTTATCAAACGCTAGCCCGGCCTCTCAGGGAGATTACACTTTGTGATTGTTTGTTGGTTTCTTGTCAGCAGGAACACAACGTTGGACCGGAGAGGACAGAACCCTCGACTGTTTGACAGACGGCCAAAGTATCCAGATTCATTCACTAGACAATGTTTTCAACATCTGCACCTGAGGCCATCTGCTTGTAAGAGCATGAAGGGCTGACGCGACAGCTGAATAGATACCATCATAAAACGTCTGGAGCCGTAGAAAGAAGCATTGGTAACGGCCATCCAATGGACTGCTAACGTTCAAAAAGGTGCCATTTATGCGTCTTTATGGTCTGCATATTGTTCTTCATTTTAAAATGAGAATCCTGTTAATAATCACCATTTTTACTAAATGTATGGGTATTCTGATTACTTATTTAACTTTTTCTGAGACTTTATATTTTTGGGGATTCTTATTTCGTAACGCTGTTTCCATGTTGTCCGTTATTTCCCAAGCCTGCACATGTGTGTGTGTGTGTGTTCGGTCATGTGTGGTCTTACTTTAATGCTGAAATGTCATCCAAAACGAACATTCATACAAAATACATCACAAAGGTCTCTCATTGGGGCCGCTAAAATATTGATCAGCACAAATGTGCTCAGATGTCGCATGTTGAGCCACGGAAACTCCTCCGGCTGCAGCACTACCAGCGTCACACTCAAATCCACCTCCATTTCCGTGCGTCCAGGACCCAATTTCAGGGGACATCTTTCATAATTTACAGTCGCCCACGGCTCCTCTGCAAACTGTGTCGCATCCTCACATGTCCCTGATGGATTCTGCAATGTGACACCAAGCTTTATAAACGGACCCAAAACATGTCCACTGCCCTTGTTTAAAAAAATAAACAATCCGATCGGGAAAGTAATTCTGCGAGTGAGTGGGTTGGGAGAGGAAGCGTCAGAGGACAAGTAGAGGGAAAGTGATGGTTAGGCTTCACTGTAATGCGTGGATTTATTTATCGTTCCTGTGGGCTGCTTCCTTCCCTCCCTCCCTTCCTCCTCCACCTTTTCTTCCACATCCATGCTTTATGTACCCAATCAATTATTCAACATGCAGTTTTCACAAGCTGTGCCTCCCACTCTGCCAACTGCACGCCTTGTTGTGGCCTCAGAGAAACACAGGACTGTGGGCTGCAGACAGCAGCAGAGCTATGGCCGCTCCTCCTTCTGAGGACCCTAAGGCCTTTGCCAGGTAGTATCCCGTCTGCGAGGCGGATTTATCGATTGGAACTACTCTTGTCCACTGATGCTTTAAGGAAACAATGCTGAGAGATTGCCCGTATAAATCAGGGAAATTCCTCTTATTGCAGGAATGAGTTTGAATGAAAAAAATCATAGACTTACTGCGATTTTAAGGGGAATTCTTTTGTATATTTTGTGTATGTCACAGTCATACTTTATCTAATACGTAAATGGTAAATGGACCTGTACTTGTACAGCACTTTCTAGTCTTCTGACCACTCAAAGCGCTTAAACACTTCATGACATCATTCTCACCCTGATGGGACGAGCCTCCTGCCCGTCAGGACTAGCTAACTTTCACACACATTCATACACCGTAGGCACAGCTAAGGGAGACATTTTGGGGTTAAGTGTCTGCCCAAGGACACATCAACATGGGAACTAGCAGAGCCGGGTATCGAACCGCCGATCCTCTCATGGACAACCCTGCTCGCCACTGAGCCACGAACATTTCTACATATTTAGAACATTTGTAGTAGCAAAAATGGAATAAGTATTCAGCACTATGTTTTCATCAGTGTGAGCCCTTCGAATCAACACAGGGAGTCGGTCCTCTATCTGGAGTCCGCCATGTTCCTATGTCATGTTCCTATGCCATGTTCCTATGTCATGTTCCTATGCCATGTTCCTATGTCATGTTCCTATGCCATGTTCCTATGTCATGTTCCTACGTCATGTTCCTATGCCATGTTCCTATGTCATGTTCCTATGTCATGTTCCTACGTCATGTTCCTATGCCATGTTCCTATGTCATGTTCCTATGCCATGTTCCTATGCCATGTTCCTATGTCATGTTCCTATGCCATGTTCCTATGTCATGTTCCTACGTCATGTTCCTATGTCATGTTCCTATGTCATGTTCCTATGTCATGTTCCTACGCCATGTTCCTATGCCATGTTCCTATGTCATGTTCCTATGTCATGTTCCTATGTCATGTTCCTACGTCATGTTCCTATGCCATGTTCCTATGTCATGTTCCTATGCCATGTTCCTATGTCATGTTCCTATGTCATGTTCCTATGCCATGTTCCTATGTCATGTTCCTACGTCATGTTCCTATGTCATGTTCCTATGTCATGTTCCTATGTCATGTTCCTACGCCATGTTCCTATGCCATGTTCCTATGTCATGTTCCTATGTCATGTTCCTATGTCATGTTCCTATGCCATGTTCCTATGCCATGTTCCTATGTCATGTTCCTATGCCATGTTCCTACGCCATGTTCCTATGCCATGTTCCTATGTCATGTTCCTATGTCATGTTCCTATGCCATGTTCCTATGCCATGTTCCTATGTCATGTTCCTACGTCATGTTCCTATGTCATGTTCCTATGTCATGTTCCTATGCCATGTTCCTATGCCATGTTCCTATGTCATGTTCCTACGTCATGTTCCTATGTCATGTTCCTATGTCATGTTCCTATGCCACGTTCCTATGCCATGTTCCTATGTCATGTTCCTATGTCATGTTCCTATGCCATGTTCCTATGCCATGTTCCTACGCCATGTTCCTATGTCATGTTCCTATGCCATGTTCCTATGTCATGTTCCTATGTCATGTTCCTATGTCATGTTCCTATGTCATGTTCCTACGCCATGTTCCTATGCCATGTTCCTATGTCATGTTCCTATGTCATGTTCCTATGCCATGTTCCTATGTCATGTTCCTATGTCATGTTCCTATGCCATGTTCCTATGTCATGTTCCTATGCCATGTTCCTATGTCATGTTCCTATGCCATGTTCCTATGCCATGTTCCTATGTCATGTTCCTATGTCATGTTCCTATGCCATGTTCCTATGTCATGTTCCTACGTCATGTTCCTATGCCATGTTCCTATGTCATGTTCCTATGTCATGTTCCTACGTCATGTTCCTATGCCATGTTCCTATGTCATGTTCCTATGCCATGTTCCTATGCCATGTTCCTATGTCATGTTCCTATGCCATGTTCCTATGTCATGTTCCTACGTCATGTTCCTATGTCATGTTCCTATGTCATGTTCCTATGTCATGTTCCTACGCCATGTTCCTATGCCATGTTCCTATGTCATGTTCCTATGTCATGTTCCTATGTCATGTTCCTACGTCATGTTCCTATGCCATGTTCCTATGTCATGTTCCTATGCCATGTTCCTATGTCATGTTCCTATGTCATGTTCCTATGCCATGTTCCTATGTCATGTTCCTACGTCATGTTCCTATGTCATGTTCCTATGTCATGTTCCTATGTCATGTTCCTACGCCATGTTCCTATGCCATGTTCCTATGTCATGTTCCTATGTCATGTTCCTATGTCATGTTCCTATGCCATGTTCCTATGCCATGTTCCTATGTCATGTTCCTATGCCATGTTCCTACGCCATGTTCCTATGCCATGTTCCTATGTCATGTTCCTATGTCATGTTCCTATGCCATGTTCCTATGCCATGTTCCTATGTCATGTTCCTACGTCATGTTCCTATGTCATGTTCCTATGTCATGTTCCTATGCCATGTTCCTATGCCATGTTCCTACGCCATGTTCCTATGCCATGTTCCTATGTCATGTTCCTATGTCATGTTCCTATGCCATGTTCCTATGCCATGTTCCTATGTCATGTTCCTATGTCATGTTCCTATGCCATGTTCCTATGCCATGTTCCTACGCCATGTTCCTATGTCATGTTCCTATGCCATGTTCCTATGTCATGTTCCTATGTCATGTTCCTATGTCATGTTCCTATGTCATGTTCCTACGCCATGTTCCTATGCCATGTTCCTATGTCATGTTCCTATGTCATGTTCCTATGCCATGTTCCTATGTCATGTTCCTATGTCATGTTCCTATGCCATGTTCCTATGTCATGTTCCTACGTCATGTTCCTATGTCATGTTCCTATGCCATGTTCCTACGTCATGTTCCTATGTCATGTTCCTATGCCATGTTCCTATGTCATGTTCCTACGTCATGTTCCTATGTCATGTTCCTATGCCATGTTCCTACGCCATGTTCCTATGTCATGTTCCTACGTCATGTTCCTATGCCATGTTCCTATGTCATGTTCCTATGCCATGTTCCTACGCCATGTTCCTATGTCATGTTCCTATGTCATGTTCCTATGCCATGTTCCTATGTCATGTTCCTATGCCATGTTCCTATGTCATGTTCCTATGCCATGTTCCTATGTCATGTTCCTATGCCATGTTCCTATGTCATGTTCCTATGCCACGTATGCCCCAGAACGGACCCAAAAGTGGTTTAACTCCCAACTCGACAACTCGAAAATACCAGCGGTGGGTCACCTCCTCTTACCCGTCGCCTTCGTTGGTTGAGCTAGTTATGTTGAGGCACGGAGAGAGTAAGATTAGTTCGGGGTCAGAATATCAGGGTAAGCCCAAACGAGGCAGAGAAAGGCGGGTTCTGCTTTTGCCATGGTGGGATAAACAATACCATGACTGGGAATGTAGGACATCCTTTTGGATAATATTCAGCCATGTGCTTCATCTCCTCCACAAAACCTTTGTATTTACGGAGCAATGGGCCCTCGGAACAATGGCAGTTGTTTCCGCTATAACCTGTCGACAGACAAATGGGCTCTTGGTCCATTGGGACATCATTTGGACTATTGGTGTTTCAGTCATAGCACCGTTTAATTCAGCAGCGGTACGGCAGGGGACACAAGTTCTGCAGAAACCTTTTCTGTGGCCGTATGTGAGGAGAGCAAAAGACGGGTACATTTAACAGAGTGCTTGGCTGGAGCTCTCAGTTGTACAAAAGGCTAATTTCAAACGGCAGAGGTTAACAGCACTAATACAGACGATCCAGACCGGTGTAAGAAAACAATGCCAAACATCATTATCTCATCTCACTCTCCTGTTTTGCATCAGTCTGCAACTCTGCACTCTGCACTGTTCAAACGAGAGGAAGTAAAAATAGCTGCAGGAAGATGACAAAGGGAACGATGCCGGTGAAAATGAGTACAAGAGACGTGCCTCAAATCCCTGAAATAGAATAGAGAGGACATAATTATGATCAGAGGCTCCGGCTGCCTTGACGCACAACTCCCTGTGGTGACGGCTGTACTTATTGAGAGCAACTAGAAAGGTGTGTTCAGTAGAGTTCAGATCCCTGTCAGGTGTGTCTGCAACAACCACTGCTGTGTTGTGTGATGAACGATGTATGCAAGCAATGGGCTAAATGTGGCCATCGCTAAATGTGCTAAATGTGCTAAATGTGCTAAATTTGCTAAATGGCTGCCGCAAATTTTATGCAGATTGCTGCAGCAGAATGCAAGGTTAGCTGTGGACAGACGGACGAACGCACACACATGACGGATTGCATCATCCTCCAGGTGGAGATAACAATGGCACTAACTTCAACTCACTTCAACCAGTTGTGCCTCTTGTCTGTGTATAAGACATATTACTGCACTGTGGGACTTGATGATTTCCCTCCTTGCACACCAGGTTCTCTCCCGTCTAGTGAGACCGCTTTACGATGTAATGAACACTAAGGATAGACAGAAGGAAACGGCAGGCCAGACCATGCATCCGAAGTGAGATCCACAAAGGTTACGGTGCGTAAAGTGTCGCGTCGACAATAAAACGTTCCTCCCCGGCAAAGATGCTGCAGATTAAACAGCAAACTAATTAGCCATTCCACGCACGCCGGCCATAGGCCGTTATCTCCGTGAACCTCCCACTACCAGCATCGTTTCCACAGACGTCAGGGTAAACCTTGCTCTCTCTCTCTGTTGCCGATTAGCCAGGGCAGGCAGCTCTCGACCCAATACAGCCTTATCCGTATGGTTAGGGTTAGGGATGGTGGTTTTGAGTTAAGAACATTCTTCATCCTATGATCACTGTCGCAGAAAGAAAATTAATGTAGGAAGGCGTGCTATACTCACCGTGTAGTAGAAGTTGAGAGGTTTTCAAAACAATTGACTTAATAGTATCCTTTTTGTTGTTTTGTTCTGAAATAAAGCGCTGCTCCGGACTCGATTTATTCCTTTACGGGGAGGTGGGTTGATCTAAAAAGATGCATCGTAACCCGACGGTAACCTCCGGCTCTGAGGAGTGAAGTGTCCTCAAACTTGCATTCTCTCTACTGGCCAACAGGGGGCGACTCCTCTGGTTGTATAGAAGTCTATGCTTCATGTGTTAAAGCTGCATTCTCTCTCCTGACCACCAGGGGGCGACTCCTCTGGTTGTATAGAAGTCTATATAAATGACTCTACTTCTCTTGATGTATTCCCTCAGTAAACATTGTAAACATGAGTTTATGTCTCAATCTCTAGTTTCAAGTCTTCTTCAATACAGCATGATGTTCATTTAGTACATTATGGTCATTTAGAGTCAAACAGACCATAAAGCAGAGTATAAATTAAATTAGGGCGGGCTTACTGTGATTGACAGGTCACTGCCACTCTCAGAGTATGTGTATACGGCCGCACACCAAATATGTTAACTTTTGTTTATCGGTTACAAAAATACCAAAAGGCCGTAATCCAAGATGGCAAAACTGCTGAACTCAAGACTTCATACACAAACCAATGGGTGATGTCAAGATGACAACGTACATTTCTTATAAACAGTCTATAATCATATCCTATAAACCTTTCATGTATTGTATTTGAAAAATCTGTTTCCACAGAGTGTCCACAGACCTGGCATTAGCATGCGTCTCGGGGGGTCGAGGATCCCTGGTGCAGAGCCTCACCTGTCCACATGAAAGGTTAAAAACATGATCAAAAGAAAATATAAATTGTTCTACTGATCTGTGCTATAAATGTCATTTCTGTATGATTCCAATCATGTCAAGCATTTGTTTGATCAAATTCACTGAATGTGTGCATGTCCTGTTCAAAGAGGAGACAGTGATACAAGTACAAGTACAAGTACAAGTACGGGTCCATTTACAGTGAGGTGAGGCAGCGACCAGATGGGCCTCATCTCAGATTGCGCAATCGCTCACAAACTGGGTTGAGCGTGCCTTTAGCTTCTCTGTTTGTCAACACTGTAGACTTGTATTCTACGTCCTTTCTTTCCATATGTTAGAGTGTATTTCATATCGTATGTGTAGAACCTATTAGTCTCGCTGTTCTGACATAAAACCAGTTAAAAAGCAGAGGGGAGGCAAACAGTACCTCTACCTAAAGGAAGGGGGCGCACTCTTCTTCTACACTTTTACAACAAAGTCACATAGTTTCTGTCCAGAAGGAAAGAGGAATGGACTTAATTTACAAGTAAAGGTCAGAACGTGCATATGCTGCATTAGGCTTTATAGCCTATTAGTATATGTCAGGGGATTCAACTGAACTTCAGCGAGGTCCAGTTCCAGAGAATGTCCTCATGCAAAGGTCCAGAACATGTACTAATGTCACATTGGTGCTCTATGATTGTGTGCCATATGTATTGAAGTAGCCAACAGTTGTATTAACATATGCATTAAATGAAAGTTCTTAATTTTACAAAAATATATTTAACTGAATTGTCATGCCGCTTCAAATTCAGTTTATTCGGGCGTCAAGTGGTGTCAATCAAAAGAGCCAAGGTATTATAATCTTGTCACTCGAGGGCGGGGCTTAACGTGATTGGCCGAGTACGATCACGGGAGATGATTTACAAGGCGTGTGATTGGTCGCTGTGTTTCCGGGCCGCTGAACGAGAGCCGTAAAGGCAGGAAAATAATAATTAATAATTCGGTAATAATAATAATTGCTTTTCGGGCCAGGATCCATGGACAACGGCATCTGGGTGGAATTGCGATGGCGACTAAACGAAGGGTGCAAAGAAAATAGGTTCTTTCTCTGAGCCGCTATAAATTGGTAGAGTCATATATAGACCGAACCTGTGTGTGTGAAGAATTCCGATATGAAATATGAAAAACAACCTGTGTTGTGCAAACTGGCAATTGAATAATGATGTAAGCTCCTGTATTGCCTCTGGAAGAGTCCGTGCCTCAGCAGCCATGAACCTCACGTCACTGTTGCACACAATAACTCCGACTGGACACTTTACACACGTCTGTAAACAAAAGGGGGAAACCAGTCGCCTATGAACAAGGAACCCAGTTATATTGATAGTTTGAGGTCATTTTAAAAAATATATTTTCAATAAAGGTACCAACTGTAGTTTGAACTGGAACATTTAACTCCTTCATCAATCAAAGTGAAACCCTCTGGTGATTCACTCATATATTCATACGTTTCCTCTACAGGACATACGATGCAGATTTAATAAAACTTGCCCCGTCGGCCCGGAGGGTTCTCCTCCCCTCCGCCGAGGCTTTTCATTGGACTGCAGCAGTATCTGCAGCGTCTCCGCCTCTCTGCCTGCAGACGGGCTTTCCCCTCGCTCTCAGCGCTCCTCTGCTGCTGATGCAGCGTGACCAGATTACGCTTTTAACCCAGTCCAAGATGGCTGCCTCCCAGCTGCCAGCTCTCTCTCTCTCTCTTTCCACTGTCTCTCTCGCTCCATGTGGTGCCGTGTGAGAGAGCGAGACGTTTAAAAAATACATGACCCTGGAGAAAAGCTGACAGTCCAGTCAGCGCTTCTAGACTGCGAGCGGCAAAGAGATTTGCTATCATCCACATTGTGACAGCTGAACATGCTAATTAAGGCCGGCATCGCATCTGTCACTTTGGATAAATGGAAGCGCTGATCCCTTTCAAGGAAAACTTCCCCGCTCAGAGACCAGATCGCAGCGCTCTTGATATCAGCCCTCAAATAAAAAAGGACTGGGCTTTAAATGTTAATGCAGAAGAATTCCATCACAGAATGGGAAGCAAAGAGGTTCTTTCAAGCAAACTGCCGAGCAGACATATTGTTTCAGAATGCAGAGGTCAGGGACAGTCCTGCTAAAGCTTGGTACCAATCAATAATTCACTGCAGTTCCACTACATATAAGATGGTTTTTTTTTTTGTGAAATAGGAGGATATTTTGGCTCGGTTACAGAAGAAAAAGCACTAAGGATTCTGTCAAGGAGCTCCTCACTAAGTCAACAATGAGTCCAAGTAAAACAGGTTGATCCAAGATAAAAGAAAGAAACAAATTGCTCGCTCAGTGATAATGAGCATGAAATGGACGATGACATCGATATGCTTAATCGTATAATTTAATCTCTATTAAGATATGTTGTAATTGACCCTTTGCTCCTGCTGCTGCTCCACCAAGCTGTGAGCCATGGAGCCACACTGTCACTAACTGCACTACATAAATAAATGTCACATTCTGGGGGGGAAATAAAAAAGCTGATGCAGAAGAAGGTTCTCGTCTATGCGTTTGAAGGATATTTCATATATATATTATATTATTAAGAAGTGGACGTAGTTCTGTGACATCAGCACTCGTTTCTCGACTGCCATTTTAAAGCCTTGAGTTTGGCATTCTGCCCGGCGACATCTCATTGTTGGCAACCAGAAGTGACAATTAACTTCCATGAACTGAGGACACTGGAAAGGATTGAAGTTATTGGAGGAAAACACAAACTGTCAGACCTGGAAAACGCCGTGGTGGCGACATGGGGAGAGAAACAGAGAAACAGTAAAAACAATGACATCATTGTTTTTACTGTTAGCATCACCAAGTCAGCAAAACATATTGGCAAACAGATGTGTGCAGCATTTACACACCAAACAGACAACATTAGCTTTCATTTGTGTTTCTGGCCATGCAACTACCGTAAAAGTCGGGTTACAAGCCGCTC
Source organism: Taurulus bubalis (assembly GCF_910589615.1). Classification (NCBI taxonomy): domain Eukaryota; kingdom Metazoa; phylum Chordata; class Actinopteri; order Perciformes; family Cottidae; genus Taurulus; species Taurulus bubalis. The sequence goes on from NC_136591.1 coordinate 806,617, forward strand.
CTACCTCCGGTCAATGTCCCACTGTAGCGAGCTAGCAGCAGCGCTAGCTAGCAGCAGCGCTAGCTAGCTCCCCTCTCCTGCTGCTAGCTAGCGCTGCTCCTAGCTCCCCTCTCCTGCTGCTAGCTCCCCGCTGCTGCTGCTACTGCCCGCGTTCCCTCTGCCCAAGTCGGGTGTCGAACCGGGGCTGGTCCCGGTACCTTCGGTGTTTGTCGGGGAGCTAGCAGAGAGCTAGCAGAAGTTAGCAGAAAGCTAGCAGAAGTTATCGGGGAACTAGCATGAGCGCCAGCTGGCTACAGCGGGGAGCAAACGGGGACACTGACCGACGGTAGTAGCGGCATGTAACCCGACTTTTACGGTAATGTGCGTTCTATTTTTTCTCTCTTTTCGCTTTATTTTCGCTCGCCACCAACTCCTGAGGGGACCGTCTGTCTCTTCAGCTCATACATGATCTGTAGAACTGAGGGGAACTGTGGAATGTTTTTCTGTGGATTTGCCACCTCTTATTTCACTCTACACAAAGCCTGTTTTTATGAAAACTTTTCACTTTGGGAAACAAACATCAGCATTATTGTTGTAATACTTTGGTCAACGTGTACACTCATGTTCTTCTAAATAGGATTAAAGACAGTATTTGGTAACACGATGCATGTACCTCGTGTTCAGAGTACACCAAGAAATTAAAACTCACAGGAACTTTCCCCTGAATATTAAGGACCTTCGAGGATTATACTGTCAGAACCATTTATGTTTCACCTGTTCTTGAATCACACACGGAGGCTATAACACAGATGTTAACGTTGCGTTCCAACTAATGTCCAGTCTAGCTTTCAGCTGTCCAACATGTGTTTGAAGAAGAGCTTGTAATGTAACTAACCATTCATGTGTCCACCATGCGTTGTGGAGGGGATGGAGATGGCGGTCTTGTGTTAAAGATCTCTGAGGTGAAGTAAATACTGCTTCCCCATCATCTCCACTGAAAGGAGCATTCATGTACTATAGAGGTGCTACTTAGTGAGCGCTCAGAACTGTTCTTATGCCAGCAGCTGAAACATGAATGGAATTTTAAACGACCTCGACTAAAAGAATCTCTCAAATAGATTTTCAGCCTCCGACACAAGTTGTTTTCTCTCCTTTATTCATAAGCACTTTGTCTCTCTTCTCCTTCAGTGAGATGTGACGTAACTTTATGTACACACACACACACACACACACACACACACACACACGGTGTGTGAGTGTCTATTTGCACACTTTCTGTGGGTTTCCATGGCGACACGCTTATCCTCCCCAACAAAGTCCTGCCTGAGACTCAGCATCACACGTTAATGAAGGAAGCCGCTAACTTGCAATGAACAGGAACAGGAATTAAAGAAGAAGTGTTTGAAAGCAGCAGATCCATGTCCAGTCATATTCCTCTAACTCAGTGCTGCCTCACTCGTATTCATGTATGGTCACATCAGAATCGGAATCAGAATCCGTTTATTAAGCAGGAATGTTTACACAAACGAGGAATGTTTCAACGCGATTAACAAGCAAGTTCAATTATAGTCTTTATTCATGTGCTGTCGATATTCGTGTTCCCATCTTTACTTTTAGCCTCTTATCAGGGAAATAATCCCCCATTGCAGATCTTTCTGCAGGTAATCTCTCATCTGTGAAGGATCGGGGTGTGAACGTAGTTTTCTTGAACCTGGCATCTGTCAAAGCACAGATCAAAAGGGAAGTTAAGCGGGCTGTTTATGGCATTAAAGAGAAGCAGCCTTCTACGAGCCGGAGCTTAGCGCTCGCTGCCGGCACGCTGACAGCTTCACTGTGGAGCTCGCTGCAAAGCGGTGCTTTGGTGAACAGCAGGTTAAAGTAAGGCCGGCATCAAGGGCTGCCTGTGCTAAGTATCAGGAAGAGACCAGTAGACTGAAGAGGTGACGTAGTGCGGAGTAGGAGGTGAGACGTCCAAAGTAACGAGGAGAATCTGTGGTTTTAAAAGGTGATGTACAATGTTCACCCAACAGGTAATGTAGCAGGAGGCTCCAAGGAGGCGTTCTTGTTCAAATCCCCAGCGGTTCGGACCAATCAAAAGCAACGGGCGTGGGGCGTTTAGGTGTGTTACGTATATGGCGGCAATGGCGGCTCCCAAAGAGGTTGGTGAAGACGCTGCAATGGCATCAGTTTCTTATTGAAAGAAGAACAAAGAAAATGTGTTTTCTCTCCTACTACACTGCTCAAAAAAACTTAAAAGAACTCTTTGAAAACACATCAGATCTCAATGTGAACAAAATTATGTTGGATATCTATTCTGATATGGACAGTTTATTGTTTTAGGAACGAGAGGATGCCACATCTTTTGATGGAAATAAAAGGTTTAGCCTACAGAGGGCTTCATTTCATAGACAGCCCGAAAATCAAAGTGAAAAACGATGTGGCAGGCTAGTCCATTTTGTCAAAATTAAATTTCTGCAACTCAAAATGCTTCAATATCTTGTGTGGCCCCACATGCTAGTATGCGTGTTGACAACGTCGCGGCATGCTCCTAATGTGGCGGCGGATGGCGTCTTATTGGACGTCCTCCCAGACCTGTCTGAGGGCATCAGGGAGCTGTAGAGTCTGAGGAGCAACCTGGTGTCGGATGGACCCAAACATAATGTCCCAGAGGTGTTCTATCAGGTTTAGGTCAGGGGGTCGTGGTTCCTTCATCCTCCAGGTACTGCCTGCATCGTCGTGCATCAGGAGGAACCCAGGACCTACTGCAGCAGCGTGAGATCAAGGGTTTTATCCCGATACCTTTTTTGGGGGGTCGTCTGACTGTTGCCCCTCTGGAGCACCTGTTGTTAACTCCATCAACACCAATGCAGATGAAACTGATGAACAAGCCCCTCTGCTACTTACCTGAGCAGATCATCAAGTGCAATTGAATTAAAAAAGGATTGTAGCAAACAGAACAATGTGTCAACTCCTTCATCCACCAGCTTCTCTTCTTCATGTATTGGGCATTTGGACCAATTACTGTGGGGATCGTCTCCCTGACGGGGGTTCTCCTTGACGGGGGTTCTCCCTGATGGGGGTTCTCACTGATGGGTGTTCTCCCTGACGGGGGTTCTCCCTGACGGGGGTTCTCCCTGAAGGGGGTTCTCCCTGAAGCCCTTGCGGTATCGAGCCATGTCGATCGTCATGAGGACCGATGTGTCGTTCAACAACATCTAAAGTGTGGATTCCTTTGCGGATGCCGCTTCCTCCTGGATGCCACGCCCCCAAACCTTTGCCGAACCAATCTCGTTCAGAGGCTTATTCATCTTTTGCGTGTTTGTCGTCTGGACTCAATGAATCGTAACACTGGGGATAATTGCTCAATCCTTCGGACATAATCAGTAGATCAAACCCTGGCTACTTTAATCGCTGTTGCAAACAGCTGCTTTGAGATTTCCGGATACATATTTTTTCAATTTACTTTCAACTATATCTTAAAAAACTATGTACATGAACAATTACTTTGACAAGTGAGAACATTCTCCTTTAATATGTATCTTTCATCATTTGATCCTGTGAATTTTCGTGGCAGGCGTTTAGAAGATCTGTGTAGCTTTAAATTACATAAACAGGTACTCTTTACACTTTATGAATAACCTATTACCGCTCACACGGCATGTTGATGAAATAACCTTTTGATGCCGTTGTGAAGCCGTTTGACAAATGGCAGGAGGTTAGCGGGGCGGCTGAGAGATTGTCACCAGAGAGAGGCAATACCCTTAATAATATTTATCTGCAAGTCAAATCATCGTAATGGCTTTTGTTCATTTATTTATCCGCGCTTCATGTAATGGCACGGTGACTTCTCTGATGTATTAGCCAGCGCTGAGTGGGCAGCTCAGATCCATTACCCATCTACTAATGCAGGGCTTTCTTTGTGTGTTGCTATGCAGCCATTCATCTCATTCCTCTCCCGCCGTATAACTCAGCGGCCTCACGGTGAAGAGATGCCAGCGGAGACGGAGACAGAGTGCTGGTTGGGAACGGTATAGAAAGGGATGCGCTGTCAACAACAACTCTGCAACACCGACATCACGTCGCTTCAGAGAAGCTGTTCTGAGGCCTGAAGCTAGAGGCTCTGGGGTGGCTTTGATTGACAGCTGCTAAACTGTGCAGGGTGGGATGTTTGAAGAAAAAAGATCCGTTGATTACTCTTCTCATTACACGCCCTGATCGAGAAAGCTCTCAGTCAGAGAGACATCAGACACTCTTTTTTTGTTTTCTTCATAATTATCATCTTATCTGGGAGTTTGCCGTCGCGCCTGATCTCACCTGCTCCCTCCTCCTCCTCCTCCTCCTCCTCCTCCTCCTCCTCCTCATCCTCCTCCTCCTCCTCCTCCTCCTCCTTTCCCGAAACGCCGACGTGCCGCGTTCCCCTCATTAGATGAACTCCTCGGAGCGCTCGGCACGTCCGCGCCATCTTTTCTCCGCCTCCAGCCACGCGGGGAGCTTCTGCTGCACGTTCACAAAGGAACGCCGCGTCACGGCTAATGTCAAAGATTTTGACAACAGATTAATTTTCATGTGTTTGCGGCTCACGCTGCGTCACTCTTTCTACAGTGAGAAGTGCCGCCACACAAAGCCGGTGATTAGTGAGTCTTACTGGAACTTTTAAATGTACCTTTTCTAATCAACACAATTAGAATAATTGACCTCATGCAATGATATTGCTGTCAGTCATCACAGCTGCTCTTTTATGAGTTTCTAGATAATAACCTCAAAATACGTTGAGCTTTCTTACAGTGGGGATTCATTTAGGAAGGATGCTTTTTTTATATAGGAATCACTATTTATGTGCAAGTTCATCCCTTATATGTTACACAGTTATCATTCTCTCACCAAACCACAAAAATACAAAATTGATAATTAGAAAACTGAAACGTATTCATTGGAAAATTAGTTGGGATACTTATGTTTATTACAACTGGGCTCATATTAGTGTAGTTTAGTTCATTTCTAATAGTTATGATAACTCTGTCTCAAGCAAGTTCATCTTGGAGATCTGGGGACAGAATCATATCTTTATGAAAAGTCAGACTAGGTAGATATGTTTATTTTAAGTTTGTAACTGGCAGTTTGTGCCATTCAATTCATGTTCTATTCTAAGTATATTTAGCTAACCCATTCTTCCTTTTGCCGTGGCTGGATAACCCACTGGGTGGTGGGCCAATAGGGAAGTGGTTCCACATGTCTGATTGACATTATGTTGTGTTTAGAGTCCAAATGTATGTAGAAAACAACATTTATGGAGTTTGGGGGAGCCAATTTAGATACTTCTCCTTACTTGTACTACAACAGGCGTGATTGAACATATTTTGTCTTTATTATCAGCTTTTAATTGTAGGAACATCATATACATAAAATAATGGATTCAAAAAGAGAATAAAACAAGTCTTTCTTCTGGTGCGTGTCCCGGTGATAGATGGTAGCTGCTGTACCTCAGAGGGTTGGGATATTTTTTTAACTTCTTTTTTTTTTAATGAATGAATCCTTCACGGTTTGCTGCCTGTGTTGAAAATAATAGTAATAAAATTGGCAGGTTGGCAACTATTTGGCCGGCGGTGTCCTCGCGCTGTGTGGTAAGATAACGCTCTGTGTGTCGCTCCATTTCATTATGTGGCCCAGAGCTTTTGTTTTATATTGCCACGGTGCGGAAATCATTCTCCACTCTGGCATATGGGCGGCAGAAAAAGCGAGCAATGAGAGGAAACATGGTTATGCTGTCCTCCGAGAAGCCATTAAGCTAACTGTGATGCTCTCTGAGTGTCGGGAGCCGGCGGCAAAGCAACACATTCCAGGTATTAACACAACAGCATTCATTAAAAGCTGCCGGCTCCATCGGGGGCCGTAACCAGAATGCAAGAGATCCTGCATCTTGTGGTTCATGAGATATGAGCACTTTGTTGCAGCCTCTCCCGAGTATGAAGATTACTCCTGCACATGTAATGACCTTCTATTGTTGGGAAAGGGTTTTAAAATGGGGCGACGGCCCTCAAGTACTTACAATTATTCCTCGTCATTAGTGGACAGGTGAGGAGTCTTCCTCTGAGAGGTCACTCCCCTTCATTAGGATGAATAATACTATATAATATAGTGGATCCTGCACATCCAACACCATTTCAATACATTTAGGTGGAAAATGTGTTATTTTTTATGTTTGGTCGGACTGTGAAGCCAGACTGCGTGAGAGAAGGTAAGATAATTAAAGTAACCGTTTAGTTTAAGTATTTACGTAAACATTTTTTTTTAACCGAACGACACAGTTTTTTGTCTGAAACTCCTTTGAACACCCAAATGTTGTGTTCTACTATGATTTTTGTTCCGATTCTTCAGGTCCTCATCTTTCCAAAAAGGTGTCTTGTTAGTATGTGGGCTGTTGTTAGGGCACCATAATACAGTTTGAAAAACTCCGTGATCGCTCAAGGAGGCATTTTTGGGAAATCTTGCACACATCGGGTTGCATAGTTATGATCAAAATATCTTTTAAAAGTGATTTTTTTTGCAGATGTACAGTTTTTTCTCAAGACTTTGCTGAACAAATACATACAATGAACACAAGTTTTGGAATTAATTTGGGGTTCCTACGACGACTCAAACAAAGAAAAAATCCTCAATATAACACTATGCATCATCAATATTTCATCATGCATCATCGACATTTCATCATGCATCCTCAATATAACACCATATATGCTCAATATAGCAACATGCATCCTCAATATAACACTATTTATGCTCAACACCATGCATCCTCAATATAACACCATATATGATCAATATAACACCATAGATATTCACAGTGCCTGCCCCGCCCTATACCGTTTCATCTGTTCCTCATCAGACCTGCAGACGCCTCACCTCCCTCTCACCGGTTCTCCTTGTCCCCATCAGACATCAGCTTCCTACACAGGCCCGGGTTCTTGCTCTACTGTCGGTTCATCTGTAGTCAACCCACAAAGTCTCCAGCCTACAGAGTCCCCAAGTACCTTATAAGCAGACAGTGTGAATATTGCCAAAGAGCCCTCATAGGGTGTAGCGCAGGTGGATTGTTTGAGTCAATGCTCTCCCAGCCGTTTTAATAAATCAAATGTACAGCTGTATCTGCCAGCTTAACTATGATAATTAAATCATATTGGGCTTATTTACCATACGTTACTACACGCTTCCAATCCCAACTGTGCAGAAATTGGTATAGTTATTTCTTTGTAGGACACTGGCTTCTTTTATTCCTAAACAATGACTTTGTATTGTGCTCTTGTATGTACTGTATTGTATCTGTGATACATCTTTGATGCCCATCTGCTCCTTGCTCTCTTGCCTTCAGTACATCCCCATGTATCAGTGCTCACTCGACAGACCATCACGGTAACACATCTCCAGTCCAGCATGATCAATACCAGATTCTAGACCCCCAAGCAAATTCCGAGAATGCTATTGGATTTACTAGCAACGCTGTGACAGCCGAACCGCTACATCATGACATTTTTCATGAAGGGGAAAAAAAAGAGAGGCAACTAAAAGGGAAAGCAACAGAGACGGATGAGTGCTGGAACTGCTGAGCAGTTGGAACGTTCACGAGGAGACGTTCTCCGCTCTCGGTTCCGACGATGAAATCAAAGTCGAGAAGATAAATGAGGGAGAAAGTATCATGGGAGAGTCGGCCATTGATCCAACGGAGAAACAAATCTGTCTTCTTTTCTGTCTGCGGGGATCCGAATAATACAGTACAGATAACCTGCAGGCGTACTGTGACTGTGAAGTTTCTCTGAACCTGCTGCCTTCCCATTTGTTCACTTCTTGTCGTCTGTCTTTGCCAGGGACTCAACTGTGATGGGGATGAAAGACCTGTGGATGTTGGGGACTAATTTCTGTCTAGACCAAAATGTATATCATATATTTTTCAGAATTAGCCATTCAGTATATTCACACTCAGTAATTGCCTCACTATAGTAGTTTACATCATTAGGCTGGAAATATGGTTCTCTGAAGATACGTGAACGTCTTCATGCCCCTACAAAATGGAAAAGGACAAACGCTGCATCCTTCATAGTATATTTGACTAATGGACTTCCAACCATTTAAAGCACTTTAACACTACATGTCATCATGATGTCAGGGGATACCATGCAAGGTGCCACCAACCCATCAGGAATATCTAACCATTCATACGCTTCCCTTTATTTTGTAATGATCCAATTTGTGACTCAAAACCGCGATAGAATCCATATCGTGCGTTTTGTGATCCATTGCTCCCCTACTGTACAGGATCTCTTACAACGTTTTGACAGTCTGGTCGTTAAGAAGAAACACTGAGAACCTTTCTCCATTGGAAAATATGGCGAGATAATCTTGGAAAGATCAGGGCTTTGCTCCCCGTTGTAGGAAGGGGGTAATCAGGGCCCAACTTGGCTGGATTCCTGCGTAGTTTGAACCCTGCATTAGATGTCAGATCATATAGAAGTAATGATTCAGGAGACGTGTTCTCTATTGGCTGCTATCGTTCCTGCAGTTTATCGCCAGACTTCCCAAAAATCCTCATCATTGCATCAGCTGCGTTGCTAGTTCCAAGTTATCTTGCTCTTCTTCTTTGGTGTTGATGATCTGCTTTGGCTTACATGAAACGCATCATGGAGGACACTTTATTGATTTTTTTCTCCCTTTTTTTGCCTCTCTCTTGTTTTCTTCCGTCTCTCGGTGCACAGAGACAAACGTGCGTTAAAATCAGTGGCTTGCTGAGAGGAATTCATTAATCTGGCTTCCCTCTGCTCTGCATCTGAGCAGACACACGTCCACTTGGTGCAGCCAATAAAGCAATTGGTTCTGCTGCAGCCCGAGGACAACAGGCAGAGGCATATCTGCTTCTAACAGATGGCCGAACGGAGACTACACCGTCTATTGACAGACTGACAAATCACACCTCATTATATTTTGGAGTCAAACCGCATTCATCCAAACCTCAAACTTCAAAGCCTCCTGTCGTCCGTGGTAAGGAACCCCAGAGTCGGTCAGGCTAGAGTTGATCCAAACCTCAACCAATGAAACATGTTGGTCAATTAAAAATGCTGTAAAGTGAATTGCATCCCATAAATAGTAAAACCACATGCATCCAAATTTCTGACTTCTAAAACTCTATATAGTCCTGAATGTTTGGAGCCATAAGACTAACAGCACTATATGGTCCATTACCGGCTCAGAGTCCAATTTATTTAAAATGTCATGCCTTGAAGCAGTCTATAAATAGTGGCCTCGTTATCTAACGTCCCACGGATATAACTCTGCAGTAGATAGTACATCCTGGCACTGACACACCAACTACTACTGTATACACTGCCAGGCTTTGACTCAATGGTTGAGGTTTGGCATTGACTCAATGGTTGAGGTTTGGCATTGACTCAATGGTTGAGGTTTAGGTTGCCGGATAGCAAGTCTAACTACTAGACAACTGTGGTAATCCTGATCTCAAATGTAGTGCCATACGTGGTGTCCATTAACCAATCAGGACCCTTCAATACAAGTCATGCAATTAAAATGTCTTCATGAAAAATGGGTTGGAGTTCTATACAAATAACAACATGTATCAGACATCAATGAATGCAACTACTTGTTGTGTAATTATACTGCATATAAAATGTGCATATAGCATCACCCATGCCCTCCTGTCATTTTCACTTGTAATGAAAAGAAATTCAAGAGTAGTCAACCCATTTCAGGGTTAAGGATTCATTTCTGCAGCACTCTGATGATCATTTTTGCATTGTTGGTTCCCTTGTCTTGAAGTCAATGTTTTTGGATCGATGCCTGAAATAAGTTCTGTGATTAACACAAGCTGAAGAGATTTTAACATTTTGTTCTACAATACTCGACTAGGTGAAAAAAGAGATTGCAAAGATTGTCGTGGACGTTGTCATGACAAACACCATCCAACCATTTAGTTGTTGCTTAGTGGTTGTCGCAAAGTCATGTGACCGTGGTGTGGTTAGTTATTATTAGCCTTACGTTAGCTTTGTACTTCTTCCGATTGAGTTAACACTTCAATTTTAAATCACAAAGTGGTGTTTATTTGTGAATACTATCTTGCTGAGTTCATAAACATTTGTTTGCCAAAGAGTTTATGTTGTCTATAAAGAAACATGTGTCATTCCTTTTGTCGCCTCTGGCTCTGCCCATCTGTCTCACACAGGCTTTGTCTCTGTATCTCCACACACCGACATATGAATGTAACTTCTCATCCAATCAGGATGAGCCTCAGGGCTTGGCACACCCTCACCCCAGTGCACAGGTTATCACCAAGCTCCTCCTGTTCTCCGTCCCATCAGTGCGATGCATTGGGACGGACACATGGGAAGAGTCCCTTTGACTCGCTGGACATGCGGCTGTGTGTCGTTGAGTGTTTCTGGAGGATTGATGTCCAATCAAGTTGAGAAGTGGTGTATGTGCACTCATAGTAGCAGGCACCCTTTGTTTGTCTGTGTATTAAGAGTTAACTGCAAAAACATAAGGATTGTGCAATGACTGGTGTACTTATCACCTTTTGTTTTGAGTCAAGATTATTTTTATAAACGTTTATTTAAGGCGTATGACTTATTGTGGCTTATTCTTTTTGGTAGATACAGTTGAGATCAGTAGACATACTCCATGGTCCTCATTCAGAGGTTTGCATGTTCCTCTATCTTAATGTAGACATTCCTCTTTTACAGCCTTTACATTATTGTGCATGTTTTGTAACCATTACTTAACCATAATTGGCCATTCATCATAGCTCTTTGTGACCCTTATTAAACAGTTGAAAACATGTATCCCTGAAGTAACACTTCATGAATGCTCAAGAGCGCTGAACAAGCAGTACTTAACCATCATTAACCATTTATTAATGGTCTTTGTGACCTCTTGTCGATTGTTCCAATAGCACAACTATTAAACACAGTGAAGCCTTTACAACTCAGGACAACTCATCTGCTTTGTAAAATGTGAAGCCAATAAGGAAGTGCATTTTACACATCCTGTCCTCCAGCTGCAATAAGAAGTCTGATTGTGTGGAAGTCTGTGAGAAAATGACCCTACTTCTGATTTGATTTATTACCTCAGCAAAGATGTTTATGTCCTGGTACACCTCCGATACATATACAAGGTCAGTCGCACAGTGTGGGCCTACTTACTGGTGTGTGTGTGTGTGTGTGTGTGTGTGTGTGTGTGTGTGTGTGTGTGTGTGTGTGTGTGTGTGTGTGTGTGTGTGTGTGTGCATACAGACCCCAATACACACTTCCATAATCCACTCTCAGACAATAAATCACATACAGTGTCTCTCCGTAAGTTAAGTACAGTATTGCTCTCAGACAGAAGTGCCTCTCATGACGGCTCTGATTAGCCCTCAGTAGAAGAGGAGCTAAGTGGGAGGGAATACCTTCAAGTGACGACACTTTGAGAAGGACTTTGTCTCCTTTTTGGAATTCATTATGTGATCTTCTCAAGACCATTGGGGTGAAACTCGCATTACTTACAGTCCGAGTCACTTCCTGACATGAACTTTCCAGCTGCAAAGATCCAGCTGAGAGACGTTCTGAGACCAAATGAATAATACAGATGTAGGAGTTCACAGCAAGAAACGTGTTGCAAGAAAAGAGTGCTTTTGAGACTTCCTGTTGCCAAGGTATTGGCAGTTGGGCTACATCCATTTTTTTTTTTTTTACAAATATTTTGTTACTGTCTTTTCCACAATACACAAACAAACACAAGACAGAACAAGGCACATCTAAAAAAAAAAAGTCCATGTAGGCATTTCAAATAAAGATAGCATGTGTTTTTAGTGTTAGGCTGACTGTTCTCAACAGAAAACAAAAACAAAATAACAGGAGAGGGCGACAGATATGTGCATGCACAGATAGATACATATTATACCATGTTCTTGTTTTAGTTGTGTTTTAAATTGGTGGTTAAACACTTGGTTGTTCCACACCGTCCAGAACGACGCATGGAAGCAACGTCTGACCTGGTGGACAACATCGTCATTCCAAGAATAGACCCGTTGTCTCTGCATTGGGTCAGAACATCATTGGGTGAGTACAGTATTGGGTCAGAACATCATTGGGTCAGAACAGTATTGGGTCAGAACATCATTGGGTCAGAACAGTATTGGGTCAGAACAGCATTGGGTCAGAACATCATTGGGTGAGAACTGGGTCAGAACAGTATTGGTTGAGAACAGTATTGGGTCAGAACAGCATTGGTTGAGAACAGTATTGGGTCAGAACATCATTGGGTCAGAACAGTATTGGGTCAGAACAGCATTAGGTCAGAACATCATTGGGTGAGAACTGGGTCAGAACATCATTGTGTGAGAACAGTATTGGGTCAGATCAGTATTGGTCAGAACATCATTGGGTCAGAACAGTATTGGGTCAGAACAGCATTGGGTCAGAACAATATTGGGTCAGAACAGCATTGGGTCAGAACATCATTGTGTGAGAACAGTATTGGGTTAGATCAGTATTGGTCAGAACATCATTGGGTCAGAACAGTATTGGGTCAGAACAGCATTGGGTCAGAACATCATTGGTTTTTCCACTCAGTGGTCAGTGCCAAACCTTTTGCGTTCATAGTCGCAGGAAGCCTTGCCCAGGTTAAAACCAATCCTTGCATGAGGGTTAAAACGTGGGGCGACGCATTAAACCGATCTTAGACACTGGAAGCGCTTCCCTCCGGTTCTTCGCTGTCTATACAGTTTGGAAAGGTTGAAAGGAAATTTAAATTGTCACTCATCAAGCTCAGTAATGATCAGCACGTGACTGGAAATAAATTACACAAACATAATCAGGGAGGAGCTAGTTTCTGGTCAAACGTAATTGAGAATGTGTTTTAGTTCTGGGAGAACGTCCTTTTTAGGAGACAGGGTTGTCCTCATAGGTTTGTTTTGTGCAATAGTTGTCTAAAGTATATTTATGTAATTTCTGTAATACTGTGCTGACATTATTCCTGTTTGTTACCAACATCTCCATTCCTGTTTTGGAAAGTCTGGATTTTTATTTTAGCTATTTATCTCAGCACATTGTTTACAGTTCATACTTATTATACAGTGTGTACATAAATGCTATGATTACAAAGTGTTATGCTACACTTCTGTGCTTGGAGAACTCTGGAAGTTGAATGTTCCGATAGTGTCAGGGTCGGATTCGGAGTGAGGACCCACATGCTCACAACGGTGAAAAGTACATTTATTTATCGAAACAAGACAAGGCCTCCAAAAAAGACCGGATGTTTTCAGGCTTTTCATACACCCGTTAGAGATAAGTTTCAAATGACTCCAGAGACGTCACGTCATGACATCAGATCCAGTCCCATTCTAAAGAAGACTGCAAGAGCTCTGGAAATGCGTCAATGGACCTTGAGCTTCACAAAAACTGTGAACTATGTATTCCTCTCTTCTTTATAGTTGATTTTTATTTCAGTGGAATCACGCCTCCAGTTATTGCACTGTGCACTGCCTTACAGTGCTAATAGCTAGTATGAAAGGTTCCATATGAAACAAGTTCAGTTGGATGGATTGATCGTCGGTCAAGAATTTCATCAGCAAAACATGTGTAAGTCTACACCAAACCCACACACATGTACATTTTGCCTCAATATTTTGGAGATTTTTCGCAATTACTTCCGTTATAATTATGTAGTACAGAATATGCTATGTTTACAGTGTTTAAGAAGGAAGTGAATCATCGTCTTTAGGGGTTAATTGCCTCTGCTGTGTTTTCCATTTTAGAAGTAATACAATGAATATAATTAGAGCCTTGGTGAAAAACAAATTAGCAGTTTTGTACAGCAACAGATTATTATACCACTGCTTGGGTGTCCTCTGTTTGGACAAATTCAAATGTAATTTAACATTTACGTGTTTTTTTATTTTATTGACTGGGAGGACTAAAGATCAGCCTGAAGGTTAACAAAGTGGTAATGCGACTGGAATATGAATGGTTTGTGTGTGTGTGTGTGTGTGTGTGTGTGTGTGTGTGTGTGTGTGTGTGTGTGTGTGTGTGTGTGTGTATGAAAGCAGGCTGAGCTTTAAAGCTTAGCTGCTTCAGACAAGTGATTTGAGGATTTTGAGAAGAAAAACTAAACTAAAGCATGAACATTACATCCACCCAGGACCAACACATGAAGCTCTGAAACATCACAGGTTGGAATATGTTTGAATTGCTGACACAGTTACCTTCTCAGGCCCCCAGATTATAGGGTTGTATAATCACAGTGTGGCAGAACTAACAACTAACACCATAATTCGCAAAGGTCTCATGACTCCACCTGAAAACACATTGGTCAGCGTTTCAGGTGAGAGGATGAAAAGCCACTGTTCTCCTCAGGGTTCTCCATTCTGCGGATCAAGCACCGACACTGAGCTCTGAGAGCCCGACTCAGCTCGGCAGTGGTGCCGATCACCGGACGTCCCGCCGCGGGGCGCCTTGTTCAGGTTCTCAGTCCAGTACAACAGCTTTCTCGTGGGATGCAGCGGTTTCTATCTGGGACCGGGAGAGAACACCCTTCATGCTCTGGGCAAAGTCATGCTGCTCTGCTCCCACTAGGGGAGTGTCGCTGCAAATCAGGGATACAAATGTCCTGAGAATAGATGACCCTGAAGTAATTATGGATGAAAGGAGTAAGTCAGAGAAGGAAATCAGAGCTGAGGACAAGTCATTTACAGTTACCCAGCAATGCTTCAGTGGGAGGACGGCATAGAAGGCACAATGCAGCTGAAATGCCACGCATATGGGAAGATGGTTCTCCTGGAGCAATTCAATTTTGCCCTTGACTTAGCAGCAGCACATGAAGGCTGCATTAACATATGCTCTACGTTAATGGGAGAAGGGCAGATGGCGGGCCATCGTTCGGAGGTTTTATCTCAGCTGTAACTGGCTCCTGTGACTTTGCAACAGAAAGAGTAAAGAGAAGTTGATCGATGGGCCGACGTATTGCCACACCAGTCTACTTCTCACCGCGCTCATCCACAAGGAACCTGTGGAGGCGTTGAACACAGTCCAACAGAGTGGTGTGATTTGTCAGTGTGTCCTTTTTAAATCACTTAACGCCACTACGAGGAACCTTTCCTTTGTGTTGATTTCGGCAGTCCCATTGGACAAAAGCGGTCGTGTTTGTGAGCACCAAAAACCTTTTCATTAATTTCCTTTGACCAGTGAAGACTTGTGAAGGTCTCTGTGTTTCATGTCTGTCACGAGTAGGTGGAAACGGATTGCAATAATCAAGGCAAGTGCCTGTTGATTTCTGATATTGGATTCAATATAATTGTTCCAAGAGTGCATCTCCTGTTTGTTTGAGGATATGGTTGTGTTGTTTCTACCCACGCACTACACATGATTCATTGTAAAAAGAAGAAGTTGGTTGGCATATCATAACATTGTTGGGTGTATGAGGCCTTTTCTTAACTATTGACGGAAACAGACAAGGAAAGTCAAAGGCAAGACACATTTCATTTTATGATCCTGTTTGAATTGTGCCATGGATTACATCTTTATACTTAAACAGTGTTGCACGACAAGAATGCCAAACTGTTGAAAATACGTAATTGGAAAACCCAAAAGTGGCTTCAGTGACGTCTCACACCAACAACGGGTCTTGCTCCTGAAAAAAAGTCACTGGATAAAAGCAAGGCATCAGTTAAGAGAATGTAGCATTCTTTTAAATGGACAAACATCCTACGGGTATTTCACAGCTGATTCAATAATGTCTCTCACCGGAAGGGCAGGGACTGCCGCTCTATTGCTGACCATCACGATGCTGCCAATCTCTGAAGGACTGTGTAAAAACCCTGCAAGTGACAGAGAAACAAGCCCTTTATGTTTAAGCTTGTTCAAGCTTGTTTTTGCTGACAGGAGAAGGTCCCTCAGCGACCATGCACACCCTCACAGGTGTTTTCCACTGTCCTGGCTGATTAGACCAACCAGTATGTTGAGCGTGTCATTCGTCCCATTAATGCCAACCCAACATTCTGGTCCTGGTTTCTACCTTGCTCTGCATCTTGAGGAAGGACGGCCATGATAACTGCTTTTAGCTCAATGAGTTATCAAATAATGAATCTGGAAAGCAACGGAGGACTCTTTATCCACATGTTCAAGGTTCTTCATTTGTGCATAGACCAACAGACACATTGGAATTCTTATGCAGGGCTCAGTTTAGGAAATAAAAACACACTATAATAAGAAAGAGAAAAAATATAAAATATAAAAACACTATACATACGGTGGTATATGTACAGAAGGTGATCGTATGCACAAGAAAGGTATTAGATACAGTTTAAATTTGTTTTAAATAACAGTAATGCATAGGCTAGTCCTGAGTGCTGTTCCTGGATTGTGAAAAGAGGGAAAAGAGGAGAGTTTCTATTACAGAAGCCAAAGCTCTCCTCTTATTGAAATGCAACTAAATCCAGAGCTCTCAGCATGTATAGGAGGGCCAGCTCATATCACAAATGGACCCTGTTCCGGACAGCTGTATATTGGTGTTTAGACCAAAGTGGTTGCTGTATGAATCACAGAGGCAGGCCTCCCCTGAAGGTCAGCTCGGGGGTCCGCACGAGGCAGAGCCTCATCATTATTCACTGCCGAGCCACCGGGAGAGCAGCGATGCTTAAACCCCAACATTTATTATGGCCGACCTTGACGCTCCGCACAGCCTCGATAAAGTCATTGAGCGCAATAAAAATGACACCCGAGGAACAACACACATCTGCAACACCCTGGGTTCGCTGCACGCGCGCGCGGCAAAGAAGCACTTTAAGAATTTCCGTTCAAGGACGGGCAAGCGGCCTAGAGAATCCAACCTTCGACCTTCCGCTTGCAGGGCGAGCTGCCTGACAGATGGGCCACCGGGACGCTGCTCTGGGCCGGCATACCGACAAAGGGGCGCAAAACACACTCGCACATTTTGCAAATTGCCTCTTCCCATCCATTCACTTACAGTAACAGTGTGTGTAATGAGCAGTGAGCCCAATCACTCTGGTAAAAAAATAAATATAAATATATATATATATTGTTGAAGAAAGATTGAGGAGAAAATCCATTGAGCAGCGTAATCAAAGCCTAAGAGCTCTGATTTGTTTCACGGCGGCAGAAGTACAGCAGCAGTGTTTTCTCTTTCACAAAAGATAATATTGATGAGCCTCATCTGTGGAGTGCGAGGCCACAGTATTCAGGATGCGACGCTCTCTCAGCAGTGGCATTTCATCTTCCGAAAAGCAGTGTCTGCCACTCTGTTATTAGAGATGCTTTGTTCTTTGGAAGCTGGAGGGAGGCTGGACGGGGCAACTCACCGGACTCCCAACTCACCGGGCTTTCCACTCACTCCACCTTAAACCCATCCACATCACTACTAGATGGTCAGAGCAGGTGAACATAGTACAACGCGCCAGAGCCTCAATCAGCTGAGAGGAATGGATCAGACAAACACCGCTGCTCGTCTCCTAAGCTAAATGACTTATTCTTTGTTTTTCTCCAGTTTTGTTACATAACTTACGTACTCGACTAACACCGGCTACACAACAAACACACTTATTTAGTTTGAAGCTAAACCACAATGGTTTCCGAAAACTAGCCAAGCACGTTGCCTCCACTTAATCAACTACTTCAGTGAAACTAAGAAAACCTAATTTTATTTTGAAAAGAGACAGTTTGTGGTCGATGCTGTCAGTACCACGTCGGAAGCTGAAGCTACAGGGTTACCTGGAGCGCCATCAGGGTTTTTTTTTTTGTATGTAAAGACGCATAAGAGGCCCAGTGGCCCTATGATAGGCCCAGTAGTCCCGCCCACACATTTTCCAGACCCCCTCGTCCAATCACGCGCCGGGTCCCTCTCAGGTGTCGTCGGACAGTGAAAGTGAGGCTCCCGCTGCCATGGTGGCACAGTGACATGAAGGGGAGCTTCTAATGAGGACAAGACACGTCTGTATGAACGGACTCCCTCTACTGGTGAACTGCAGTATTACAACTGTTTAAGCATTGAGAACGCGCTCTTGCACCCGACATGTATATATTTTCCACACGTAACATCAACATTAGTTAGCGTCAACAAGCACGTATCATTGTACTTTCTGCCTTTAAAGTAAAAGCACTTCCTGTTTCCATGCTCTTCACAATAAGAGTAAATAATGTAATAAAACAAGTTACAACATACAGGAGGGGGAGGAGGAGACTGGTGGTGGTGATAGCAGGTGAGTGTGCTAGCTAACATGTTGATGTTGTGGATAAACACTCATTCACTAAATGTTCAGAAACGTTGTCTATGAACTTTACTTGACATAATAGATAGCGTGTGGTGTAAATCTAGTTCTAAAGTGTTGGGAAATGATATACTATCCTGATTAATTAACCACTATTTTATGGTGCTGTGGTTTGAACATGCAGATCTGCTTGTTCACATTTTTTATAATTACAAATCAGGTCACCAGAGTTAAAGTGTTTTAAGTATCAATATACTTCCTTTAAGCCCCAATTTGTTCAAATATGCTTTACCTATTTTTTTCTGTCAGTGTTTATGGTTTATTGTCCATGCTTTTCTTTTTTTTGAACACTTATTTATGGAATTTTTCAGATTAAATTACATCAAATAAGAGACAAGGAGACAATGACCCATTCCAGTATAGTAGTGTTATTAAGGGCTTGTGTGATTATATGTACAGTACATCAACGGACCGAGTTGGCACAGTATCTGCGTGCGGATTGTGGTGGTCGATCTGGACCAAAAAGTCCAGGGCCGAATTTTTGTCCCAGTCCAGGCCTGAGCGCCATAGTTCAAAGCGCAGGGCGTTGGAAGTGAGAACGTTTTGTCTGTGGACAAAGGTCACGAGTCCTGTACAGTTTTACACAGGTACCAATTCTGCTGATAGCCAAACACACATTGTCTACTTTGACGATTAGACCTGCTCCCACATGTACTGCCACTCACACCCCCGGAGAGCATCCAAAAAACATCCTCACCAAACCAGCCCACCTCTACCCATCGGAAGGCAAGAGTGATTCCTGGGGTTTCCATGAAGGTACGAGCAGCGATCTCACAGGACTGCAGCCACAAGACGTTGCAGCTTTGGAGAGTACTATGCAGGGAGATTGGCTTGCTGGATGCACTCGTCGCTGCTAAAATGTTATTGCTCGCAAAGCTATTGATTTTCGCTTCCGCGGCCTCGGTCCCACAAGCCCCCCTGCTCTGAAACCAGGGCAGCGTGACAAAGACCCACAGAAACTAAAACGCCACAGTCCCACAGGAAAACACCACAATAATCAAGTGTGTCAAACAAGGCGGAAATAACACTTCCACGTTGCACAAGGAAATCCGATGCAGCGGCTCACACTGAATAGATTTCACTTCGGTGGCTGGGAAATAAGCTCCTGTAATCCGCATTCTCTTCCGCCACATTGTGACGATGCGTTTGGCACGTCTCGCTGTGACGTCGCAGAAGCTCTCGTCAGGATATGGAGCAGAAAAGGAGACCCCGAGGTGGGCCCGGGGAAAGCCCATGTACCACAGCCCGGCCTGCCCGGCCTGTCCTTTAACACTTGGGATGGGCGTGTCAAGCCAACCCGTTCTGCCGACTCGTCAAACGTGGCGGCTTGGTCAGTGGCCCTAACGCGGTCAATTGATTTGGGATCAAGGACGGGTTGGTCGTTCGCCACTTGATCCATTCTGCCGCTAGAGAGAATGGCAGGTAGTCAATATGCCGTGGAAGTCTTTCCAGTCAGCTAGAGGCATCCCTCAATCCAAACAGTAGGAATGCAAATGTCAAGATAGCAGCCAAGATGCATCATTATTTCTCTATACACTGAGTGGGCCATGTTGGTAACAGTAGGCCAGGATTCTCTAGATCAAAGGGCATGAATTCATGAAGTCCTTGCCTCACATTCACAGTGTATGATGCAGGCAGCAACCCACGGTTATATATATATATATATATATATATATATATATATATATGGATTAATTGCACCAAATTCAATAATGAAGTAAAAAGTAGTGTATTGTGCGCTTTTATTTTAAAGTAATGTTATGAGAACAATATAACACTCTGGAGCAACAGCAAGTTAACAACAGAATATAAATCTAAAATATATGCTAGGGAAGAAAAAAATGATGTATTTTATTTTTGTAATGCTTCTATGTGACTGGTCATTCAATTAAATATTGTATTCATTTTCAGATGTTATAGACTATTTTATTCTAATGTAAAACAGCTTAATGTCATGCTGAAGAAGAAACATTTGTCATAAACAGTCTGTTCAGGAGTCTGGTTGAAAGAGGTGGAGATGTGAAGGTCAGCTAACAGGCATCTCAACGGCGGCTTTGTGCGATTAATGACTGCAGCGCGAGGCTCTGTGAGGCTCTCGCTGAGCAACTAGAAACTGAGAAACTACAGAACAAGACCTGCGTCAGTCTGTTGGCAACAAGCCGGTCGCTGAGGCTGAGGAAGAGCGCGCGCATAAGTAAATCACCTTCAAAGTAAAAGCAGTGCCGTTGTATTGCATTCATTGCGTGCATCTTATTCATTTCTTTTTCTTTTTTGATTGACCTCACACGGGCCGGACTGGGAGAGCCGTAAGATGCCCAGGTCTGAACTACGCCGTGTGGGAGAGATTCAAAGTGCAAGCCCCTCCCAATGCACAATAAACAAAAACTAGTTAACGCATGGTCAAATAATTAACGCGTTAACGTGCCCAGCCCTAATATATATATATATATATATATATATATATATATATATATATATATATATATATATATATATATATATATATGTATATATATATATATATATATATATATATATATATATATATATATATATATATATATATATATACATATATGCCTCGGGGGCATTGCAGAGACGAGCCCATTGAATGTCATGTTGAATTCAGTTCCACTAAAACACTGAACTGACTGGGTTTACTTTGTATGGCAGCATAGCAACGGTTGCTAGGGACGGCCAGCTTGCTGTGCAATGCGTGTTGCTCGTCGTCTCTGATGGAGGATCAGGTGACATGAACATGTATGACCATCACGTGATGGACACAAAGAGGAAATAGTTTCATCATCTGGAAAACAGTGGAGGCATTCATTACACTTCTCAGTGGATGAATGCAGTTTTCTAGCATTTTTCTTTTTGTGAAACAAAAGTTCAGTGTTAATCAATAAGAGACATAAGTATTTTAATTCAAAAAGTCAATTGATACTTCATATTTCCCCCACAGCTCTTCGATGTGATATAATCACATCGTATCACGGATGCCTTTCTAAAACAATCATATTGGGGCAGTGTGAAAGTTATAGACTCATTCCTAAGTAAATAGTTTGAGTTTCCAATAAATCCAGTCTACAGCTCAGAAAGGTTTTTTATCCAAAAGTCTTTTAAAAAAACTATTCCTTTATTTTCTATTAAATCAAAAATGAATACATAATTAGTTATATTTAATTAGTAATGAATAGTTAATTTAGTTACAAAACTGGGGAAATTAAAACAGTTAGATGACTGAAATATTTCAAAGTGAACCATTGTCAAATGTAATCGAGAGTAGAGTGAACAAAACAAATAAATGTAATTGCATGCACCGTGACGAAGCTGTTACCTCCATTGCGACATCACAGAAGGCTTCCCAGCAGCCATCGAGGGAGGCGAGCGGCAGGGCGGCGCAGCGGGGACGACCCCCCACCGTGGGACTCCTGCACCCCGCTCTCTCTCCGGCTTCCTCAGCTTCATGCTGGACCATTAACCAAATCCATCTCCTGAGCGCGGCCCGTCAGGCCTCACAGCCGCCTGTAAGCAGCGCGTCCTCAAAGCCTTCGCCGCGGGGCAGCGGGGCCTCCGCGCATCGGCGGAGACGAGCGGCCGGGTTTATGGAGATGACGGCAGCTGAGCGGCCCGGGACTGGTTTCCTTTGAATACGCTTTATTATTATTATTATTATTATTATTATTATTATTCATTATTATTCATTTCAACTGTCTTCGCTGCCTCAATCGTTCACATTTTCCCAGCAAGAAAGCAAATCTTCTTTTAGCTCATACATCGCCGCATCAAATACTCTCCGAGACATCTGCACCTTCACAGCGTCCCCGTCTGCATTTGGAGACCAAAGACGGTACAAACGGAAGCCGTTGAAGTGACAGCGACGCCGGCGGTTCTTTGTTTGCTCCTCGTTCACGCGGCCCGCATTAAGCAAGCGGAGGAGAGCGGGTAAGACGGGCCGGGAAGGGGAGGCGCCTCGAGTGAGCGAGCGCCGACGTAGATCACCATCTGTTTTCTGGAAAGGCGCAAAAACGAGGAGACGGCGCAATCAAAGCGGCGGCCATTACTGCGTGCGCTGAACCGAGCCAAAGTGGTTATTCCAATGGCACGATTTCAGAGGCAGGGGAAGCCATGTGGATCTTACAAATACACCATAACACAAACTATTACACACCTTCACTCGCGAGCCACTTTAAAAAATGAGGTTTTGTTTTTTATCGAGCTGCGGTGTTAAAACATGATCCTGCTTCTGCCAATTTAGTGTAATCACATTTAAAATGTTAAATATGTTAAAGTAAACAATGTATTACTTGTGTTTGCACACTTACACACTGTCTCTTGTACTTAAAGAAACATGTGTATCAGTTGGAGTTTTTTAATTAATAATGAACAACAAACTCTATGTAACAAACCTTGTATTCTGCGTGCACTGGACTGAGACATACACTCTTGTTTACTCTTGAGGTCATAAATCAAGTGAGGAGGAGTTATTTTCTCATAGACTTCTATACAACCTGCCTTGTATTTGGAACCCGAGGAGTCGCCCCCTGCTGGCCATTAGACAGAATGCAAGTTGAAGGCACTTCCCACGTTGCCACCGGTCACGTTGACGCTGTAACTGTTCTCAACCCTTCATACATCGTCGGGGCGACTGGATCAGTGGTAGAGCGGGGTCGTCCTTCAATCAGAGGATCGGTGGTTCGATCCCTGACTCCGCTAGTCCATGCAGCTGTATCTCCTGCGGTGTGTGAAGGAGGGTGCATGGTTATAGTCATCAGTGGGTGAGTGATGACATGCAGTGTTGAAGCACTTTGAGTGGTCGGAAGACCAGAAAAGAGAAATACATCCACAGTGATGTTATTCAACCACACGTCAGATCGCTTGACTCGCAGCTCGGCCATCAGTCCTGTGAGTCCTTCCTCCTCCAGGGTCACAGTGACAGGCAGTCTAAGAGGGTGACGGAGGGGTTGAGGTACGGTCCCGTGAAGGAGTGAAGGACACAACAGGGCCGGTGGATGGACATGAACCCTCTTGATGAGATGGAGGAGATAACTCACCAGGGGAAGGATGAGGGGACAGCTGAGGAGGCAAGGTCGCGTGAAGGAGAGACGTCGTTCATACACCTGCACATGGTCCTCCCTGTTCGGCCATTTAGAAAGGTCTGATGATGGGAGATACATTTAGGCTGTTTAAGGTCAGTTCTTTTGCATGTGACAAATGTGCAACACAAAAATACAAAATACTCCCATGCAAATATTTCACATCAAAACTATTCGTCCCAGGCAGAGATGCCAGTTTCCCACGGTCGCATAAACGGTTCCGATAGATGCTGGCAGGCAGACGACCGCCGGCCAGCATCTATTGACCCAACAGCTTCTGCCTGAGCTCAATGTGTGTCGTCTGAAGTGCCGTCTTTTATGGAGTTCCTTTAGAGAAATGCTCTCCCTGAAGCAGTGGATGTGTCTTAGGCTTTTATTGTGAAAGGTACCAACAAAAGTAGTGGATCTGGTCTGCGAGTAATAAATCACAACATTTCAGAGGAACACATTGTGGTTTTCACTCATTTAGTTACTAGTTCATTTTCAGATTGCAATGTGTCCTTCCTGTGGAGGAGAACCATGCATCTCTAAATATGTTGAATGCCCACATTTATATTCCCAATCGTGAACAAACGAGTGTAGTGTAGTATCTTAACTGCTGGGCCCACGGCTGTTTCCCCACAATACAAACACTCAACAACATATTAGCATAAACCATGTTTAGTACCAGGCAGTAAACATGTTTATTTCTGCTGTAAAGTTTGTCGTTTTAACAGGCGGCTCTCGGGGGATTGACTCTTTTGGAGCCAGCCTCACATGGACCGTTACAGGAAATGCAGTTTTGGGGCATTTCTGCATTGGCTTTATTTTTCTAAAATCAGGATTTTTCTTGAATCAGGATCAGTAGCTTCGCAATTAATTTAACAACAATAAAGGTCACTGAGGTCACAACGCCGCTGTGTGTCACACCGTACACTGGATGGAAAACCGTCCCGTGGAGCGTTCATCAGGGGGTTCAGGGCTGTCGGCGCGGTAGAGATGAGTGATAATTGGAGCAGTAATTGGATGGAAATGTTGAAAGGGAGATATTAGTTCACCTGCAGGATTAAAAAGGAGGGAAACAATATCTATAAGTGTCTTATCATTTGATACGACACACAACTTGTGAGCATGTGTGTCACAGAAGTGAACATACACATGCATATACTGTATATAAGTCAATAAAGATCTTAGTGGCATTAAACCAGATATCTTCCCTCTCTCTTTGACCCCCCCTCTCTCTTCTGTTCACAGCTTCTCTCTGTGAAGTAGCTAACAGCTAGCATCCTCGCTAACATCTTCCCAGCTGATGAGAAATCGTTTGCACTGAAATGCATCTCAGATGTGATAGATGCTGGGATTCAGCTCCACAGGCACACAGTGAGGGTCTTCAATAATTACTATTTCCTTTAAAAAAAAAGCTGGTCAATCAAGGCTTTTTTTATTGCAAATATGCATCACTAAATTGCAATAGCAGGTTCTGCATCATAACCTCACATTAGGTGTTTTAGTCCAGTGTCAGAACCCTCCTTTTAAACCCTGTAAAGTCTACAAAGACAAAGAAATGCCTGTTTCTTCCTTTTCCAACTCAGAGCGTATTCTTTCAGTCCGTCTATACATCATACTCATACATCATATTGTTCTGGGGAGACCACAATTTCCTTCCAAGCATCGTCTGAGAAGCAAAAATAAAAACGCTTTGTGAAGAAAACTGGGACATTTTGATTTTGTCAATATTAAAAAGGTGCATTTCTGAGTTTTTGAGCTCCATGTTCAGCGTTTTCGCAGTGAGTTCTGCTGTGTAAACAAAAACATCACGGTTGGGCTTGATATAAGTATTCCAACAAAGTAAAAAAACATCCCAAACATGAACTTCACTGAACAACAATCTGATGCACAGACACCAGTCTACAGCAGCCGTCAGCTGGATGAAGGTCCGGTTTGTCCGGCCCATCCACCTCATGGTCTTAATACCACGTCATCACACTCATGAAGCTTTTTCTCTCAGCGTCAAATAAAGACACGGATTGGTTAACGTTGTAGTTCCTAGAGAGCCGGCGTGTTTCATAAGATCTTTATTAAGAGTGTATTTCATGCCCTGCGAATGAGAAGGAGCTGAAGGTCCATGCTGTCACTGTGTCATAATGCAACAAACCTCCCTAAAAATAGTAAGGAAGAAAAAAGGAAAGCAGTGACGAGAGCTGACACATCTTAAAATAAGCAGCTAAATATATCAGAACACGGCCTCAAGAATGATCAAAGACATGAAAGAAAGATCTCACATTCCACTCAGGCGTTAAGAGGACACCACCGGTTTAGCTTAGCATCCTCTAGCGCTGCTGATGGAGTTCATCTCCTCAGCACCAATACGCTTCTTCTCCATGGACCAGTTCAGAACGATGAAACCGAACCAAAACCTCAACGGACTGAAATAATAATTCAGAGGAAGGCCTTTCAGGTCAGTATCTCGCTCCCCAAAGCAGACGTTACAACACACTCCACTTAGCTGCAGGGCACGACTGCAGTATATCTGAGTGATTATTTGGCACTAATAATGTTTATTGTTGCGCTGTAAGGCCAGAAATAACACCATTGACATTGCACCCCAAACACAATGCAGTACACCTCTATCGTGTAGAGGCAGAACTATCAAGGATGAATATTTAAAAAACCTGGATGAGTAAAATGAGTCCCTTCCATCTGGATTTTGAATGAATTTACACGACTTTTAAAACTTTCACGACTTGTTCAGGGATACATGATCCTGCCAGCATTTCCACCAGCGGGGCATATTCCTCTCAGCTGAACAGCGCTATGATCACGTTCATACATTTCAGGGTGAGCAACGAAATGCAAGTGCATTTTCTTCATTTCGATGTGCTTATTGGCAGCAAAAAGGCTGACACTGACGTGTCATTTCTTCACTTTGTGTGCATCAACATCTGCTGCCGGCCTGACTCAGTTAAAACTGTTTCCAGCAGACCACCTGCCGCCCGCCTCGGTGAGGCCAAAGCTACAGTGAATATGATTAGAATATTAAAACAAGGAGGGAAGAAAACACCCTAAAGTTAACAACATGAGCTGATGGATGTGCAGCATAGACTTCATATTTTAATGGCTATTGAATGGAGACGGATACAAGACTGATAGACAAACTGAAAACTGCTAGAATTAAAGTAGACCAAAGCTGTGACTCCATACATTATTGCTATACATCATGAACTAATATAACAATATAACACATCTGTGCTGTCTAACTGCAACGTCTGAAAGCTTCTGCAAATAGATTATTCTAAAAGTGTTAATACTATATGATCTACTTTTTGGTCTCTTTAAGATTTTTCTTTGAGCCGTTTCACCACCATTTGTTTTTCCAGCTGTGAGCTCCTCCATTTCCTTCATGCTTTGCATTGTGGGAGAATAGTGTGAATCAACGGTACACTCAAAACCATGTTTAGCATGTGTTCTGTCTGCTGTGTAAACCATGCTGTCTCTTTCAGGTGTAACACTGGAGTCAGTGCGTAGTGTGAGGATCAGGACATGGTGCCAGAGTCTGCAGTCACAGCAGTGTGCAATGATGGTTCCAAACACACGGGTACGGGCTGAAAAGCCTACATCGCAATGTCCAAAAACCAAGATGATGACAACCAAAAACAATAATGTTGGGGCCAAAACTGGGATAATGGTCAAAAACCAAGGCAGCAACAGCAACAAAACTACATAGTGTTGGGCAAAAACCAAGATGGCGACAGCCCAAAACTAGATGGCAATGTCCAAGAAACAAGATAGCAAATGCCATAAAGCAATATTCCAAAAACAGAGTTGGCGACAGCAAAAAACAGAGTTGGCGACAGCCAAAGATGTCAAACTCAAGGCTTCAATAAACTTAAATATGGGTCTTAATCAGTTACTTGTACAGATGTCTTGTACAGCTGTGTGTTTGTGGTGGATTGCTAGTCAGTTGGCCACCAAGTGGAACATACACTCCCTATAACCCTTTATAAAGCTGTGGATCAAACGGTTTTGTATGGTTGTTTTTTTCAACATCAACAACACTATACTTTCAAGAGAATATATTGTTATGCTACCATACAATCTAATGAATGAGAAGAAAA
This sequence comes from Taurulus bubalis, assembly GCF_910589615.1. Lineage (NCBI taxonomy): Eukaryota > Metazoa > Chordata > Actinopteri > Perciformes > Cottidae > Taurulus > Taurulus bubalis. Next base: position 834,102 of record NC_136591.1, read on the forward strand.
GCAATCATTGTAAAGTCACAGGTAATCCCCAACTCTAATGACACTGCAAGACAATAGTGAGTCCTTTTAATCTCACTTGCCCTAAAAGTCCTCAAATGTACTCGATTGAGTTAAAAAACTATTGGAGTCGATCTCTGCCCTCAATTACACATCGGACCTGGTTGCAAATCTCTCCATTAGGCGTGTGCAACTTGTTTTAGTCCAAAGCTCAGCCTTGTGAATGTGTTTAAGGCGGTGGGAGCTGGACACTCGGGTCCTATCAGGACAAAGTGCGAGGGCGACTGTTGTATCACATCAGAGATGAACTCCCCCACCAAGCCAAGCAACCTTTGTGTGTCCTAGTCCGCGTAGTAATCCTTTATTTCCCTTCTTCTGTTTTAATTGTGTTGGTGCTCAGAGACACGGAGGAAGTAGATCATGTCAGGCCGGCTTAGCCTGATTCATTTAAAACTTTGATTCTGCTAATTAAATGCTGTAGCATCCTTTTATTTCTCATAAACTGATTATAGAGAATGGGATGGGGGGGGGGGGGGGGGTTATCATCATTCCACCTGGGGACCAGTGAAGAAGAGGAGCAGGGGGAGATGAAGCAGGCTGAAGACGGGGTAGAGGACAGAAACAGATAAAACATAGTCTGCATAATTTGCCTGGTTGACTTTCTAGCTTTACACCACATTTAGTACACCCGCCTGTATGTTTAGTGTTGGCCGTGGTTAGGGGTACTGATGTGGCTCTAGGATTAACATGAGATGTTATGTGAATGAACCTTTTGTAATAAGCATTGGGACGACGCTACACTTCACACCCAAGCGAGCAAAACGCAGACACGTTGCACGCAGACGGAATATCTCTGCAGATATCAGAGCCACTTCAAAGAGAGCAAGTTATTAATGCTCAACCTGATTGATGATCACGAGCCAGACGAATATTTCAAAGATACTTGCAGAGTCACCTTTACTGGCCTATTTTCAAGGCAACACAGGGACATTGAGACCAGTTCGGAGGTTGTGCTCTGGAACCACAACTCCCTGCTGAGGACTCAGAAAGCAGGACGGTGGATATTAATGGACAACCCAGCTGTCTGGAAACACAAACAACCTAAATCTGTACCAGCGGACGTCCGCTGGGGGATCGGTCGTCTAGACGGCGTTGCACCGAAACACTTCAGCGTCCTTCAGAGGACCGCTCACTGTCCGCTCAGACGTTTGCTCGTGTGATTGTCAGCTGTCGTCGCGTCCCACATGTTCATGGCGGCCTCAAGATAAGTCAGACAAATGTTCCATTGGACACCGATTGAATGCATTGGTTTATTGAAACTTCTCTTTGTGTTCCCCGACGTCTAGAGAGGTCAGAGTGTACAGCAGGAGCTCTCCCTGTCGCTCGAGGACAGTTCAGCTTCCTGCTGAACGACGGCCATCACTTCAAGGACAGCTGCTATGTGCCAGTCAGCTGGCCAGGTACACACACACACACACACACACACACACACTGGGCATGGGAACAGAAACTCTTGGAGTATTCCAATCCTTGTAATTTGCGACACACTCTACCTCGCTGCAGTCGCTTCCATTCCCGGCTTGTCACGTGTCTTTGAGCGAGCCATTGGTGCGTCTGAATGGGAAAACAGATCAGGAAAACTCACTCATTTCAAAGAGACCTGCACACCTTACAGAATGTTTGTCTGCTCTTGTGCTGCTCGACGCTTCCTAATGGTTGGACCAGAGGGAACCGGTGCAGCCAGTCGCTGAATTGAATTGAGGATGCCGTCTTCATGGGAGCGCAAAGCTGATTTTGAAAGGCGTCTTGTGGTCCAGATACAGGATTAGTGCTAATTAAGCATGTATGAACTTCTCCAGAGTCCAAATACTGTAGCCTGCTTGTGCAAGAGGGCACTACCCATTGTTCCAACACCCCATTGTTCCCGAAAAATGTCTTATTGGACCAAAAGCCCATTTGTCTGTTTTTCCGAAAATAAACGTCCTCTTTCCAAAAACCCACTGCTCCGTCATGGCTGATGAAGTCAGAATGAAGTCATTGGACCTTCCCATTTGTTTGTCTCACTGGTGAAGGCATGACCAACCACTCTTATTGGTCTCTGTTTGTTGGGCTGGTTAGGGTTAAGGGTAAGCATATCAGGTCAGCCAACCAGAGGCAGAGTAGCGTGGGTCATCCGTTAGCCGTATTCGTTGGGACATTTTCTGGACTTTTGTGGTATCCGGATCATGGGCTCGTCATGGGTCGGATTAATGGCTTGGAAACGTACACAAAGACATGTGCTCTTCCTCCTAGATTTATGAACTTAATGTACTGAACACTTCTCTGTCTCATAGAGAGTCATTCACTTCAAATTAGGAGAACACAAAGTTAAGTTGGCTGAAAAAGATATCAGATGTCTCGTCAAACCAAATCCTTGGAAGCCAACCAGGAAGCGAACTCTAATATCTCCACTTGGAGCAGAAACAACCCTGTGGATCGGCAATCAGCCACCTTTTAGGAAGAATCACATTTATCCGGATTATCTCTCATCTGACACATTGCTGGCATCAGCTTCAGTTGCTTCAGGGATGAAGATGCACTGAGGAATAATACATTTGATAGAAAATTAGCACAATTGGCTTTGGAAACCAAATGGGAGATGTGCATTGTAATGTGAGCATACGCTCTTGTGATCCAAACATGAGCAATAACTCTAGAGCATCGTTAAGGACGTAATCATTTCACAATTTCCCAAAATGTTTTATTTCTGAAAAGATATTCCTCTTTAATCAATATTTTTGGCGTTTAGCCTTTAAAAGCTTCACTGCCAGCTCATGCATTAAGGCGCCTGTTGAAGGACCGTCATTCAGTCTGCACGGACTTATTATGCTACGCTCTCAACAAGTGACTTAGTTCAAACATTTGAGAGGACTACCTCTGGTGGAAGGGGCAAACAAACATAGGACTTGCAACACGCAAAAAAACTAAAAAAAGCATAATAATGTCATGCTTTTCATACGGCGTGCTGGGAAATCCGGTTGCCGTATGATTGTTTCTAACTTGTGTGATCCAAACATTTTCTAAATAAACAGTCCTAAAGCCTTTACATGTATTTGTTTTTGGCATCTCAAGCACATTATGAAATAAAAAAAAAAATCCAAACATAGGAGCTTCTGTTGGAATCCTATTTCCAAGATATAATGTAAAATAAAAGAAGAATAGTCAAAGCGTGGTGCTCATCACACTGCTGTACACATTGCACATGCACACTACAAAGCATGCAATATATATTATGGCATTATGTGAGTTATTGTTCATTTCTGACTTTTATTTAAATGTACCCAGGGAACAAATACGTACTGCATGGCATTGCATAACTAATATAATCTGCTTGTTTAAATGCTTAAAGTGAGTTATTCAAAGCCAGAGTACCATGGACACACACCACTCTTCAGTGTGATCATGTATGGCTTGGTTCTCATTAGGAGTTCACACATTGCTGAAGAGGAGGACAGCTAGTTCTGAATGCTCAAACCCCTTTTTGTATTTATTCAGTAGCAGGTTCCTCGCCGCCTCTTTGGCGCAGACATTATGTCACTAAAGTGCAGCGCTTCATGAATGCTTTATATTATCAACGGGAGTGCCAATCTAGATGGATGTCAACTGGAGGTCACTGCCACTCATTTGACCTTTGAACTGCATTCCGTGCCGTTGCCCAGAGGATTGACTGGGCCTGTTGGAGTCTGTTCCTCCCGTCCATGAGTTACAGACAAGGCCTCGCCCGTCTTCACGACTCGCTGCACCGGTGGATTGTGACTGAACACGGCGTCACACACCGTCCGGCTCCCCGGAGAGCGGCCGCTGGTTCAGGCTTCAGAGGGTGTGGAGATGAGGCCGCTCACGACATCAATGAGGCTACTCAACTCGGAGAGAGACGACGCTTATACGGCTGATGCATGTCAATGTTGTCTGGAGAATAGCTTATAATGTGCATGCTTATGTTAATGTAGGCTATACTTTAGGAACTATATTTAGGAATGTCATTTTGTCTGATTCATGTTTTTTTTGGTCATTAGAATGTATCAAGCATAATATATTGTTTTTGTTATTTCATTTCCATCACATCATGTTGCATCTACAAATGAATGTAAAGGGAAATAATAAATGGTGACAGTATTCATTCATGGTGGTAATACATCAGGGCAGAGCTCACATTACAATCTGGCAATAATAAGAACGATGATAATATTTGACTGAGGCTTAACTCAATGACTTTATAGATACTATAGCTCTCACTATATCGATTTTATAATGGCCAAAGGAATTCAGTATTATGATATTATTGCGATATCGATGGCAATTTATTTTTATTAGTACGATGCATTTTTTCTCTTTATTTGGCAAATGAATGACACTCTAAATATGAATATGGGGAGGTGGAGAGAGTCTGTAACCATAACTGTACGAAAAGTATTTCCAACTTATCATCACGACGTCTAGAGAGGTCAGAGTGCACGGCAGGAGCTCTCCGTGTCGCTCGAGGACAGTCCAGCTCTGCTCTGGTACACACACACACACACACACACACACACACACACACACACACACACACACACACACACACACACACACACACACGTTGCTTACGGTGGAAAGACGGTTAAAAAAAAGAAGCTCGTAAACTTGAGTGTTCATGCCGGATAAAACACTACAACTTTACAACATTTAGTACAAGTTAACGACATGTACTAAGGTTTTATCATTATCTGTTCATGCTGTTATGCTTGCTGTTTATTCAATGTTGATGGAAAAACAGAAGAGGAAAACTCCCTCATGTGAAAGAACACTGCTCCCTCTACGCCTTTGCTGCTCGATGCTTTGAAACACCAATACCAGGATATTGGGACGCCCTAATAGAGATAAAAAGGGAACAAAAGATAATACTGTCCGTTTGCAGTGAATAAACAACACCATTGTTTCACTCACTATAACCCTGCATTACTTAATGGGTTTATGACCCACAGGCAGGAACACAATCAGCAGTCCACCTGATGTATACAAGTCAAACATTCACTCTCCCCCTCCCGAGGGAAACGTCTTCAATGCGTCACTGTGTTCACCGGCTTGTTGCCGACTTTGCACAGTGGGTTTATTAGAGCTGCTGAGGTCATGGCAGCCGTGAGACCAAACACTAAAGTAGAGGCTGTCAAAGCAAAGCAACAAGGATGAGACAAAGCTCCGTAGAGTTGAGGTAATACATCACTGTGGGTCTGCCGTGTGATCCGCTTCATTGAGGTCATGCGAACGTCAAAGGCACTGTTTTCTTAGAAACTAACATCTATCCGTGTGTTGTTTGAATTGAAAGATGTTATATCAGATTTTGTTTTGGACACACATATTTTGGTACTGACCCAATGTTTGTTGGCGGCAGTTGACGGCAGCATTGACCTTCTATCTGAAGGTCAGCCTCTAGGTGACCTCACTGAGTGACCTGCTCACTGGTCTTCCATCAACACCTCCACTGCCGTTGCTTCCCTGTAACCCTTGCATGGCGCCATGCAAGGGTTCATCAGTTCATCAGTCGACGAAGCGTGAAATGATTATTGGGACCCCAAGCTGTGAGATGTGGCTCTCTGCTGGGCCTCCGTGCTGGCAGGCCCGTGTGGTCTCTGGCATAAATCAGGTGCAAGCGGAAGGGGACTATTATCCAGATGCCATCTATTTTTAGAAGGGAGGAAGACGGATGGAGAAGAGATGAGAGACCCGGTCGCACATAAACATTGGTGCGGGAAGGAAGACAGGATAATTGAGATTAAGAGAAAGAAAGGAAAGAACAAAGGAATGAGAAGGAGGATGGAGTCATGCAAGGGGGTTCAAAGGCTTAATGGTCATTTGCACAGCTCATTGGTCAGGAAGAACAACCTGGGCAACCTTGGCACAGCCCGGGAAAAGCTATCCATATACCTGCTACTTTACAAGCGGCGTTAGCGACCTTATCCGGCTGTATTACCCGCCTGCCATCAGAGACGGATCCCCTCATCTACACTGCCAGCAGCTGTCAGCACCCAAAATGTCTGCCCTCCTTCACGAGCGAGGACCGTCTCATAAAACCATACCGTCCACCAAATCCATGAAGCATGGCTCGTATATTTGATAGGATTACTATACTCACGCGTTATGTGATATATAACGCTGCAGAAGTTGGGCAGCTGGAGCAAAACAAAGCATATCAGGAAGAGAGCCTCCTGAAGCCTTGCAGAAAAACAAAGAAATGATGCGTTCAAACCAAATGGAGCAAAAGTTTTTGCACGGTACGGTTGCATTCAAAGTCAATGCGAAGCGGCTAATAGACGCAGGAAGAGTTGGAAGGTTCCCCGTCTGGGCACCCAGAGCCCAGATGGAAACTCCCCTCGTAGCTGTCCAGAGGGTGGACGACACTATGTGTGTCAACGTGTGTGTATAAACCATAGACTGTCTATGGTGAAAACAATAACAGTTTTTCATATCCATGCCGAGATGAGGATATATGGAGTGTTGATGGAGCGACTACAATGCTACCGATCCATCCAAACTCAAAAACAAGCTTTATTAATGTTGGATTATCGTCCGGCAGACAGACCGGACAAATCATGAATTTAGACTTTTTTACAAATCGGCATCATGATATTGTAATTTTGCCATTTCCTTTTGATCCGTTCACTGTAGCTTATTCACAGAAATATACGTTTGGTTCAGACCACCAATCAACTCAGCCAACGAGTAACTTGTGAGTCATGAAGAATGATAGAGGGCATTCGGTTCTCTCTTTTTCTCTGTTATTCACTCAGGTTTAGTGTTTCCTACTTTTATTTCTTAAGCTCTGCAGCCACCAGTCCTTCTGCTCACTGTTCCCTTCTATTGGTCACCACACACATCCCAGTTCCTTTGGTCGGTTCATCTTCTGTTGGGAGTTCTGTTCCCGTCTCCCCAGGTCCTTCCTTACTGTTTCCTGTCTGGTTTTGTTGGAAGTCTGTAAGCAATTTAAATCAAAACCAAGTGAGGAAGAGGATCCAAATAAACAACAATTAGCCCTCCCCAGGTTATTTGTAGCTGTCTGCATATATATCCGTACTTCCGGGGGTAACCTGTTGAGCCCAATCGGGGAACCCTTTTATATCAGGAAAATCAAGAAAAAATCATGGTATAAATCCCTCCCCCCAAAAAAAACAAACATGTTAGGTATCAAATTAAACATAAAAATCAGGGCTACAATAATATACAATCCCCATGTACAACCTCTAAACATAGCTCAAACAATAAATGGGATTAGGGGTTAGGGCTACATGGGTTATTAGGGCTAGGGTGTGGGCTTAAAGGGTTAACATCTTGCCTGTTTACCAAATGAGCTGCTTGTCATCCAACCTCGTCTCACTTGCCACCTCTAATAGGGTGAACATATGCTACATTGACCTCCGACCCACATATTCATGCATGTCAACAAACCCGTGTGGGCCGATCCCCTACAACCTCAGCGACAGCAGCTAATCCAGGAGGCGTTTTTTTTTTTTTCTTCTGTCTTGCTTGAACTAAAAAACATGGGTTTAAGATAATAAATGCAAAACTGTGAAAATGTATTTGGAAATCTTGAGACGTCTGCGCTCCATGCCCAGATCTTTCTGCTAGAGTGGCCTTTCCTCCAGTGTCAAAATAAATGTGAAACCTTATCACAATGAGCACAATTCTTAGAAAAATGCTGCATTCATGGCAGAATGGGAAGAACAGGGAAACCAATCATTCTTATTCGGGAATGTCAACGTGCTGTTGCTTCCACTGCTAGTCATTATCTGAACAGCCTACATTATATATTGTTGCTGCTGTTGCAGATTTATAATGGTTTGTCAACAAGTGAGACCAGATTCATTGTGTGAATCCCTGCCTTAGACGTAACGACTGCGATGCCGGCTGTGCGGGCGGCCATTTTGCTTCCAGTTTGTTGGCACTTAACGCTTCCAAAGCTCACGCAGAAAACTATGACTGACCGTGACAAAAAGTAATTCACCATTTACACACACATTCATACCCTGATGATGGGGCGCCAACTGCCCATCAGGACTACCGAATCAGTCACACAAAACATGTTTTACTACATGATAGTATGTATGATTTATTATAAATACAGGCAAATATACTACAATGCCTTTGCAACGGTTCTAGAATACACTACCTCTTGAAGCAGTGCACAAATACATCAACACTGGGGTTAGTTTTACTCTGGCTGTTGTTGTTTTATTCTGAAAGAGTAAATGTATTTTGACACAGCATGTTTACACTGAAAAGTTTAACTCTGATTATTTACACCAACACTGGGCAAGACATTGGCAGTAATTCCTCTTGTTGTTGTAATAACTCTGGAAGAGTTCATACACTTTGACACTGCATATTTAACACTGGGGAAATGACTGTGTAGGAACTACGACTTTGGTACGACTGGTGTTCAATTTAACTTGTTCTAGTCGGTCGTAACTTGAACTTCTGAGTCGTCTGGAAATCTTCCACCTGAAGGCAGACGTGCATCGTTTCTCCCGCTCTGCTCCAGTTCTCACCAAGAGGCCAGACCCAGACGGTGTTGTCTCCGGACCTGGACCTGCAACCGATGGATAATTGAGGATTATTACATTTTGACAGAGCGGTTCTATTTCAACCGGCGCATCTTTTCTAGCCTTTACGGCTCTGGTTCAGCGGTCCAGGAAACACACCGGATTACACGTTGTAAACCACCTCATGCGATGCTACTCGGACAATCAAATATGTGTTTTACGATCAGCGTCGCTCAAAGCCTCGAGTTCCATATTCACACACGGGAGACGACTTACTTCACATGGCGTTCTGCAGACAGCGAGGCCAGAGCCTTGAGCCAAGAATGGACTGTAATACGCGGGCAGTTCTAAACCAGTGTTTCTCATATGTGCAGTGACCGTGGGGATTATTAAAAGCAGCAATGTGAAGCTCCACCACGAGACAAAACTCACATCTGTGGAGCAAACAAATCCAATCACATCCAAAATGAAGACCTAATAAACCTAAAAGCCCAATATGATCCTAACATAACATCCAACCATGATGTTTCAGTTCTATTCTCTTTTGTCCACACGTGGATTCAATAACACATATAGTCCATGCATTTTTCTAATTTCCCTTATTTTACTTTGAGTAGTTGTTATTTGTAATTTAACCAGTTCAATTTGAAAACTGACAATGAATATTGTTGATATTATTCCCTTGAACTTTCTTCATTTGATTTGTCACTTGTTGACGAGCTGCAGAAGTTAAACTGAATCGCAGCTCAAGTTAGACCTCACTGTGATGATGATGAGGACGTTCACTCCAGCTGGACCTCTCCACATGTTAGTTGACTCTTCCTCCTCTACTCATGCCGTGATGAGACCAGGTCACATGACCAGAATGCCCTAATAACGTGTGCCATGAAACCTCCCAGCTACAGACACATGTGTATATCTAAAGCTCACTGTGTGAGTTTCCAAGGTAAAGTTCCGTCCACTTCCTCACAATGAGTTTGACCTTCATATAAGCAGCTTTCCCATCATGCAACACAGAGCGCCGCCATCGCTCAGCGGTCTGGCTGGGCGTCAGCTCTGAGGCAGAGCAGGTGCTGCTGCCTCAGAGCTGAGGGTTTTAAACAGGATGCTCTCTCTCTCGCTCTCAGCAGCTGGACGTCTCATTGCTTCCCTCATTAAAGTAGAAATGTTGTTGTCTCCTTTAAATCCTGTCTATTCAGCTTAGAATGTGATTCAGTGCTTTATCTTTTACTTAAACAATGCCATGTGCATAAGTAACGTACAACAGACTTATTTTGACCCCAACCACAATCTTTTGTTGTCGAAACCTAACCAAGTGAACCATAAAAATAAACTACACCCCACGTTAGAAGTTTATTTTGAAAAGACGCGTCCAATAGTGCATCTGAATGTTCCCGACAGCGTCGTACTTTAACGTAGGGACACTGATGGAGAGAGAGACTGCTGAAGAGCAACTCGTTTTAACTTAACCACAGTGTTGATCTTCTCATGTAACTCTATGATATAAATTAAACAAGACAAGTTCTTCTACTAAATAAATGGACAGTGTAAGTTTCCAGAGAGCCAGACTTTCTTATTATTATGCTGCCTTTATTTTCTCCATTTATCCACATAATTATCACGCAAAACAAGGAATATCTGCTTTTCTATTAATCACAATGATTTAGCACACCTATGGAAGTTCATGTTTTCTGGAGAAATGACCGTCCCTTTCCTTCCTCCTCTGTTTCCTGCACACTGTGTGTGTACCCCAGTCATTGTGTGTCTGGATACGAGTGTGGTGATCACCACGGGCCTTCACACGTAATGGAGCATGAAGAGACTCATTCCTGCCTCCGTTTGGTTCCATCTGTTCAGATAAAGAAAACATTCTGCTTCTGAAAAGAACCATCGCTGGTACGATGAAGAAAAGAAAAGAGGTCCAGAATGTTTCTGTCCATTCTCAACACATTTGGTGATCATGTTATTCTTTCCGCATGGATTGGAAAGACAGAAGCAACAGTTCTTTGGTTCAGAGATAACGCAGAACATTTCATCTGGCTGCATTATAATGTTCATGTTTGAAAACGTTGCCTAAAACAGAATTGCGTCAACCGGTTTGGAGAGAACAAACGGGGCAGCATAGTCTGGTCAGGAGCTGGCGCTATAAAACATGATGAAACTACTATAAACAGTAGAAGAAGTAGAGGTTACAGATAACCCATGTACGACAGAAACATTGAGAGACGACTTCTCAAATTGTCATTGTTTTCATTTACACATTTTGAGGAACGCTGGCTGCAGATGCATCTGACCAGTCCTATGAGGGAAAAGTTCTGGAAAGCCACAATCTGTCCAGGAAAGCCTTCATAGTTTAGGGCATCAGCTCTTTTTTTCGGTCAAAAGCAAAAACCACCTCAAGCGGCCGTAAATAATTTTTTCACAACTGAGTAAGTTTCATCGAATTTTGTCCATTCTGACACAAAATGTGCACAATATGATGTGATAGTAAACACGGCTGTTGATGCCTTCCTAGAGTTACTGCCTAGCGTTTCGTCTCCTAAATGTGGGCGGAGTTTAAATATGAGTCCACCTGAGCGATCAGTGAAGGCAACAGAACTACTTGGTTTAGGAAAAGATGCAGGACAGAAATGGGAAGTATGGAAGGGTCAGAGTCAGTCACCTCGTGGGAGGTTACGGCACTAATCAGTCAATATTGTCAACAAACAAGCTGCCATATACTGTTCAATATATTATTCATTCAACTAGGTCAAATGTAATAACAATTGTATAATAAAACAAAATAATATCCATATCGTCTCAATAATTAGACTTTGACAACATCTCTACAACCCTGACATCTTGTGTGAAACGATGACGTCTGTCACAGTCGGTGCCGACTCATCCCTCATGAATATTCATGCTCCGTGGTCGTCCGTGTCTTCGTGCTGACGAGGCGTTTCCATCAGGTCTCTGGCGATGTCAAGGTTGTTGGCACCGTGCTGGCCAGATGTACAGACGCACACACTGAGCCTGGTGGTGCTCCTCTGGCACCGGAGCGTGAGAGAGGATGGGCAACAGGACATGCACGGCAGGGTTACTCAGCAAACTGGAACCAAGCGACATGCGCCACTGGATGGAGTCAAAGGAGGGAGGAAATCCATTTGAGACCCAGTAAGCCGGTTAGCAATGAAAGCAATGAAAGGATTCATTCATGAACCAGACAACTAACAATGCGCTTTTTAATAGCAGCAATATTGTCTTTTGAACATTATTGCTAAGTTATGCCATCATGCTAAATATATTATGCATTCTAGTATACATCTCAGCTACGTATCCGACACATCCAACTCCTCACCTGCAGCTTGGTCAGGACAAGACTCCAGGAGGGCGCCGGGCTTTGAAGCACATGATGTCATGGGGCCCAAAAAACATGTTCCCCTTCGACTTACACCGGGGGATTTGAGTTAATCAACTACCCAGTATGAACACATGAATAGCCTCTATTTACATAATTTGGACCTAAAAGTTATTTAATGCATTAATAGCTCACTTCAGTTATTTTCCTGGCTGGGAGGCGGGGTTTAAGGAAACCCTATTGCGCTTTCTCTACGGGCCCCATTGATGCGGAAGGTCGTCGAAATACCCAGAAGTCTCAGAAGTCCAACTTTTTCACTTACTAGGCCAAATTCCTAGGAATGAACACGACACCTCTTCCGACATCGTCTCCATTCCTCTCAATACATCCATGGTCAGGACCCCTAGGTCTGTGTGGAGTGAAAGGTTGTGCTTTGGGTTGCAAGAGGCAACGCTTGTTGATTATTTAGAGAATGCACTTCAACATTGGGTTCACTTCTCAGACACCTTGATTGCTGAAAATGAATCACATTTGTTTGATATCATCCATCTGTGGAGAAGCCCTCCGGTTGGAGGGTGAGGGAGAAATCCTGCGTTTCACTTTTCAAAGAAAAGGTTCTGAAATGCGGTGAGTTCATATTTCCAACAGTCTTTGAAAATGTAAATCTGTAACCAATTTTAGGAGTCGGTCAGTGGCCAATGTTCCTGGATGTTCAACGTGGTCAAGAAGCAGAAATAGTGTTCATCCAAAGATTAAGAAATCCACTTCTCCACTGCACTGATGCTTTAGTCAGATAGGACCTGTTATCCTGTCCGGGACAACTCCAGCTGTGTTTCTAGTCCTAACTATTGTTTTGTAATGATACAGTGGATTGCTATTTATTCCACTCACAGCTAATTATTGTGGCTGTTTATCTCCAACTATATACATGGACATGATACATGTTCATATTAATCTCTGCCATATGATTTCCAGTGAAGATTAAATGAGCCATTCCTGCCGCGCTCCCAGTTTTTACTCAACAAATCATCCGTAATGTGGCTTTTCAAATTCAGTTCATCATCATTAAAAAGCACTAATAACACTCGAAGTACTCACACGTGTGCAGATGGGAGGCCATCAGTCAGGCGTCTTCCAGGACATTTAGGGAACGCAAACCAAGACAGCGGGACACACTTCCTCCGGCAGACATCGCGGTCTCCGGGGACGGCAGGAAACCTCTGCATGGCGTACGAGCTGCAAGCCAATCGATCGCCTGTGTTCAGCGCTTCCCCCTCGCTGGAGTCAGGGGACGGGGGGCAATAAGGGATATCTGACACACAACGACAAGAACACAGGCAGAAAACATGAGCGAGTATCTGTGGGTAAGATAGACGGAGAGAGACAGTCAGAGGGTTGAACTTCGACTTGCAATGAACTGAGGCCGGACGAACACGGAGTGCACAAGACAATCTGGAAATGCAGCCGGGACAATATTAGCTCAGTGAAATGACTCCAACCCCATTTTATTCTACTCACTGTCTTTCTCTCCCATTGACCCTCTCCAAGAGACGGCGCTGAAGGAATGCTCTGCAAAGCATTGCACACAACCAGGCCCAATGGAGGCTTTCATTATGCATGCGGATGGATGGGGTCATGTGAGGACCATGTGACCCGGCAGGATTCTGCAGCAACCTAGTTAGAAGGGTTACAGCTTTTTATTTGCATTTTGGTGTTTTAGATTTGAGCTTTTGTATAATTCTGGCCATGGTAAGTATTTTCAGAAAGTCATTTATGATTTATTTTCGCATTGTAACGTCAGATAACCTCCGATATCGCTAAGATCTCTTTTACTCTTGAAGGCCCAAATATGACATCTTATTTCAAGAAATCGTACCAAGCATATTTTCACTTATGTTTACTTATTGAAAGCATTTTTATTTTGTTTTATTTTTGAACATGTGTTTGAAGTGGCCATGTTTTGTTTTCCATAGTTTAATGCTTTTCGTGTTGATTTATTTCCATGTATGACTCAGCATCTCTATCTGCGGACCGGGCGATAGAACGTTGAAGTATAATATGACTAAATTGCCGCTGGCCATAATCAGCTGCCGTCTCCAGGAATCACTGAGCAGAACGCCTCGCCTGCCACTGCATGAGTTGGCGATGATGGCTTTTCTATTGCAATTTGATCTCCCTGTGATTGAGTGGAGAGCGCCATTAAGATCGGGGATTTTGGCTGATTTATTCCCTAACAGCCAGTGTCCTTGAAAACATCTGTCAGCGCTGCCAGGGATGGATCGGCTCCCAGAGAACACAAAATAAAACAGAACAACGAACTGCAGAGCGGTGAGTTCGCTGAAAGGTAGACAGACTTGTAGCCAGAGGTTTGCTAGAATGAATCTAAGTATGTGTCGGAGAAGAGGATGTCCTGTTGGGTACGATCACAGCTGACCTTTAGCCTCAACGGCTCACATGGAGCCACTGAGTGGCAAAGATGTTTCCACTCTGCTGAAGAAAATATGTTTAATTTATTTGTGTTTTTTTGGCAGTTTGAATGTATACTGAAGCAGATAAAGATGATGATAGACTTTCAACTCATCTCCATGTTATGGAGATGAGTTGGTATATCCTGTAAAAAGGTCAATCCAAATCTAAAATAGCCTATTTTATGATTATCCAATCAAATGGAAATGGAAAGGCAAACACTGAGCACAGGCAGGGGAGGCAAAGGATTGGGCTACCCTCAAGAACCCTTGTGGTCATCAGTCCAAGAACCCTTGTGGTCATCAGTCCAAGAACCCTGGTGGTCATCAGTCCAAGAACCCTTGTGGTCTTCAGTCCAAGAAACCTGGTGGTCTTCAGTCCAATAACCCTGGTGGTCATCAGTCCAAGAACCCTTGTGGTCTTCAGTCCAAGAAACCTGGTGGTCTTCAGTCCAAGAACCCTGGTGGTCTTCAGTCCAAGAACCCTGGTGGTCATCAGTCCCGGTCAGCAGGATTCCTTGGACAGAGGTCGAGACAGTGAATATATGGACACTATTTTAAGGCAAGGCATCCGCTTGATGTTGAGATATTTGTTGAGATATTTAAATCTGCTGCAGGTGCTTTTCTGGATCCCCCAAAGTCATGAGAAAATGTTTGATGGGAACCATAAATGTCTGGACCAATGATCTGCTGTTGGTGCTACTCAGCGGATCAACAGGTCATTAGACACAAAGTGCTCAACATGTCACAGCAATCCATCTTATATTGGATTTGTCAGGATTTTCTCTTGGTATCAAGGCTAACAGATATCCTCTCCTACCAACAACTCATTGTTAGAAGATTACATTTTTGAATTAATAATTCATTCATTCATTCCAAATGCAGATGCAGAATATCTCTTTATTGGCAAGGAATACATGATTTTGCTGACCTTCTAGATAGAAAGCTTTCTTGCCACCTGCGTATGAATTATCTTTTATGTCGGCGTCGACTGCTCAGCTCTTTGAAAACAGCTGAACAGTCACGCACCGCCAAAGCAGCAATGGTTGGATATTTTCCAGCTAAGGTGTAATTACCAGGGTTGAGAATGCTTGTCACGCTTCAGATTGCTGCGGACACCTTGACAGCTTATCTATCAGCACGATGTATCCACCTCTGCCCCTTCAGCCCAGGAGGGAGAATGCAGCTTTAACACATGAAGCATATACTTCTATACAACCAGAGGAGTCGCCCCCTGGTGGTCAGGAGAGAGAATGCAGCTTTAACACATGAAGCATAGACTTCTATACAACCAGAGAAGTCAGCCCCTGGTGGTCAGGAGAGAGAATGCAGCTTTAACACATGAAGCATATACTTCTATACAACCAGAGGAGTCGCCCCCTGGTGGACAGGAGAGAGAATGCAGCTTTAACACATGAAGCATAGACTTCTATACAACCAGAGGAGTCGTCACTTTCAAGGTCACCACCTGGAGGAGCCTCTTAATAAACTATGATCTTGATGCTGCTCTCAGCCATCTGGATCCCACTCAGGATGCTCTCTCTTTACTAACACGCTACCACAGAGTGTGTGTGTGTGTGTGTGTGTGTGTGTGTGTGTGTGTGTGTGTGTGTGTGTGTGTGTGTGTGTGTGTGTGTAGGTGTGTAGGTGTGTGTGTGTGTGTGTGTGTGTGTAGGTGTGTAGGTGTGTGTGTATGTGTGTAGGTGTGTAGGTATGTGTGTATGTGTGTGTATGTGTAGGTGTGTAGGTATGTGTGTGTAGGTGTGTATGTGTGTGTGTGTGTGTGTGTGTGTGTGTGTGTGTGTGTACAGGTGTATCGTGTCCAGGTGTCTGAACACTGCTTCTTCAGCTTGTAATAATCCTTCTGCTCATTACAGATTTGTTTTGCTCTGCTGCAGATCTATTTTCTTTCTCTGCGTTTGTTCTTCCCTTTCTTTTGTTTCTTTCTCTCCTTCTCCACGCTCCCCTTTTTGCCAATTATGAATTAATAAACCGAAAGCTCGCTCTGCCTTGCCTCCTACTCAATTCTTCCTCTCCAGGCGACTGAACGGCCGATGAAAAGATGCTCAAGACGACCTCGTGTCCCCTGCAGCTTTCCTCCGCTCATGTTCCTGCAGAGGGATGGTTTGGTATTCAGATTGTTCCATAAAGAAACGGAGGGACATGCATCCAGATAACCGCATCAATCCTCTCCTCTTGTGGCCGACCGCTAGTTTGGAAGCCACTGGACTAAACTACCAGCTGTGTGTAACATTGTTTAAAAGCTCATTCAGCTACTACGGTAAAACAGACAATGCAATAATGCATGTTTCTGTGGGAGGAGTACTTTCACCCTCTAAAAGTACAGACACACTCGTGGAGAAACACCATCATGAAGCAAATAAACACCACTGGAGCCTCAGCTGCTTTCGGTTCCGTGTGGATCTTTTCTCTACACATTAACAGAGGTTTCTCCTCTCGTTCTCCATCCTGCTCCTTTGGATCATCTCAACTTCTGCTCATTTCTCATGAAGAGGCTGAGAGCATCAGAATGCTGCTTCAAAGGCAGAGACTGAATATAGGTCCTGGGTGTCTGTATGAATATGCACAACTATAATGACATGTTTTAACACCTCTTATGCTTATATCACACGTCTCTCTCTGTATTGATCTGTTTTTTCCATCCAGTCCTTTCATCAAAGCAGCACTCACTCAACTTGGTCGAATGTCCTCTCCACTTCCTGACATGTTGCACATCGGACATCAACCTTCAACGTTGAGGTCAAGGTCTGCAGAACGGGGAAAAGGGGGCGGGATCAAAGACCCCAGACCACACGGCGAGGGAGCGTCCGCCACGCGTCTTTAGCGTCTGGAAAAGCTCTGATGACGTGATGCTCATCTGGGAAAGTGATCTGACTCCACAGCTGGGAAACAAGAGGCTCTGTGATGCAACCACGCTTACTTCTGGGGCTTTTTTATTACAGCTATTAATTGTTTAACAAAAGGGAAAAGTGTGAACCAAAGAATGGAGGAAATATTGAGCAAAATAACCCTTCAGGTCTGCTCTGAACATCACAACACATGACATGTCACGCAACAGGAATATAGCATGTGTGATTGTTTAATGTATTACATGTTTAATAACTTTTTCAGCACTCTATTATTCATGTACTTCTTTTCACTTTGTGAATGGAAACCCACTTCCTGACTAACAGCCAGACAGCAGCTGGAGACAAAGCACAACAACAACAACAACAACAACAACAACAACCCACATTAGTTCTGCCGCTAACGGCTTCTTATCTACAGAGATAGCGGCGGCTTGCTAAACAAGACACCAAAGAAATAGTGATAGAGAGCTAATTAGCATCTGTAGCTAAACACCTCACTCCACCTGCAGCGTTGAGGCGTTCTTGGCCACAGCAGGGCCCTGTTTCTTGCACCTGACAATTAGCCCGCTAACTCAGTAAGCCAGGTACGAAGAATAGGGCCCTGGTCTTATTGTGATGATGTATGTCTATTTGGTAGTTATGTCTATTTGGTAGTTATGTCTATTTGGTAGTTATGTCCAGGACTGATTTAACTAAGTTCAACTCAGTGGAAAGCAAAACATAATATTAATACATAGTATAAATTAACCATTTAATGGGCACAACTGGGAATACATGATGGACATGATGACATGTTTTCAATGTCCTGTACACATCTGGTACGTATCGGTGTTCTTTGGGGTCAATTTGGCCCAAGGCTGTTTTAGCTTCATGAAACATGTAAGAAATATCAACATTTTACACATTGGTTTTGGTTGTTTTGGATGATATTGAGGTCACTATAACATGCAACTGTATAATCTTCAAAAAGCTTTAGATTTCAGTCCTATCATGACCATAACTGTATAGTGTGAGAACCACAGATAGTTCACATGACATGGAGGGCAGATATGGATCAAACATGTACAGGTCTGCACAGCAGCTTCTGAACCATTTCCCTTGGTGCTCTGGGTTCTTCCTCCTGCTCTCTCAGCTGAACATGACTTGAAGCTGTTCTGTCCATGAAAGTGACATTGAGGAGAGTGTGTCTGAGTCCCTGGTGATGAGAGTGAGACCCTCCGTGTTGACCCTCCTGGTGTCTTCCAACCACCAGCAAACACATTACTTCCACAAATGTGAAGTTATAATTATCCGTCTCCCCACCTGAACACGGGGTAGACTCAGAGCTGCTGACGTCATCAAAGTCCACGACGTCCAGCATGGGAGCGCTTCATAGCACCACCAATGGTTTATTTAAAGGGTTATTTAGGTAGTCAACAAAACACACTTAAAGTACCTGACACTTAAACTTGGGAAAATATTTAAATTATAATCATTTTCTGCAGTTTTACATTGCTGGGGTCAAATTGACCTCAAGGGTAAAAGATGTCAGTAAATGTGAAGGAAACAGGACGGTTACATCTGACACTGCAAAGCAAATACATAAATAATGTGTACTTAGATTCTAAAGTATCTCTAAAAGCTCAAAGTGCCCTCTGTCTCAGATGTTGGACTGTTACTCTACTTTGTATTAGTTTCTTTAACCTTTCGTTGCTTGACAGGTTTAATCGTTAGCTTTGCCTAACCTCTGGCTAATCTCTCGCTGGTGAAGACAAGTTGTATTTAAAGATGTTGTGTGTAGTCAGTGGACTGTCTTTAAGTCAATTCAACTTATTTTGTATATCATAAAATCACAAATTACTACGCGCCACTCCTCCGCATTCCAAATATGGTGACGTGCGTTTATTGGCTGCAAAAACAACAACATGGTGACGGTCGTAGCCCAAGATGCCACCATTTGAAATCGCCAACGTCTCATTGTATACGTCCACTTCTCACCGTCTGCTGGACCCAATGCAGCGAGTCAGGGCTTCACCTCGTGTAGCTCCATCGCTTCATGTGAGCGTTGTGTTTCTATTGTCCACTGGTGCAAAATGTTACAATGCAGCAAACCTGCAGACGTCCCACAACATCCAGCATGGCACTGGTTTAGTTATAATTACGGCCTACGAGCATTGGAACCCCACAAAGAACTAACTGGGAACATGTTTGAAAGACGAGAGA
This sequence comes from Taurulus bubalis, assembly GCF_910589615.1. Taxonomy (NCBI): domain Eukaryota; kingdom Metazoa; phylum Chordata; class Actinopteri; order Perciformes; family Cottidae; genus Taurulus; species Taurulus bubalis. The sequence goes on from NC_136591.1 coordinate 853,528, forward strand.
CAAGTGCCATCGAGTAGAGAACCGGAGAACCGGAGAACCGGAGGTAAATGTGCTCAAATATGTCATTCAGAGTGAAAGAAAAGGAGGTGGGAGGGCCACAGATGTTGGAGGAAAAGGAAAAGCGACTGAGAGGAAAAGTGAATTTGCATTCAGAGAGAGAGAGAGAGAGAGAGAGAGAGAGAGAGCATCACCACCCATGATGCTGTCAGCCGTGTCAGATAGACATCTCCATTCAAAGCTCCATCACAGCTGCAGAGCGTCATCACCGGCTCCATTCACATGTACAAAGAGATTACCAATGAAGATGCATGTTGAAGACGCTCAGCGGTGTTTGGAGGAAAGGCTTTGCTCTTCCTGGAGGTTAATTCCTCAGGCGTCTCTCGTGTGTGACTTCATCATTCTGGTCCGTATGAAAAGATGAAGTATTAATTTACTGTAAACTAAGTGAAGTTAGTTCTGTAGAGAGGACCAGAATCCAGATATGTCTTCTTCCCATTGCTCCTTATTATTCAGGATATTAAAACAGAGTGAAACCCCATGATGTGCTAGTGCTTCTGCTCCGTTTCTTCAAATCAATTCATATAAATGTGGATGTCCTCAAGATGAAACGTTCTATCTGTTAGCAACAGAACACCCAGAGTGACGAACGTAACCCTGACGGACACAGACATGGCATTGAGGATTCTCTACCTCCTCTACACATCCACGTCGTACCAACGGGCCACACAGGGAGCTCACTGTGTTCTAACCTCCATCATGTACATGCATGATGTACGGGGTGGAGGACGGAAGGACCTTAGCATCCAGCCTGCAGCCGCCTCATGTCGTCTCTCTTCTCTGTACTCCAAAGATCCAGATGATGACATCACTGCCCCTCCTGAGCGATGCTGTGTTTAGGACGCCGTCACGTCGCTCTCTGGTTTGTGGACTGCAGTCTTAAAGCCTCGAGTTCGACGTTTCGGCCGTCGCCATCTTGGTTTTTGGTTGTTGACATTTTGGTTTATTTTTGCAACCAGAACTGAACGCTGTACGACATTCAGCCAACCAACACGTTACAATGAACTCTCACGAGCATCATTCACTCAATTACACAACAGAGTCATTTTCTCATAGACTTCTATACAACCAGAGGAGTCGCCCCCTGGTGGCCATTAGTAAGAAAGCAGCTTTGACTTTTCTGACCCGCACGTTGCTGCTTGGTGAGAAACAGTTAAACGCACACAGGTCTGTAACGAGAACTAGCTTCTGGGTCACATGTTCTTCCTGCTGGGCCCAGAGACTCATTTCTGTTTTTATTTATTGTATTTCAATTTTGAGCTTTTTTTCAATAGTACAAAACTATTGGTTTCTGTCTTCTCATAAGAATCTTCGCATGGAAGAATTCACCCCTCAGTCTGGATCAGGAACGAGTGACAAGCTATTACAATTATGAATGCAAATCACACTGCAAGTCCTCTGTCTTCTCTTATCTATGCATTACCCTTCCCACTGGTGTGTGTGTGTGTGTGTGTGTGTGTGTGTGTGTGTGTGTGTGTGTGTGTGTGTGTGTGTGTGTGTGTGTGTGTGTGTGTGTGTGTGTGACCTGTCCGTTGATTCTCGCTCTGGAGGTAAAGAGGAGATGGGATCTGCACAGTTGATGAGTTGGAATGATTTAATCCAGAGCAGACACCAGCTCAGCCTCGCAGTGCGTACGTGCACACACACACACACACACACACACACACACACACACACACACACACACACACACACACACACACACACACACACACACACACATGCACACACTGTCAGTGACACTATGATGAATTGGAGTGAATGTGGCAACACATCCAGGCATTCTCCCGTCTCAAGCGCATACTAATTCACTTCTGTGTGCACCGGCATACATGTGCAACTAGACATGCATCCCATGGTGAGCATGCAGGACACGCATGTATGCACATCATACAACTATAGGCCCGTTTCAGTGAGAGGAGCATGCACAAGCATACGGTATACAAGTACACCATAACTGTATTGTGTTTCAAAATGGAACTTGAAAAATCTTCAGCAGAAAATACATCGAAGGCATTAAGAAAATGTAACAAAGTTCCTGTGGGAGTTGCTACAGACTGTTGTCTCTGTTGCTACAGACTGTTGTCTCTGTTGCTACAGACTGTTGTCTCTGTTGCTACAGACTGTTGTCTCTGTTGCTACAGACTGTTGTCTCTGTTGCTACAGACTGTTGTCTCTGTTGCTACAGACTGTTGTCTCTGTTGCTACAGACTGTTGTCTCTGTTGCTACAGACTGTTGTCTCTGTTGCTACAGACTGTTGTCTCTGTTGCTACAGACTGTTGTCTCTGTTACTACAGACTGTTGTCTCTGTTGCTACAGACTGTTGTCTCTGTTGCTACAGACTGTTGTCTCTGTTGCTACAGACTGTTGTCTCTGTTGCTGCAGACTGTTGTCTCTGTTGCTACAGACTGTTGTCTCTGTTGCTGCAGACTGTTGTCTCTGTTGCTGCAGACTGTTGTCTCTGTTGCTGCAGACTGTTGTCTCTGTTGCTGCAGACTGTTGTCTCTGTTGCTACAGACTGTTGTCTCTGTTGCTGCAGACTGTTGTCTCTGTTGCTACAGACTATTGTCTCTGTTGCAGACTGTTGTCTCTGTTGCTACAGACTGTTGTCTCTGTTGCTGCAGACTGTTGTCTCTGTTGCTGCAGACTGTTGTCTCTGTTGCTGCAGCGCCTGTGTTGTCGTCGCTAAATGCATCCTTCATTTGACCTCAATTCACTGAAAAAATATACAACAAAAGATTGTCTAGTTCAGGGTTTTAATGCAAAACAAGCACACAACGGAGACAACAGTTGACCCTTTGCTAAGTCCCGCCCCTTGAACGCAGACTGGCCAATCAAAGCTCCGACGAGGGTTTGACGACTATCCCGCTGCGCTCCATGGACTCTCGTGCACTTCACATCTCCAGGCTCATTATGAGGATTCACATGAGTTGTTTCCAGCGTTCCCCGAGTGGCTCCTTCTCTGGCGTCCGGTGAAGCGGTGAGAACCAACCGGCTTCAGGCCCAGAGGAGCCGAGGCATCATGAACCGGTCAACAATATTCAAGTTCAAGGATATATTATATTTAATGCGAAATATTTGCAGAGGTTGACTTGGCAACTGGAAGCAGGACATCGTAGGACATTTATTCCTCCTGAAAGTTTGACCCGCCCCTAAAGGTTCAGTCCAATCGAACACCGCACCGGGCAAGGCGACGGCACATTAATGATGGGAACATATATTTCACTTGGAACAGATGTTCTCTCCCCTGAGCCTCCGTGCAGAGGTCATGTCTGAAGCCTTATTGGTCTTTTCTAGAGGAGCATGGAAACTCTTCCTGTTTAGTTTGTCCCGTGAATCTTAAAGCAGGACGTGGACATCACAGCCGGCGAGCTCAGTCTTGTATTACATTTCTGTAAATATGCAAAGCGAGTGAAAACAGAGAGAACTGATTCTCGTTGTCAAGCACTGTGCACAGCCAGTCGTGCGTTTTGCATTTTTGTCTTTTTCAGGAACCCGAGACAACTTGTCCTTTATTAACTGGGCCAGAGTCGCTCCAGCTGCGATCCCAGCAAAGATTACCCGCTCTGCGATCCCCGGTCCTCCTCCGTCTCCACGGCCCGGAGAGACTCAAATGACCTTCACCCAGACGGATTGTTTCAGCTGCTCGTGACCAACAGCGGCCACCATGAGTCGCCTCCACCAGAGGGGCGGAGGGGGCGGAGGCTAGTTTTAACGGCACGTGCAGAAAAGATGGAGGGAAGACGGGTATATGGGAAGGATGCTATGCTGCTGCATTATTCATCACCAGTGAGGGGCAGAAAAAAGAAAACCTCTAGGTCAATTAATTAGCAACAGGATGGAGGTGTGAGGGAGGAGGAGACGAACGCCAGCAGAGGCCTTTGGGGAGCATGGAAGGAAACACGTGTAAAATAAAAGGGACAAGGAAAAGAGGTTAGAAAAAGAAGAAAAGAGGCATAATCTCTCTCATGGCTAGGACATGGCAACGTGGTTTAATTGTTTGCGTTGCCGACACTGTTAGCGACGTTAGCTGTGGCCGGAGACCTCAGCTTTCAGTCCAGAGAGGAGACACTGAGAGGCAGCTTCCTGTGGCAGTGTCACGGTTTGTTCCCTTTTTTTTTTAGGAAACTAGCATCCGGTCCTGAGTCGACTGACTGCAATGGGAGAGGTTACCGTGACACGCATCAATATGAGAGACAGCTTCGCCCACAGTAAATATTGGACTCCTCTTCTTTAAGCCACGCTTCTCTTGAGCATTCTGACACAGAAAATGTATTTCTTTCAGACAGAAGTAACACTTCCAAAGAGGTGGTTGGGGATCACACCCACTTATGAGACAGGAAGTGGATACCAGGAAGTGGATACCAAGTCATGTTAAAGAAAACGTGTTCCACTTTTAGAGAGGGGGACAGTCAGCTAACGGTGGAACTAAAGAAAGGTGGGAGAGGATCAGAAGAACGGGTGGAAAAGAGGTGAAGGGGTGGAGATAAGATCCAGAAGTCTGACGGAAGACATGAATGGAAGATGCACAGAAACCCCTTAAAGCCTGGAGGGCTATATATTTCCACAACTGCTATGTCAGCACGTTAGCGTGTCGGCCGCGTCAAGTGCCAGTGATGAATGAGATCGAGAATGACTGCTCCGACGTCATTTAATGAGCAGCTATATTTTTGGACGAAGGCCGCTCTGCGGTGCATTCCGGTGGCGGTTGGGCACCGGCACCTTGTACCGAGCGTCAGCGTTATTTATGCTCTACGGTGGAGAAATATGTCATGACGATCCGCGTCGTAGATCAAAGGTTGTGGACACAGGGAGGTGTTGGATAGAAACCTCGGGTTCATTCTCCACATATTCAACCCTTGCATCTGAAAAAAGCGATGCAAAAAAAGGCCGTGTGTGATGCGTTGTTCTCCATTGGCCCTCTGTGTTTGTAAAAGCTCCATATGTGATAACCAAGAGGTGGTAGCAATACAGGGCTGCCCAAGCCCAACCAGGCCTGTTGTGTGTCTGAGAGTCACATGGTGTGAGGGGCTCTGAATCCGAACAAAAAAGCTCAATGTGGCGTCTCTTATTAAAATAAAGACTCTAAAAGCCCAACGGGGACACAGCATTCAGTGTATGGAGTCTAAGTTTGGCTTCCACCTCCTCTTAAGACTATGTGACCTGTTATACTGTACATGCACTACAGCAGTGGTCACCAACCTTTTTAAGCCCAAGATCCCTGACCTCTGCCTCGGTGACAGGAAAGATCTACCTATTGAGGCGTTGAGAGAGAAAGACTGTCCAGACTGTACTCACAACGTGAGGCTTTTTATTTATTTATTTGCTTCTCATTGTAATTGAATGAAAGCAAACACTTTGGTCCAGCTTTCAATTTGATGGGACCAAGAACACACGAAATGACTTAATTTCAGTGCAACATGAAAAGAAAAAAGAAATTTCCAATGAGCAGGCTATGAACTACCATATTAACTGTTGTATTTATCAACTGTTTGAATTGAAGCATAATTTTAGCAAAATGTTAGAAATTACCTATTTGAAAGATACAAAATCAGTTCAGTTTTTACTTTGTAAAACATCTGAATTGGTAAAAATAGGATAGTTTTATTTGGATGTGGTCAGAAATGTCCTGAATACATAAATATCAATCAGATATAATTACTCTCATTATCTTTCCGTTAAGCCTGAAATCAAATAATAAATACACTTCACGCACAATTGAGTTGTGTTTTCTCTTTAACTCACTAGTTGAAGGTCACATGTTTTACTTAATGTGAAAATAATTAATGTAATGTCATTTCCATATATGCTACGATTTGTCGATATCTTATTTTGAAAACCGGATGTTGTGTCACGTGGATCTTTCCGCTAACTTCGTGAAAACCCTCGCTCGCTCCCGGTCTGTGCCGATTGAATGAAAAAAATATGAAAATATGATTTTTTTTTTACATTTTTGTTTGAAGAGCGACGTGGATCGCGACGGGTTGGCGACCACTGCACTGAAGTGATACAAAGTATTGATCGATGCCAGTAGTTAACATGGATTCTCAATATAAATCATTTAATCTCACAGCACTTCTTTCTCTCCAGTCGTCCGTTCGTATCTCTTGCTTATAATTTGTTTGTTTTTATGGACTTCCTTTCTTTTTCCGGAGTAGAAATCTATTGCAGCCCATTGAAAGGTTTGGTCGTGTTAGGCATGCCTGAGCACACTTTGTCTCATACAACAAGGACCTTTAAGTAACACGTCTTAACGTGTTCCGGAAATTAAGCCTAGCTTGTTATGCTAAAGGTATTAACATTCTGTGATTACATTTCTGAATAGTAGTTTTCATTGTTGGTGGCGGAGTCAGCCGTTAGCGTTCTAAACTGCCTTCTGATGCACGAGGGATTCACGGGAAACAAATCATGTATGTTGTCCACAATGTATTTACTCAATGGCAGGAATGGAACTAGAGGGAGAGGTGAGCACTTGAACGCGGGCGAAGGTTGCTCAGGGAATGATGGACAAAGGGTGATTATTGATTGAGGTCTTCATCAAAAGGTTGTTCGGTTACACTGTAAAACAGATCAGCTGGCCCTCTGTTGTATTGCCAACAAAGGTCCTCAAGGAATGCAAGCTCCACGCTGTTGTCTCTCTATTGTATGTAAGCTTTCATCCTGTGGAGCTAGGGCAATGTCAGTTAACGTTGGCATTGAAACACTTTCCCAATTGCATTGCGGGAAAATCTGAATTGGCACTGAAAAGAGTTCCATTGTCTTCTTTCCACCATTCTGTCAGGACCAGGGGCCAGCCCTATGAATGGGCAAGTCTGTCATTGAGTGAGTGACTGAGGAAGTTGCTGTGTGGTGAAGTTGTATCATTGATTGGTCAAGTTGGAGTTTGAGCATCGGCCATTGCTCTTTTCAAATGAAACGGGGCACATTTGGCACAGCGTTTACAATTTCCTAACAGTAAACTTAAAACTTAAAATGAAGTTTTAAGTTTAATGCCACTTACCAAGCTTCATATCTGACACAACATTGCCTATAGATGTAAAGTTCCCTTTGGAAAACAAAAGCATGAAACAGAAGTAACCACAGTCACAGGAAACTTCAGCATTCCAAGAATCAGGAGAGAGCGGCTGAATCTGAAACAAAAGGAGAGTTAGTGACAGAACAGAGGAAGACATTAACTATGAGTTGGCAGAAGTACATTTCCACAAGTTCAGGAAACCTTTTGTCATATTGATTTAATCTTTATTAAAGGTGGACTATTAGTTTTACTCAGTCCATTTCACTCAGTGAAACTGACATGTTATGCTTCTTTTGGATGCCTTTGTTGGGGTGTTTATATGGTATGTCCGAGACGACAAGTCAAAGTTTGACATTCTAAAAGCAACAATCAGATGATAGCTGGTTTAACAACACATAAAGGAGCATAATGTACGTTATTGAAGTCACTCGGATACTTAAATTAAACAAAGAAATACCGAGGAGACACTCCGAGAATGGACCGGCTGTAAAGGTCCTTCGGGGCTGGGAAAGTGATCAGCACCATGGAGAGCGACAACTCTTTACATACGACTGAAGAGTTGACAAAAGATGAGAAACAAAGATAATAACCCAATGTTTAAAACCTGCAACTCTGGCTGAAAATTGTATGAATGTACTTATAACACAAAACAGATATGTTCTTATTGTTATGGTACATTATTCAGAATTGCATAGTCAACATCACTAAGGCCCACTGGCTGTACACTTACTTACATAATATGTACAGTGCATTGTAATGCCGGTTGCACAGGGCCAACATGAACAACACTAATGTCAAAGCGTAACATAAACCTCATTCTCACCTGCACAGTAAACCCAAGTCTGAACTCTCAAAATGTCCTTTGTCCAATTGATCCTCACAAAGATGGCGGTACAAGTACACACACACACACACACACACACACACACACACACACACACACACACACACACACACACACACACACACACACACACACACACACACACACACACACACAGCACTGTGGCGCTCAGTCCTGACTCTTGTGGAATTGCAATGCAAGTTGGTGGTTTGCAGGTCGGGTCCGGGTGATTGATCCATGTTTTATTTGTGGCTTAATTTTCACAATTGGTCGGATGCGTGCAGGTATTAAGAAACACAGCGCCCCACTAACACACTGTTGAGGTTACTGTGCACATCATGAAGGCTTTTAGCTTAATCACAGCTGCTTCCCCGCTCTATAAGCCAGTGCACAGCTCCAGATACTGAAGCGGATCCATTCTGGCAAGTTCAGTAAAGTCTAGTAAAAAATAAAATGTGCAGAGGTGATTGGGACTTTGCCATCTAGGCTTTTAGGTTTTTATCCCCTAAATGCCTGAGAAGCTTAGGGCAGCAAAACCGGAGTGATCTTTGACATCACTTGCTTTTATATAATGAATTCTGCATAATATTGTGTTTGGATATGGCTGTTTCTCAGTAGTGTGCTATTGTAGAACAATAACTGGGCAAAAAGAGATCTTCCCACCGTGGCGACATTTAGACGGTACAGTTATTATCATGTCAAAAGAATCAGTGACTTCTTTTAAATCACTTCTTAAAACCCATTTTATAGAATTGCTTTCACGTTATGTCGTCCTTTCATGCAGTTATTTTGTTCCTCTCATTTTGTTTTCTTTATTTGTTTGCGTTCTATTTCTTTTGCTCTTGTTGTTGTTTGTGTTTGTTTCGTTGTGTTCATTTATGGCGTAGTCTCTTTTTTGCCTTTTGTTTTCTTTATGTTTGTTTGTATTGACGTTCTGCTTCTCGCAGTCTGTGTTCCTGTCTTCTTGTATTGGCTTTGTCCATGCTTTGCTTCTCTGTAGAGCAATTTGAAACTCTGTTTTGAAAGGTGCTACATCAATAAAGTTATTATAAAAGCCTTGACAAACATCCATTTTGTCTTTTTTTTCACAAAGAAAGGTTCTTGATCTTCAGACAGACATGGACCAATAGAACACCACCCTATGTTTAGGCCCTTTCCTCTAAAAGTCATCCTCAAACTAAAAAGGGTGTATCTCTGCAAACACTAGGGCTATTTGAATAATGTTGGTTATAATAAAAAGTACACATGTGAGATTTTGTTCAGATGATATCAGTCTATATGTTACTGGTTAAGAGTAAATGAAGATGACACACAGAAAAAAAAAATCACTTTCAGGATGATTATTTCTTTGAAATGATGCAGCTGTAAGGTCCAACTCTAACCCAAATCATAGCTCAATATGTGAACATTCTCTAACCCAAATCATACACAATATGTGAACATTCTCTAACCCAAATCATACACAATATGTGAACATTCTCTAACCCAAATCATAACACAATATGTGAACATTCTCTAACCCAAATCATAGCTCATTATGTGAACATTCTCTAACCCAAATCATAACTCAATATGTGAACATTCTCTAACCCAAATCATAGCTCAATATGTGAACATTCTCTAACCCAAATCATAGCTCAATATGTGAACATTCTCTAACCCAAATCATAGCTCAATATGTGAACATTCTCTAACCCAAATCATACACAATATGTGAACATTCTCTAACCCAAATCATACACAATATGTGAACATTCTCTAACCCAAATCATAACACAATATGTGAACATTCTCTAACCCAAATCATAGCTCATTATGTGAACATTCTCTAACCCAAATCATAACTCAATATGTGAACATTCTCTAACCCAAATCATAGCTCAATATGTGAACATTCTCTAACCCAAATCATAGCACAATATGTGAACATTCACTGACCCAAATCATAACACAGGGCTCTCAAGTGTCACGCATTGAGCGTGACTGTCACACATTTCGGTCTTAAGTCACGCCCTCCCGCCACACATCGTATTTCTCACGCTGAAAAAAAACTCTAGGCTATTTAATGTGCAGCAGCGCACAAACATGACCTGGTCGCGCTGCCCTCAGCATGGAGGAATCAAGCACGTCTCCCCCGAATCCCCTGGAGTTCTGCCGCGAGGTGCCACTCATCAGCCAATCAATAAAAAGAAATGGGCTACACGAATAGCCAATCAGAAAAACGTATCTGTTGTATCTGGGTGAAATGTAATCCAGCAACCAATGAAAATAAAGCTAATAATAATATGGGGGGGAGGGGTGCTGGTCTGTGGGCATACAGCATGGGCGGAGGCGCGGCGGGGGGGAGAGCCCTCATAGCACAATATGTGAACATTGTCTAACCCAAATCATATACAATATGTGAACATTCTCTAACCCAAATCATAACACAATATGTGAACATTCTCTAACCCAAATCATAACTCAATATGTGAACATTCTCGAACCCAAATCATAACTCAATATGTGAACATTCTCTAACCCAAATCATAGCACAATGTGTGAACATTCTCTCTGCAAAGGTTGACTTTGATAAAGTGAAGCAGAACAAAGTTAGAGAGGGTTTAGAACAGAGAACATTCAGGAGAGGACTCCAACATTTGCATTGGGGCACATTTGCGTGCATCTTTGATATTTTAATTTTTCTCATGTACCAAAACATATATTTTACTTGTATATTACCTATGATGTTCAATACATCCAAATACAGCAGTTTGGGGCTTTTTTCATAAAACAAGCTATGATTTATAGTTTTATTTAACAATGACTCAGCCTCCCCTAGGAGGGGATTGGTTTTTAAAAGGTTAAATGATCGATGGATCCGTAGAGCGTCTTTCGAGACTCATTGTGCTGAACAATACTGTCATCATTCACTCATTCACACACACATGCATTCACTGAGGGCAGAGGCTTCCAGGCAACGTCCCACCTGCCCATCAGGACCCAAAACTAATTCACATTCACACGTCAACGGCACAGCCTTGGGGAGCAATTTGGGATTCAGGGTCTGGCCCGAGGACACTTAGGAATGCAAACTGGAGGAGCCGATCTTTTTCTCAAGTGGAAATGAAAACATTAGCATGTGTGTCTCTGTGTGTGACTTGTGAGTTCCAGACCACCGTGCGTGGCATCAGGAATTAAAGTTGTCGCTTCCTCTCATGTTGGCAATGTTCCTAAACTGTCTTCATATATAAACAAGAATATGGATAACTTAAAAAAATAACCACATACATTACAGAGAGTAAACTTCAAAATTAGAGGTTCTGGAGCTTTCAAATGTATCACATGATCTTCTCATCCACATAACCATTTTGAAAATGTAAAACTCCTTTTATTGTCTTGTTTACAAAGTCAAACAGACACTTAAACCAAATGGAAACAAACAACGACAAAACAAAAAACCAATAAGAAAACACATGATGCTACTACCAGAGAGAATAGACACAATCAAACAATGATCAATGATGTCATCATCATCCATTTTAAGATTATCAAAACATTTAAAAAAAGCTAAATGATGACAGAGAATATATATGTAAAAGGTACTTCCAACTTATTTAGATAGAAATGGGACCACGAAGAGGATCTGATCAGAGCATCTCAGTGAAGAATTGAAAGATCAAAAAATTGTTTTATACAATGAGTGTTTCTAACATTGTGGCGTGTAGAACAACAGCAACCTAGTAGCTTTCCAGTAAGGAATACATTTCCATTGTTAAGACCATTTTTATGTGAATTTTCCAATTCAAAATGTAAGAAATTGTATTGCATCTCATAACTGTTTTTGTTTGATCCATCAACCTCCAGCATACGGTCACCTCTCCATCTTTCACATTTCATACGACTTCACAAAGCGGTTCTTATTACAAGACTCACTGAATGCTGTGAATGACACGACCATTTATTTATTTTTTAAGAGTTGGCTGCCTTTACTGTTTAAAATGGCACGTGTTTATTCTAATATAATGTTTTTGTATGAATGGCCAACCCTTTGTCTACTGTGTGTTGTTGTATTTCTATAACAACAACTCAGTCTCCTGATTGTCGGTTAGTTGGGAACGTGAGTATTACTCCTCTTCACCTTTCATGCTTTGTCTAAACCACTCAACTTTAATAATAAAGCTTTGGCTGTAGGTTTCCCGGTATGAATGACTCAGAGGGAATACCAGGACGTGTATAGTCATGTAAATTGTAGAGTAACACACATTAAGATCAAAAATAAATAATAAAAAACGCCCCGCTGCCACTCCTCTGGATGGAAAAGCCATTGAGCCAACGGCCAATTAAAAGATGACGGACAGATTGGAGGGTGGCGTAGAATGGATGGACACGCTGACGGATGTTCTGGAGGTGATTCATGTGTGTGTGTGTGTGTGTGTTTGTTTGTGTTCAAGGTGGAGAGGGGACCGCATCGCATTCAGGGACATCCAGTACAACTTGTCGTAGTCGAAGAAGAGACGTACGGGGACATCGATGCCCGAGGTTAGGATCAGGTGAGAACACGGACTGCTTCTTACCTGCAGGACCGACTCAGGAGGACGTGGCTCAGTGCTTCTGCTTCTCCCTGCAGGTAGAGCCATGTGATGCGGGCTCAGAGGCCAGCAACATGCAGAGGGTTGCCTCCATCCCCCACACGGCAGCGGTCAACTTCTACCATCTCCCTCCTACTTTCTCTCTGCTGCTCAGTCTCTGAGGAATAAGAAGCTCTTTTCATGTGGGTAAGTGGTGGAAGAAACCCAGAAGGGTATCTCTCTCCTTCTCTCTCCTACATAACTTTAAATCCAGTCCTTCGGGGAGTTGTTATGCACTGCATCTGCAGATTCATAAAACATGCTCAGCATCGGCTTGAGGTGTAAGCACTACTGCATGTCCATATGCCTCCCGCATCAATTATTAACGTCTTGCATTTGTATGTGCAGTTACTGCTAAATAACAACGCCAGGAACAAAGTCAAGCAGAGAAAGGACAGATGCATTTCATTAGACATGCAGTGCATCAGAGAACTGTTACGAAACACCACATCTGATTTGTGCATGTTTAACTGCAAGATGTATATAAAATAACAAGGCAGAGAAAAATCTGAAAATACACTTACTTACTGGACATTCATGTATTATTCATTAAAGGCACTCTGGAGGTTTTGACCTCTAGTGGCATTATGTACATGGCGTTATGAGCTGGTCTTCTTTTGCGGTATTTTGTGATGTTTCTATACACACATGACCAACCGGCTTCATTGATACACGTACAGACATGTCAATGCTCCAACCAGAGGACGGGAAGAAGGAGGCGGCTAGCTAGCAAACGTCACGGTAAGTAATGCATGTTGAAAAAATGTTCTTGTCAATTTTGGTTTATCTTACTTTCCTTAACTACCATGTAAGCTACGTAACAAACGTACTGATTTGAGCCAGACCACAGTCTTTCCCTACGACTAGCCAAGGGACCCCAAGGCGCGAGTTTGAAGCGTCGAGCCGCTGCTCAAGTGGAAGAGTTGGAAGTGACCATGTGCGGTTATTTCACTTGTGAATATTTCAAAGAATATTGGTAAATATTTGTTTCATCATTTCCCAGCTGTGGATGGATCTTGACTTGCCACAATAAAACCAAACCCTCTACTCTAAGCATCTTGTACTGGTGAATTATTCGGAAGATTCTGAATGACCAAACGTGTCCCACGGTTTAGGTCCCATGGAACCGTCAAGACCTTCTGTTCTGTTCACTGCAATCAGCTGTTCACCCAGAAATATGCAGCAACATTATACTCAGCTTTACAGTTGGTGATTGTGTAGTTTTGTTTTGTCTTGACGGACCCAGGGTCGCTGTCTGAGCTGGGTGTCGGCTTTACGACCCTTATGTTGGGACACGTGGGTTACTATGAGCAGTCCTTAGGGAGTCTTCAGGTAACAGGGAAGTTCAAGCAGAATCAATCAGTGACAGACACTCACTAAGCAAACTGGAGAGTTTTTTTTCCAGCAAGTCATATTAACAGGGAGATTAGAAAGTTTCGTCTTATTAAGATTTCTGGAGAAGGAATGGCCTGTTAAATTGAGCTAAAACTGGATGAAGTCCGCTCTTACGATAAATGGTCATTAGCGGAGAAGCTGGAGTGAATAAGAGCATGAATCCCCTGGCATGTTTTTTTTCTTGACATAATTCGGTGGGAGGCTGCTTCCCCGTGCATTTTAAAGGGCATTAACTGTCTCGACCGTCCACTAGAAGGACAACGCCTGCTCAGCGCTTCATGCAGCGCTCCGTTGGATTCAGCAGCTTTTTATTTGTGCCGTCACACAGGAAGGAGGGGGCATTCGTTTACTGCCACTACTCCCCAAAGTTATTGATAGAGCAAAGACAGAAATAGCATCATGAAACCTCATTGAACGCAGGTATTTTTAGGACACAATGACATTTCTCAGGCTGACTGAGCTGTTCCAGGGAGGTAGACGTGTATCCGTGTGATTTCAGCATCACGAACAGTTGCTTTTATACATCAAATGCAATGAATCGGCAAATAGCTGCTAGCTGACATTCAAAGTTCATCAAGACGAGTCATTGGATCGCCATATTCTGCATTGTCTAATTTAAAGTGCACATTATGACACGTGTAACTGCAGTTGAGATACAGAAGCACCAAGCAATAATTAGACCTGTTGGGCAGAGCGTTAGAGTACAAGATACAGTAGATACCATTCTCATAATTGTCTGTTGAATATAAGGCTACAGCCAGCTGGTTAGCTTAGCTTAGCACAAAGACTGGAGACAGGGAAACAAAGCAGTATCACTGCCATAGTTGTTTCCTTTTACCTAGAGAACTGCTAGATTATGGTCAGTCTGTTGCAATAAACAGTTCATGGATGCTGTGATAAAGCGGCAAACACATATATGCTTCGGTGAAGTATTTTTGCGTTTTGCTCATACAATTAATTTGCAAGTCAATAAATGTTTTCAACAAACTGTTTTTGTTAATACTTTCACACATGATGTGAATATTACCTGGCAAAAGGCAAGTTTTTTCTGATTTTTTTCATCGCCCATTAAGGTATAAACCATCAATTTGCGTGAAACTGCAAAAAAAACGGCACCTTGCATATCTCCACAACCACATGGTCGATTAAATTCATTTAAATTGTTAAATTACCGTATCCTCACCAACCCCCTACTAGTATCTCTATTTACAAACACGGTCAGACTTCTTTTTTTTTTTTTACCACGGGCGATTCAAAACCCTGCGTTCTCATTGGTCCGTCACCGCTGCTTAAACCGCATTATAGGCACATGCAGAAACAGCTGATCATGTTGACAGTAGGGTCGACTGGATGAGACTCTTGGCACAAAGTGGGTCATTTTTCCATTTTTGAAGTGAAAAGCACGTTTTTTCTGACTGAATAAGCTTCCTAACATGCCAATGCTTTCCTGGATTGTGTTTATTGTTTCAGATTTCTATGCTTTAGATCTTAATCTTTCCCAGAAAGGTGCTCTATTAGTCTGTGGGTTGTTTTACGGCACTGAACAATACTTAAAAAATCTGGATCTCTCAAGGACTCCTTTTTCATACTATGTTTACAGTTATGATCAAAATATCTTTTAAAAGACTTTGTTGCTGAACAAATACATGCAATAAACACAAGTATTGGAATTAATTTGGGGTTTATACGACGACTCAAACAGGGGAAAAGAGGTCCAGACCCCATATGGGGTCTACAGTTCTCAACGCATTTAGTTGTGCTTAAATGTGTGCTAAGCATATCATTTTGCTTTCAAGTATTCAACATAATCGTGTCTTTCATTCGTTACGTCCCTGCTGTTTTAAGATCTTTAGCCTGCATTGTATTGATCTGATTTTTTTATTAATCTGAATATTGAACATACATGTGTATTCAAGCCAACTAGAACAAGACTAGTTCACTAAAAACATTGAGGTTCAACACAGCAACCAGTGAGATTATTTGAACCTACAGAGCAGTTCATCCATTTTACTTTATTTTAAGTAAGTACATTCACTTTACTTGTGGTTGCATCTGTCAGTGTCCTTGTGTGCGTAGCGTTGCATTGTGATCTCCCCGGTTGGTCCTGGCTGTCTTGTCCAGTAAGGTGTTGGTGTGAGTCTTTGTGGAGGCGCTGACGGATGGCTTTGATTAGCAGTGACGGCGACCCGGAGCCCTTGGAGCGCCCTGCAGGATTACAGGACATCGCCACACAGCCCCTCCACTCACATTCACACCAACCGACTGGACGCACACGCACATGAGCGTACCCCATTTGAATGGAGGAAGCCAACGCGTATAAACACACATCCACAGAAACAACAACGTCACCTGAACCTGTTCATTGGGTTCAGGCGTTTTCCCACACTTGGCTGTAGTTGTGGAAAAGCAACAAACCTTCAACCTACAAAAGCCCGACCTGATTGTGAGGGCAGCGTTTGTATGTTGATATAGTAAACGTGTCAGCAGACAGTTGCTAAATTCACACCCCCAGTAGTAGTGAAGCAACATCACTGTACGTGTGTACACTGTGGTCACCTGATGAGTGGAAGTACAATATTAACCCTCTTTTAGCTCTGTGTTTGGTCTCCACCAACTTCAGAGGGAAATATCTGCAAAATACATCCCACTATGCTAACTAGCTAGTTGCTAACTTTTGTCTCTCAGTTGCTGGTGCTGCAGGCAGAGCACACTGGGCTTTAAAAGGGTTTCTGTGATAAAAACTGGTGTGCAGCTGCCGGAAATGATAATAACAATAAAGTGGAACTCATTCCGTAAAGCTGGTTTAGCATGTTTAGGCTGATTATAGAAAACATTATGGCTCTGGTGACTTCCAGCAGAAATTGTAGCTGTTAGTCCCGTCTCATTTTAATCTAAATCAAAGGCAACAATGTGCAGAATGTGTATGGTGATGTTAATGTGGTGTCAACACCTCAATGAGTGGAAAGTAAACAGCACAGCGTCGTATGCACACACAACATGCTCATAGACAGAATACTGGCATGAGGTTTTAAATGGATCTGTTATGTACCAAATATTTAAAATACTTGTATTTATCATTCCTGATTGCTATGAAAGTAATGATGTTATAAATGCTGAAAGAGCTTTGATGTTTACATTTGATTCGACCTTCAGATGAAAAGTGCATTGTGTTTTTTTGCACTGTGTGGTTTGTATATGGGTTTCCTTTAAATAATGCAAGTGGCCCAATACATATTTCTGCCAACTTCGAATGGGCAAAAAAGGTGTTGAAGGCTTTTCATGAGCTCCACAATGAATCCTCCATGTTTGTTAGGCTACACACAGTCTAAGGACATCAAGAGGACCGTAACTTATGGTGTGTTCACGCCAAACGCAGAGTGCACTTTTAGTGCGGCGCGATTACATGCAAAGTAAATGCAAAGGCGCAGAATTGTGAGCGATGTTGGAGCAGCTACAATGTTAGCAAAGCCCGAATCGACCCCACTCCATTCAGGACACGAGCATTTCAAACATCATTCTGCTGTTATTTCTGCATCATTTTGTATTTGGTATACAGCTGGGTGAGGTTTGAGCCGTGTGATGTCATAAACCCAGACACATGTTGGTACCCATGTAGATAAGCCCCTCCTTCTCTTGACGCGTCTAGCGCGGGTGACGCGTTTGACCACGTTGCCCGACCGCCGTCAAACCTGTGTGAGTAACACAACGCAAACATTCTGAGTGTTTTGGTGTGAACGTAGCATTAGCATTTTTACGCCTTTTGCATGTGTGCTTACCGCTGGATGTTTTTCATTGGTTTCCCAATCTGATAAATAAATATGCATGTTCCTGTCTGCATATGACTTATGCCATTTCAGCTAAACTATATTTACATGACCTGCTTTTCCTTTGGTTTTGGTTGGAACCAGAGTCAATGAAAACACTGTGAACAATGTGTTCAGTGAAACATGTGTACACCGGTTTACTGCAGAATACTAACTGGTACTCAGGGTTACCACTGGCAGGTTACCAGTGGTAGCCCTGACCCTACTGGCCAGCGACTATGGTTTCTGAAGGAGGCACTTGGCCTCCAATCAGAGGCTAAATGGAATGTGGTCACTGTGCGACCTTTAATTAAGTCCTTTCAGAGGGCAGCATTTACTGTCGGGAAGGAGAAAAGAATGAGTGCATAGTATTTTCTCCTCCACTTAGGGCAGTAATCCATAAAGCATTTGTGTTACCGCAAAGTGTGTGTACAGATGTGGTCTCATGCCGAAGCAAAGCATTAGCAGACGCCACGCCGTATGACAGCGATATCATAACATAGAATATTTACGACGGCCTGACAATGGACCGCTAAATTGGAATTGACCTTCACTTTGAAGGCAATGCATTAACATTCTGTGTAACAGCAGTTTGAGAAGGACTCCCCACGGCTCTGGGTGGCTGGGCCGACCATCTTTGATCGCTTTTTGTCACGTCGGCTCCAGCCGCGATGGAAGGTTGTTTATCTCAAGCACTCAGAGGAGGAGGAGGAGGCCGCTATGAAGAATGAGTTTTTTTGGAACACTGAAATTCCAAATAATGATTTATTCAACGAAAGTGCACGGCCGAGGCATTTCGCAGTGTTCTTTGTGGCGTGTGTGTGTGTGTGTGTGTGTGTGTGTGTGTGTGTGTGTGTGTGTGTGTGGTGTTCATTTAAAACAACAAATGCCGCCGAACAGCTCCTGACAATCAAAGAAAACAAATAGGAACAAATGACGCTGCCACATCTTTGGCTCCGGAGGCCTGTTTGGCAGAGTGGTGAATGAGGTTTTGCTCATGACAAGAAATTATTCAGGAGCAGAGGTATCGACTGTACATGCCCTACTTTTTATGCTGCTCCTCCACTGCTGCTGCTCCAACTATAAGGAGACGCCGCTTGGAAAAAACCCTCCTCTGCCGAGGCAGGAAACGGTCTCGGTGAACAGCAATGGCTCCAGGATCCAACACTTACGCAATGAGACTCTGGGTCTGGGGGATTCCTTTGTGCGCAGACTGGGAAGGGGCTTCAGCGATGGTCACCGCTGTAAACCCAGGAGTATACAGGCGTATTTACCGTGCAACAGTGTGAGTTCATCCTAATCCTGAGCTGTAATTGATTTTCCGTGATGAGATGTTCACTGGAAGACGTTGGACCAAGACGAGGTTCGATCCTCGTCTGTGGAGCCGGTCAACAAGCAGGCGGCTGCGTGAGTGGGCCAAGGAGTCTACTGTCATCCACACAAACTGTTACTTAGAATAGTTTCTAAGAAAAACGTTATATGCTACCTCTAGCGGTATTGCCAAGAAAGTGGGCGAATGATGGGAAATGTAGGGTTTTTGGAGCTACACCCGTATAAAGGACTTGATTGATGAAGGCTCGATTGCCTCTTTATAACCTCTGTAATATTTCAGTTGATATAATGCGTACATAGTGCATATTTGTCAACAGATTTGCGTTTCATCACAAACTGACGGACATTCAGCCGATTCAGTGATTTCAATGCAGATACGCCTTGAACCTGTATTCTTTCTAATGGCCATCAGGGGGCGACTCCTCCGGTTGCAAATTATAGTCAAATTGCATAGAAGTCATTGAGAAAAATGCTCTACTTCTCATTTGATTCATTCCCTCAGTAAACAATGTAAACACGAGTGTATTGTCTCAATTGCTGGAATCAAGTTTTCTTCAGTTCAGCGTGATGTTCATTCGGTAGATGCAGCTCCACAGGGAGGACATGAGCGATGGAGCAGGGGACGCTTCATGCTTCATGCTTCATAACAATAGTAACTACTCATTGTGGTCTGCTGGAAGACCTTGCCCATCAGAAAGGTGGCCACATGGATATCATTTCATTATTATGTCCATACAGTATTTTCACATTGGTAATACACACTGTAAGCCATGAAGCTGCAGTCTGCTTGTGTTGCTGTTATTTAGTGACACAACCACAGTGGCATTACTGCGACGCCGGCATTAAAAACAAACAACTTTATGAAGTAGGACGTCTGACAGACCAGTTGGGTTTGTATAAAACAAATAACACTGTTGGAATTATTTAATCATTTCTAGTAACTTTGCAAAATAAAATAAAAAGATTATGGTGCTTGTGAACACTAACAAGTATATTACAAATGATTGCATTGTGTTTTTTGTTTATTGTTATGCACTTTCCACCAGCCAAGTTCCTTATGTGCGTGTAAGGTACTTGGCAATAAACATGACATGACAGTCGTGCTTCGACTGTAGGGGGCGCTAGACTCCCGGAGGTCCGAGTATTAACAGAGGTGGTACTTTTGTGTACTTTTCAGCCATCTTTGTGAGTACCAGTCTGAGTGTGAGACCTTCAGAGTGCGTAAGTGAGGACCTGTTGGCCGGTCCTCACTTAGAAGGCCTGCTGAGGGTTTGAGCTCCTTTCTGTTCAGGCTCAGGGTTGGGTGAGGGTTGGGTGAGGGTTGGGTGAGGGTTGGGTGAGGGTTGGGTGAGGGTTAGGTGAGGGTTGGGTGAGGGCTGGGTGAGGGTTGGGTGAGGGCTGGGTGAGGGTTGGGTGAGGGTTGGGTGAGGGTTGGGTGAGGGCTGGGTGAGGGCTGGGTGAGGGTATTTAGCAGTGATGGTTAAGGGTGAGTGAAGGGGATGCATTATGTCAATGAGTGTCCTCACAAAGGTAGAAGTGTGTGTGTCCGCGTGTGTGTTTGAATGTACTCTTACAGCTGTCTTTGTGAGGACATTGTTTGTAGCGTGAGGACATTTTGGGCCAGTACCTTAGAATAACGGGGTTGGGGTCAAGCATTTAGTGATGGTTAAAAGAAGAAGAAGAAGAAGAATAACACGAGGTGAGTCCTCCCTCACCACAGAGCACTGACTCATCCTCTGCTCCCTCTGGCCAGCAGCGCACGTTTTAACAACTACCACGGTGCCTGTTGCCTCCTCTGTTCCTAAAATAACCAGGCACCCCTCCCCCTCCTCCTCCCCCTCCTCCTCCTCCTCCTCTTCATCCCGCCACATGGTTACAGTTCAGCACATACATCAGGCGCCACGCCGGTGCGCGTGAGGCTCGCGCACCACCTCACGCCGCCGCGGCTCGTCGCTGCCGCTGCAGCCGGAGAGACACGCGCACGCGGCGCGTCCCCCCCTCTTCCCCCTCCCTCACCCCCTTCCCTCCACCTCCCCACACGCGGAGCGGCTCGACAAGCAGACAACGCGGACTCGGTCTCCATCGGCTGATGCGGGACGGCTCTCTGCCCGTCTGTGCGTGTGCATGCGTGCGCGCGCGTGCGTGCGTGCGCCCGTCCGTCTTGCCGCGAATTGCTGCAGTGCTGTTTTTTCTTCTCCTCCTCCAGGTGTTGCGATATGTGTGCGGGTGAGTGCGCGCGCGTGTGCGTGCGCGCGCGGCGGTGTATCCCGCTGTAGTTCTCTTGACGGATTGGACTGAGCCGGCCGGTGGGGGGTGATGTCACATGTGCCTCCTCGGAGGAGACGGGGCATCTGCGAGCGGGCTTCTGTGGAGGATGCTGCGGCAAGTGCTCCACAGAGGGCTGAAGGCTTCGTTCTACTGGCTGGGCTTGTTCGTGAGCAGGCACCCCGTGTTCTTCCTCACCGTGCCCGCGGTGCTCACCATCATCTTCGGCTCCACGGTGCTCAGCAGATTCACGCCGGAGACGGACCTGGAGCTGCTGGTCGCGCCGACCCACAGCCTCGCCAAGATCGAGCGCAGCCTCGCCAACAGCCTGTTCCCCATCGACCAGTCCAAGCACAAGCTGTACTCGGACCTGCACACGCCGGGCCGGTACGGCCGGCTCATCCTGCTGGCCCGGGCCGGCGGGAACATCCTGGAGCTCGCAGACCAGGTCCTGCGGGTCCACAAGCAGGTGCTGGACCTGCGCGTCAGCTACAAAGGGTTCAACTACACGTTCGCGCACCTGTGCGTGCTGAGGCACCGGGACAAGCGCTGCCTGCTGGACGACATCGTGTCCATCTTCGAGGACATCGGGCAGGCGGTGCTGGCCAACAGCAGCTTCCATAAGGTGCCCGTGAGCTACCCGAACACGACGCTGAAGGTGAGGGTGCTCTCGTTATTCCTCCACACTGACACATTCACACGCACGCGCGTGTCAGGCCGGGCCTGTGCACACGCCTCCATCAGAGCTGGTGACGGTGCAGCAGCACGAGGAGCTGGCCGTCATTTGTGAATGGAGCTGGGCTCGTAGCCTCACATGTCAGCCGGAGGAGGGAACCCTCTCCATGTTTTATCCACTTCACCCTCCTGCTGCTGCTGCAGGTGGCCTGCTCTCTCTGTTCTCACACACACACACTCTCTCTGTTCTCACACACACACTCTCACTCACACACACACTCAGGGATATCCTGCCTTTTTTTTTGATGCAGTGTCTCCCCTGTCCTGCCTCCTCCAGCTGCACATGCATGCAGCATGACATGGCTTATCCCCTCTCTGCCTCTCCTGGGATGTGAGCACATGATGCAGCTGTGTGATGCTGCATGTGTGGGATGTGAGCACATGATGCAGCTGTGTGATGCTGCATGTGTGGGATGTGAGCACATGATGCAGCTGTGTGATGCTGCATGTGTGGGATGTGAGCACATGATGCAGCTGTGTGATGCCCAGCAGCAGGATGCTGCGTGGAGGCCCACGAATGCGGCTCTGCAGATGGAGCCGGGTTGCTATGTGTGTGTGTGTGTGTGTGTGTGTGTGTGTGTGTGTGTGTGTGTGTGTGTGTGTGTGTGTGTGTGTGTGAGGCTTTTACACTGAAAATCTGTTGCACAAGTAGATGCTGTTTTTATTTTTCAGCACACATTGATTTCTGGAATTTTTTTTTTTTTCTTATTTTTATGTTTTTTCATTTTGTCATAGCGTTTGATTCCAACTTCTTTCAGGTTCAGATGCATTACGTTTCATATTTATTCTCATTCTTATCGACCCGAGGTCCCAGTGCTTTAGCTTGAGCTTAAACAAAGAAAGGAAAGTATGTTTTCCGTCTCGTGTCCCTCCATCACTCCGAGTGTTAACTGTAAAAGACATTTTATTTTGGCGGTCAAGAGCACTCTTACACACAGAACACATCTGGGTTTCACGCTCCACATTTCCACGAAAACATACGTCCATTAAAGAGAATATCCCATCACTAAACTTAGATTATTATCAAGTGGCTGATTGGATTATTGATTATTAAAGAAATGCCACGAGTCCTTTGATCCAGACGACGACTATAAAGACCCTGAGAACATTCCTTCAGCGTCTGGATGGCGTCCATTGCTCTTAGATGCTTTTAGGTCCCCCCTGTAAAGCGATTTACTTGGTTTTAAATGTCTCACATCACCTCAGGGTCACGTTCTCCTGCTGTAGCTCCTCCCCTTCCCTGTCTGTTTTGGTTGCAACAGAAAAGCTCAGAGGCGTTGCAGCGCGAGGCCCGATGGACTGTAAGCACCTGGGTGACGAATGGGAGTCTGATATGGGTTGTGACTTCTGCATTGTGGCTTTTTATTGCATCTGAAAGCCCGGCTTTACCTCAGAAGATGGATACAAATGGAATAATGATTTCCTTTTCCGAATCACTGCTGTTCACTGAAAAGAAAAACATGCATCTTCATATTTTGGGGCTTTAGAATAAAGCGCTACATGTTGCTCAGTGCCTCTTAAAGGGGCCGCGTGGGGTTGTGGGCGGGGCCAGCAGCCATTTATGTTTGAAAATACGTTTCAAGTGTACGCCATGTTTAGAATATTTCCGCTCTTTATCTTGCTGTCAGAAAGTCATTTCCATGAGGAAGTGAACTGCGCTGCGTTCAAAGCCCCGGACTCCTTGGGAGGAAACTTCATTTAACTCAGGAGTTGCTGGTTCCTCCCAGAAAACAATTATCATTTCTTTACAACGATGAAATGAAACACAGGAAAGCAAAAGCAATTGAAAAGCTAAAACCAATGAACGGATCGGTGTTTTTGTTCTCCGCGTTCTTCAGAGCCACCAGACTCCTTTTGAGGAAACAGTCATTTAACACAAGAGCGTCTGTCCACCGGCTGATGGCCAGTCAGTTAGTTTTAAAACACAACAACATGTTCTCCCAAACTCCTTCTATGAGAACCCACCTGAGCAAAGGACAAACCACCGCCACCCCATCCGTAAACAGGCCTTATGTAAGAATCAGGAACAGTCTGGACGTCTCTACGGCGACTCATCAAGCAGACATGTGGAAGAAATGTCCGCTTGAGAAATCACACTCTGTGTATCCTTGCTAGCAGACTTCTGCGTCAGCCGTCTCATTTCCTCTCATCAGTTAAACAAACAAATGTACGCTATCCTTTCCTTTCCTTTCCTTTCCTTTCAAGGCAGTGTATGTGTAGCACATTTAAATAACAAGGCGACTCACAGGGCTTCACATAAAACCATCAAAAGCATCAAACCAATGCGCATTCATTAAAGAACATTCATTAAAACATTCAAAAAACAAAAAATAGAATAAAGTTGCAGTGCAGTTTAAGAACTATAATGCAGTAGTGAGATGCAGGAATTGATATCCTTGAGATTCAAGGATATCAATTCAATTAAGGCAAACAGAAAAGTCTTCAATCTGGATTTAAAGGAGCTGAGGGTCCCAGACCACCTGAGGGGTCTGGGTAAGGTAGACCCGTCCCAGACCACCTGAGGGGTCATCTGATGCAATGTTTTCAGTAGATGACCATCACCAACATGCAGGCTCCCTCCTGTGGCCCACAGTTCTATATTGACAATAAAGAAAAGACTATGGAAGAAAAACAAAAAAATTATCCTGCGTCCCACCGCTCTTATGGAAACTGTTCTGAAAGTTACTTTTTTCACCTAAATTAAACAGATATACGTAGATTTATATATATAGCAGAGATGAAAATCCCTCACCTTTCGGCGAAATTCGCCGTTTTGAAACCAAAATATGTCATCCACGTGAATCACGTAGATCCGAAGAGTTTTTGTTTTTGGTAGAGGGGGGGGTCAACTGTCCGCCGTTTCTGAGATTGGAGTGGGACACGGAAAAAAAACTGAGGTCGTGATCATCTTAGCAATAGAAGATCTTTGACGTCGCGAGTGTTGGCCAATCAGCGTTAAGATGTCTACAGCGGCTTCATTTCCCTCCCACCAGTTTAATAATAGCAAGCTAGTCAGCTTGCTAACACGTTAGCTAACGTTGTTGGAGAGACAGCGAGTGAGATTACTGGCAGCGGCGAGTCTGTGGCAGCGTGTGACGTCAGTCAGGAGAGCGGCGAGCAGTGCCCAGAGCGCCACATGAGCTCGGGCCGGCGCTGTTTAGGCTCCTCTTGGCGGGCCCTGCTCCAGCAGCTATAGGCTACCATGGCGAAAAGAAAGGCAGAGCAGGCGCCCCAGAAAAAGGTCTGCCTAACGTTCAACATGAGTGGCTAGATGAAATAATCCAAACTGACACAGGTAGGATGGAACTTTCAGACATATTTAAATATGAAGTTATTAAATTGTTTATATAGGCTACCTTTAGGAAAAATGACACCATGTCAATTTAATAGGCCTATAATTATTGTTAAGCACTGCATTAGCATTTTTCTTTCAATGCAGTTCCACTTAAATGTTGTACCTGCTGAGAAATGACTAAACACCTTTGATACTTTTATTTTTTATATATATCATTATCAGTCATAACCAGTGAACCAGTCATTACCTCCCCTTATTGAAGTTCAACAAAGATCCTTTAAGTTCAACTAAACTGACTGGTAAAACCATCATTAAAATGTTCCCAAAGTCCAGCCATTATAAAGGATATTGAATAAATATCAACCTTGTATACATTTTGATGCATTTACTGTCATCTCTTTGAATCCCCTATGGCTAACCAGGCTCGTGGTCATTTTCGGCAGGTCGCGTGGTTTCGAATTGCTCACAGTGCTGAAATGTGCGCTCAGAAAAAAAAAAATTTGCTCAGTGCTGAAAAAAATTAGAGGGAACATTGGCGGCGAGTCAGCGGCACTGCAGTTATACCTACCGACACCTGACTACATATTTTTTTCTACATAATAAAAAAACAAAATGAGTTTCCTCCGTAGGGTGGCCGGGCTCCTGTTTATATTTTAGGGTTTAAGATCTACGTGTAGGAAAAAGTGTATCCTCTAGTTAATTATAATCTATATAGTTATGCGGTTATAATGATGTCACACAGAGAGAGGTGTGCATGTTCAGGTTTACTGGTGGAAACATTATTCAGTGTTCTAGACTAACAGTGACGTCTCCTCAAAGTAAAGTGGTGTAACAGTTTGACATAATATGGTCAAATAAAAAGGCTGGTACATTATACATATTATGGCATATAAGTGTAATATTATGAAGTGAAATGTAGTTGTAGCAAAACAATATTCAGTATAGTACAGCAGTATTGCATATTGTAAGTATTACGTCTACAAAATATATACACATACACACTACCGTTCAAAAGTTTGGGGTCACTTAGAAATGTCTTTATTTTTCAGAGAAAAGCACTGTTTTTTTCAATGAAGATAACATTAAATTAATCAGAAATACACTCTACATTGTTAATGTCGTAAATGACTATTCTAGGTGGAAACATCTGGTTGTTAATGAAATATCTACATAGGTGTATAGAGGCCATTTCCAGCAACTATCACTCAGTGTTCTAATGGTACATTGTGTTTGTTCATTGCATAGAAGACTAATGGATGATTAGTAAACCCTTGTGCAATTATGTTAGCACAGCTTAAACAGTTATGCTGGTGAGAGAAGCTTTACAACTGGCCTTCCTATGCATAGCATCACATGTGTGGGTTCCATTATACTCTCAAAATGGCCAGAAAAAGAGAACTTTCATGTAAAACTCGCCAGTCTGTTCTTGTTCTTAGAGATGAAGACTATTCCATGCGAGAAATTGCTGAACATTTGTCTGGGTGACCCCAAACCTTTGAACGGTAGTGTGTGTTTGTGTGTGTGTGTGTGTGTGTATATATATATATATGTATACTTGGGTATTGACAAAAGAATAATTAAAACCCATAATGATCATAGTTTGTCAGCTTCTCGACGAGTGACGCTGTTCGGCACTGACTCGCCCGTCACTGCACTACACTCAAAATGCATCAGATTGATGCTTTAAAATATGGAATATTTAAATTTTTCTTACAGGGGAGCATGCCTTTTTCACCCCTGACCCGTTTTCATGCCTGATATAGATATAGATTCATATTTAGATAGATATTTGCTGACAGCAGCACTTTGTGGTGGATGAGCGCTGTGGGTCATCGCCTCATGCAACCCTCTGAAACTCCTCTAAGGCCAATAAAAACATCTAAATCAATGATTTTGGAAGACGTATCACCCACGTGCTGGTTAAAAAGTTAAAAAGTTAAAAAGTTAAAAAGTCAACCCCTTGAAGACGCCGCGTCTCAAAAGGCGTTGATGAGAAGCGAAGCCAACATTTCAGCAGGAAAGGCACCGTGGTGATTAATAACAATAATGAGACCGACTCAGTTTAATGAAGCGGCCCGGCGAGTCAGCACACACACACACACACACACACACACACACACACACACACACACACACACACACACACACACACACACACTACCAGGACCTCCCGTGGTGGAATGCAGCCAATGTTAAATGTCTGTCGTGAAATAAAACGGTACTCTCACGATACCCGCACATGATTCATCCTCATGATTCATCCTCATGATTCATCCTCATGATTCATCCTCATGATTCATCCTCATGCTTTATACTCATGCTTCATCCTCATGACTCATCCTCATGACTCATCCTCATGATTCATCCTCATGATTCATCCTCATGATTCATCCTCATGCTTCATCCTCATGCTTCATCCTCATGACTCATCCTCATACTTCATCCTCATGACTCATCCTAATGATTAATCCTCATGATTCATCCTCATGCTTCATCCTCATGCTTCATCCTCATGCTTCATCCTCATGACTCATCCTCATGACTCATCCTCATGATTCATCCTCATGCTTCATCCTCATGACTCATCCTCATGCTTCATCCTCATGACTCATCCTCATGCTTCATCCTCATGACTCATCCTAATGATTCATCCTCATGATTCATCCTCATGCTTCATCCTCATGACTCATCCTCATGACTCATCCTCATGCTTCATCCTCATGACTCATCCTCATGACTCATCCTCATGCTTCATCCTCATGACTCATCCTCATGACTCATCCTCATGCTTCATCCTCATGACTCATCCTCATGACTCATCCTCATGATTCATCCTCATGACTCATCCTGATGCTTCATCCTCATGCTTCATCCTCATGACTCATCCTCATGCTTCATCCTCATCCTCATGACTCATCCTCATGACTCATCCTCATGACTCATCCTCATCCTCATGACTCATCCTCATGACTCATCCTCATGCTTCATCCTCATGACTCATCCTCATGCTTCATCCTCATGCTTCATCCTCATGACTCATCCTCATGACTCATCCTCATGACTCATCCTCATCCTCATGAATCATCCTCATGACTCATCCTCATGATTCATCCACATGACTCATCCACATGACTCATCCTCATGACTCATCCTCATGACTCATCCTCGTACTTCATCCTCATGACTCATCCTCATGCTTCATCCTCATCCTCATGACTCATCCTCATGACTCATCATCATCCACATGACTCATCCTCATGACTCATCCTCATGCTTCATCCTCATTCTCATGACTCATCCTCATCCTCATGCTTAATCCTCATCCTCATGACTCATCCTCATGCTTCATCCTCATCCTCATGACTCATCCTTATGACTCATCCTCATGACTCATCCTTATGACTCATCCTCATGACTCATCCTCATGCTTCATCCTCATGATTCATCCTCATGACTCATCCTCATGCTTCATCCTCATGCTTCATCCTCATGACTCATCCTCATGACTCATCCTCATGACTCATCCTCATGCTTCATCCTCATGACTCATCCTAATGATTCATCCTCATGATTCATCCTCATGCTTCATCCTCATGACTCATCCTCATGACTCATCCTCATGACTCATTCTCATGACTCATCCTCATGATTCATCCTTATGACTCATCCTGATGCTTCATCCTCATGCTTCATCCTCATGACTCATCCTCATGCTTCATCCTCATGCTTCATCCTCATCCTCATGACTCATCCTCATCCTCATGACTCATCCTCATGACTCATCCTCATGACTCATCCTCATGCTTCATCCTCATGACTCATCCTCATGCTTCATCCTCATGCTTCATCCTCATGCTTCATCCTCATGACTCATCCTCATGACTCATCCTCATGACTCATCCTCATGCTTAATCCTCATCCTCATGACTCATCCTCATGCTTCATCCTCATCCTCATGACTCATCCTCATGCTTAATCCTCATCCTCATGACTCATCCTCATGCTTCATCCTCATGACTCATCCTCATGACTCATCCTCATGATTCATCCTCATGCTTCATCCTCATGACTCATCCTCATGCTTCATCCTCATCCTCATGACTCATCCTCATGATTCATCCTCATGCTTCATCCTCATGACTCATCCTCATGCTTCATCCTCATCCTCATGACTCATCCTCATGACTCATCCTCATGACTCATCCTCATGATTCATCCTCATGACTCATCCTCATGCTTCATCCTCATGATTCATCCTCATGACTCATCCTCATGCTTCATCCTCATGACTCATCCTCATGCTTCATCCTCATGACTCATCCTCATGACTCATCCTCATGATTCATCCTCATGACTCATCCTCATGACTCATCCCCATGATTCATCCTCATGCTTCATCCTCATGACTCATCCTCATGACTCATCCTAATGACTCATCCTCATGATTCATCCTCATGATTCATCCTCATGCTTCATCCTCATGACTCATCCTCATGATTCATCCTCATGCTTCATCCTCATGACTCATCCTCATACTTCATCCTCATGACTCATCCTAATGATTCATCCTCATGATTCATCCTCATGCTTCATCCTCATGCTTCATCCTCATGACTCATCCTCATGACTCATCCTCATGATTCATCCTCATGCTTCATCCTCATGACTCATCCTCATGCTTCATCCTCATGACTCATCCTCATGCTTCATCCTCATGACTCATCCTCATGACTCATCCTCATGATTCATCCTCATGCTTCATCCTCATGACTCATCCTCATGACTCATCCTCATGCTTCATCCTCATGACTCATCCTCATGACTCATCCTCATGACTCATTCTCATGACTCATCCTCATGACTCATCCTGATGCTTCATCCTCATGACTCATCCTCATGCTTCATCCTCATGCTTCATCCTCATCCTCATCCTCATGACTCATCCTCATTACTCATCCTCATGACTCATCCTCATGACTCATCCTCATGCTTCATCCTCATGCTTCATCCTCATGCTTCATCCTCATGACTCATCCTCATGACTCATCCTCATGACTCATCCTCATGCTTAATCCTCATCCTCATGACTCATCCTCATGACTCATCCTCATCCTCATGACTCATCCTCATGCTTAATCCTCATCCTCATGACTCATCCTCATGCTTCATCCTCATGACTCATCCTCATGACTCATCCTCATGATTCATCCTCATGCTTTATCCTCATGACTCATCCTCATGCTTCATCCTCATCCTCATGACTCATCCTCATGACTCATCCTCATGCTTCATCCTCATGATTCATCCTCATGACTCATCCTCATGCTTCATCCTCATGATTCATCCTCATGACTCATCCTCATGCTTCATCCTCATGACTCATCCTCATGCTTCATCCTCATGACTCATCCTCATGACTCATCCTCATGCTTCATCCTCATGACTCATCCTCATGACTCATCCTATTGATTCATCCTCATGATTCATCCTCATGCTTCATCCTAATGATTCATCCTCGTGCTTCATCCTCATCCTCATGACTCATCTTCATGACTCATCCTAATGATTCATCCTCATGATTCATCCTCATGCTTCATCGTCATCCTCATGACTCATCCTCATGACTCATCCTCATGACTCATCCTCATGCTTCATCCTCATGACTCATCCTCATGACTCATCCTCATGACTCATCCTCATGCTTCATCCTCATGACTCATCCTCATGCTTCATCCTCATGCTTCATCCTCATGACTCATCCTCATGCTTCATCCTCATCCTCATGACTCATCCTCATGCTTCATCCTCATGATTCATCCTCATGCTTCATCCTCATGCTTCATCCTCATGCTTCATCCTCATGACTCATCCTCATGCTTCATCCTCATGACTCATCCTCATGCTTCATCCTCATGCTTCATCAGATTCACCGTTAAAGAGACAGTATTGGTTTTCACTCCTCTGTTTTTCTCACATTGTCCGATTGTTAAATGTTCACCTCAGGATACGAATACAGGACCCTGAGTGGAGACCGGTTTGAGTCTTTGATGTTCCATGCGGTCTTTGTTATCGGACACTTGCTGTTTCTGGGATTCAGATTGCTCAGCAGCGACGGTTCAACCCAACAAACAAACTTCCTTTCAGTTTTAGTGGCAGAAGTCTCAGGATGTTTATATGAATAAAATGCTATCTGAAATTTGAGGAAAGATGGACGGCAAAATGTCCAAATTTCCTTCTTCTCAAATGACTTATCGTGGAAAAACATCAGCTTGTTGACTAATGGAATTAATGATGACCGTATTTTCATTATACATTAATCTGCTTACGTTTCTTTGACTAATTGATGAATCGTTTGTTTCGATAGTTTAGGATGATGATATATGAAACACAGAAAAGCAGAACACCAGACTCTTTTGTTGACGAAACAGTAATGTAACACAAGAGTGGCTTAAAGTTACATGGTTGGTAAGTTAGTTTTAAAATGCCAAAGTCACACAACAATGTTTTCCCAAACAGTTTCTATGAGGATCCACTTATTAATAATGACAAACCACCGCGACCCAATCCGTAAACAGGACTTAGGTATAAATCACGAGGGCAGTGACTTTGTGGGTAAAAGAAGGTTCCTAAACGTTTGTACTGCCAGTTCCTTATATTAACTAAACTACGTTAACAAGCCATTTGGAAGAGATGTATACATTTGATGAATCATAATAGATGTTGTTGTTGTTGTACTAATTGATTGATCGTTTGGTCCATAAAAGGTCCAAAAACCAGACTCCTTTGAAAAACATCAGTCACTTAACACAAGAGTTTCTGGTCTACGGCCACGCCCCCGTTTGGCCACACCCCCGTTTGGCCATCTATGGCAACGACGTTTGCCATTTTTATTCGAAAAAAATTCAAAAACTAATCAATAATCCGATCTCCAGTAATCGTGCACGGCACACTCGCTTCATCATCGACTCCTCCGTCACTAATCACACTTCTGCTCCTGAAGGTCGGTGTGACCTCCGTCCTCCCCGGCTCTCCTCTTCCTCCTCTTCCTCCTCTTCCTCCTCTCACCGCTCCTCGCCTGACGAGCTGTCTCGGCTAATTAACTTGTCTGACTTCTCATGCCTCATACTCGGCTTTGATGCCACAAACGGGATATTATACAGATGAAGTCATACTTTTTGCTGAGCTGAACTATTGCTCAGCTCCCAGGAGAAAACGCTTCAAATATGTATTCTGTGTTTGTCCCTCTGCTGCATCTTCAGCTGTGTAATCTTTGTAAACTGTCAGGTATTACAAAAATAAAACGCCATTAAACATTAGGATTAAAAAAAATAATCAACAAATGAATAAATAAGAAGAACTACGTCTCGTAAAGAAATTGATTTTGATTTCAAAGTACAAATGTTCAGCATTCAAAGGACGTGATAAGTGTGAAAAAATACCTGCCAGCTCTTAATAATAAAAATGATTGTTTGTATTTAGCACTATTCAAGTTTAAGCACAAAGTGCTTTCCAGATTAAAGTATTGACAGAATAGAAACACCAAGCAGCCCATACAGAAACAGAGAACTACCTTCATATAAGTATGTACACTCATATGTCAACAAATATAATGCAAATACCAGGAGTGATTGCATATTAAACAGATAGAATGCCACAAAAAGAACAACCTCCTGAATTCAAAACGGATAAAGGTGCAAAATATATGAAAGTGCAACAATAAAGATCAGATAAAACAGCACCATGCATCTCTTCATGTCTTCATGAGTGTAGACCGTCTTGTAGAAGTGACTTTTAAGGAGGCACCTGAAAGCTGGTTTTCATTCTGGTTCACCGGCATGACTAAAAGGTTCTGGTCAGCTGGTTTTAGGGGCTGTAAGGGACTAAAAGGTCTTTGATATGATATCAGATCATGAATGGCCTCCATGATAATTGATAGAACTGTGGAATTCATTCCAAAGGTAATGGGCAACCGGTGCAGTGATGCTACGATCTAAGTGATACGAGGAGACCATCTGGCTGCCGAGGTCTGGCTGCTCTGCAACTGTGGGAGTTCAAACAGGTATCATATAAAAGGAAGTATGATATTTTTCCCGTCTCATTAAAGTTGAGCCTGTGTCTTATCGTACAGATGTTTTCTTAATGGTAATTGCTGCTCAAAGCAGAGGTGGCAAAGGTCACCCCAAGGTTCTCAGCGCTGTCAGCGAGCGAAGCATCAGAGGGCTGTGTCTGTAGTTTATGATGTTCTGGACCAATGATCAAAACCTCTGTTTTATTGCTGCTGAATTATAGAAAGTTAGCTGCTATTCAGTCCGTGGCATTGCAGCGTGGTTTCACCCTGCAGCCGAACCACGAGCAGTTAAGAAAAGAGCCGGCTGATTGCTGGTTGAAGTGCTGCAGCGGTTACGGCCACAGATTGGATGTATGGCAGCGCTGCTATGTAATCATCTGCTGATCAATCTGCCAATTGGGCTTTCAATTTGAGTTTCCCTGTAATGACAGTCAGGCCAGAGTTGGTCTCAGGTCACAGGAATACGGACTTCTGGTTTCCAGTTGGCCAAATGTTGAAGAGTATCAATGTTGTAAAAAAGCCAAGATCTCAACCTGCTTCTCTCATGATGTTGGGCTCCACAGATCTACAGCAGTTAACTCTTGCAGTTGCCCATGTTTATGTTTTCCTGAAAGGCGACCTGTCAAGTGAGTAATAAAGCCCGAGAGATATGAGACTTTTGAGGCTGGCGCTGATATTGAGTTCTAAAAAAAACAATAAAGATGTGTCAGCTATAACCATAAAACCAACAAATATATATTTTCTCATGAGGATCGTTACATTTCCAGTGTGTAGCATTTTGGTGGACTTAGAAACCTGGAACTAAGAACCGTGGTGTTTCTGTGGGCTGAGGGCGAGCCCCTGGTCTTCACGGAGTCCGTCACGTTTCTGCAGTGGTACGCCTGCAGGCCACCGTAGTTCTCCGTCACGCTGGTGGAACTGTGAACGTGAGCCGCCAAGTGCTTCACCTGCAGCCGGGGAATTCTGTCGCTCCTTAAGTAGGTCAGGAAAGTCCTGAAAGACACCGAGGCGCTGCCACCGTTTTGCTCTTGGCAGCTCAGGTTACCGCAGTCTTGGAAAGGCAGGAAGTGAGTGGAGGGTTATTCTGTTCGCTGCAATCTGCAACCTCCCCACTAGAGGCCACTAAAACCTACACACGAGACCTTTAGGTTTACTTTTCACCAACACCGATGGATGGCCATGGAAGCTGAACCCCTTTGTTTCAAAGTGTAATATCTTTATGATGGTTTGCCATTAAAGCTGTCTAAGTGACTGACTTTCCCTCTGGTGTTTGATACGTTTTAGTTTTGCCTTTTATTCAAATTGATGTTGACACATTGAATGAATTGATCGCAAATGAAGCAGTGCATGAACTTGAGGCAACGAGGCCATGGATCTGATAACCTAGTTGGCTATAGAGTTGGCCTACTCTATTGTTGAGGCATTGTGTAATATCTGCCTATGTCAGACCTTTATTACAGGGTGTTACCTGATATCCTGGCCTGGTCGGTCAATAGTTATTCTTTATGTAGGTACATCCATCCATCTTATTCATGTTTGTGGTAATTTCTCTGTCATTGTTGTTCTGGCTCCAGCACACGACGATTTACGTTAAGATATTTCATCTTGACCCCAGAGAGCTCCGATTGGCTGCGTTGTTTCTGCAAGCGGAGAGCTGAGCAGGTCTACTCATAGCGCTGGAGTTATATCCGGTAACTGTTGCTAGGGGCAGAACGATGGGTATTTTTCATTTCAGTTCATCACAATATAGAGGGGACCCACTCAAATGTGCACAGAGGAAACTTAATAACATCAATGCACTGGTATCCCTCCAGAGTTAATCAAGTCGCCATCTTCTACGAGAGCTTAGCAGAGTAAAGTGGCTGCTCTGGGCTTCCGTAGATAAAGCTCTGATGGTCCAAATAGATTTAAAAAGGCAGAGGTGGGCTGTTTCTGCATGCACCCACATTCTAGCACTAATACTATTGTGTTTGACAAGATAAAGCTTCTTCTTGCATTCACCAGAGGTCAGTGAAATAGAGTGCCGGATTTAATGAAGTTATTGGTAGTTTGGGTTCGTATGCTGCGTGGCAATGTCAGGCTAAGGTCAACGTCTGTCCCCCACACACACAAACACACATTCAGTCCAATAAATAACAATTGGAGCGCGGCGGCAGCAGGATAACGGCCGCCATGCAGAGAGGAGGTCCCTGACAGTTTGAATGCTGCAGGAGAAGAGCCGTGATTGGAGGACGGCCGAACAGACGGCGCGCAGGAATGGGCTGACGGGTAGTCGCTTTATGTCTCAATAATGAGCTCGCCCCAGGGTGCGTTTGGGTACATGCAATAAAAAACGGTCGATAGATTGTTCTCCTGAAACTGCATTAGAACCCTTTATTAGGAATGTTTCTGACTTCGGATTTGCTTGGAGTCATTCAGTTGGATAATATATTTTATTACGTCAAATCTAAACTGAAAGGCACGATACCACTGAAATAATTTAATAATACTGAATTGTGGCCCAACCCTGCTAAAAATAGTTTATTTAGTTATTATATATTTAGTATAGATTGGAAGTCAGGAAGTAAGACGACTTCAAAAGGTGCATTTCTGGCCCGAAAGAAAGACACGCGCTGCTTTGTGGACGAACCTTCAGGATCATTTCTCAATAAAAAAAGAGAAACCAACAAGGATTTGATTCGGTGATGTCATCAATAATTGAAATGTTGCATTCATCAAAGCATGAGATGTCTTTGATGTTGATGGTGCATTTCACGCTGTTCTGATATCTGATCTGTGATCAGACTACACATTGGAGTGTCACATATTATACTTCTTATGAACCAGTTTTGGGCTTCAAGATTAAGCGGCTTATTTAAGTAATGGAGTCCCCGAAAGGCTGTTCATACACCAACACATATATTAATATTCTGCTCCCTCAGAACACATAACCGTATATGAACATGTGTTACTGCAGGGTGATGTATTGTTGAAGGCCGAGCCCAGAAGCATCACACTGGTTCTCTCGAAAAAGGCCAAATGAGATGTTTTGATTAAAAAGCTCTGTGAAAACTAAATGTTCACGACACGTTTTCTTCAGCAAGATAATCTTCACAAAACGGTACTTTTATTATTGTTGAAGCATGAATGCAATAAGAACTAAAAAACATGTAAAAGCAAAATTGTATCCGTGGCTTTTTGTGTATTTATTGACTTATTTTAAGTCGCAGAACCCAAAACATGTATAAAAACATTGTTTTATGAATCGCTCCCTCATGGAGGACTCACACTGTCGCCTCACTGGTGCTTCCTGTTCCTGAAGCTTCTCTCTGCACCTCTCATGTCACCGGAGGAGGTGTCACTATCTGCCTCTTCACATATCGCTCAACTTCTCACAGGGATTCTGTACACACACACACACACACACACGCACACACACACACACACACACTGAGAACAATATTTTGGTGCCTAAATAACAAAAGAAAACAAAGCTTGAACGTTTTATTTCTTTCAAAAAGCTCAACCGCGCAGGCAGTTAGCAACCCCTGCCCTGATTGTGTCACGCGGTTCTGCGTGCGGTTCTGCAGACGGTTCTGCGTGCGGTTCTGGGTGCGGTGTGACTGTTGAGAGTCCTCTGAAAGGCGGTAGATTGATTTGAGCTTTGTGCAACGACACAAGTGAAATTAGAGCCGAAGCCCTTCGTTCCCTTCGCGGTTACTGAGTGATTGCATTACACCAACACACTCTGTCGTGAGATGACG
Source organism: Taurulus bubalis (assembly GCF_910589615.1). Classification (NCBI taxonomy): domain Eukaryota; kingdom Metazoa; phylum Chordata; class Actinopteri; order Perciformes; family Cottidae; genus Taurulus; species Taurulus bubalis. The sequence goes on from NC_136591.1 coordinate 890,691, forward strand.
GATCCGAAGCTCAGTGGGAGGAGTTTGAGAGTAATAATGCAGAGATCCTGCCTGCTAAATGGATATATAGAGGCATTACATAATACGGCCCCAACAGGACGCGTTGCCTCATGAATGTTATTGATGATGTGACTGTAAGGTGCAGTGTCCGGCACCATAATTCATCCTGCTGCCCCCATAATGCCACGGCAGTTGTTTTTCTCACTGCTGGTTAAATTGTTCACAGAAACTGAAGCAAACAATCACTGGGATGCGTTCTCATCTGGAGGTCTTGTATCGGCTCCTCGATGTGGAACGGATGTTTGACTGGGCTGCAATATTGTGCTCATACTCAAGATGAATACATATGTACAGTAGGATGCAGATTGCCGTCCACGTTGCAGGTGGAGTCCGGGCAGTGAGGACGTGCCTCCATGAAGCACGACGCCTCGGTGTATGTGCAGCATCGCATTGGTCATGATCATATTCGGGAAATGCTTGGTCATACAGGTGGCCGCCGTAATCTGTGAACGTTAAAGCCAGGGTGCAAGTGCATTAAGAATAAAAAGAAAAATGAATAATACTGTTCCCGTCTTGGATGTGACACTGAGTCCCCAAGCTGAACTGTATCAGGATCCATGCTATTTTCAGTTTAGCCATGATAAACCGACACTTCCTGGTTGAAAGGGCTTTGAATGCAGGTTCCGTTTAGGATAGCTCCTCATCCATTTACTCAGAAGTGGAGGCGACTGCGATGACTGGTGCCCACACACTGCCTCCTCCAGTCAGCTCACCCTCCATCCCGATGACAGCTGTCTCATTGAAGGCTGGCGGTTCCAGATGCAGAGGCTGTTGGGAAATGATTACCGAGGTCCGGGCTTAGGTAGTTACCATAATCATAAAGCGTCTTAGATGTGATCAGTGATCCTAGTTGGCTTTACGATGATGATCACAAGAAAGTGGACGTGGTCACCGTGACCCGTTGGTTTGTAGACTTCCCTTCTGAAGCATTTTGCTGTCGCCATCTTGGATTTTTGTGACCAGAAGTGACACGAGACGGTTGAGCTTCAACCAAAGACTGACTGAGGCACATTCTGATGTGACTAAAATGTTGTAATTTACTTATATAACCTGGAAAACACAGACAATGTTGTGGTAGCGACCTGTCAATCACCTTTAGCCCCGCCCTAAAGCGTCCCCTGTCAATCACCTTTAGCCCCGCCCTAAAGCACCCCCTGCTTTATGGTCTGACTCTAAATGACCATAATATACTAAATGAACATCATGCTGAATTGAAGAAGACTTGAAACTAGAGATTGAGACATAAACTCATGTTTACAATGTTTACTGAGAGAATACATCAAGAGAAGTAGAGTCATTTATATAGACTTCTATACAACCAGAGGAGTTGCCACCCCCTGGTGGTCAGGAGAGAGAATGCAGCTTTAACACATGAAGCATATACTTCTATACAACCAGAAGAGTCGCCCCCTGGTGGCCATTAGAAAGAATGCAGGTTTAAGGCACGTCCGCATTGGCCTCACTGGATGTTGCTGCCTGAGGCAGATGAAAGATCGATGATTCAGGTCAACTAAACTAACATATTCAACTAAACAACCCTATGCTCCTGCACTGTCGTAGCTGGATGTACACGCAATTATTATACATGTTTAATTATTTCAGTCTGTGGCAGATTTAACTTGAGACATCCTTAGATCACGTCTTCCTCAGGTGTGTTTTTTTGTACTGCTGCCAACAATCTACTGCACTGTATGTACATCTATACATAAATATATATATATTAGTATATTATATATAGTGCCACCTCGGCTACTGAAATGAGAGCGGTTATGCCAGCAATGACCTCAGTTCTGTATTTCCTCCTGGCAGACTGACAGACAGACTTGTATTACTCCTTCTGCTCCGCACAACTCTTAGTTCATAATCACATTATCTCCAAACTCTTGCCACCGTGGCGTCTGGAATGCGCTGTGTGATTGAATGAACGGTCCTAACAATGGAGCGCTCGCACGTCAACCCTCCACAAGTCGAGTTGGAGTGAAACGCTAAGTCCACACTGAAGCAGAAAGGGCAGGGAGCTGCTGCTGTACAGCTGGCTGCATCCCGCCTGCTGTCAGGGCCAACGTAACTGGTGTGAAGCATTTCAAATGTGTTTTTATGAAAACCTCCATCAGAACTAATGTATGTCTGTGAATCCCCTTTACAGGATGGCCGCGTGTCCTTCATCGGCCACCAGCTGGGAGGCGTGTCCTTCTCGGCCAACAGCCGCGACCAGCAGGTCAAGTTCGCCCGCGCCGTCCAGATCACCTACTACCTCCGCAACCACGGCCCCGTGGTGCAGGACGCCATCGCCGAGCGCTGGGAGAACGAGTTCTGCGCGCTGGTCAGCCGGCTGTCGAGGGCCGAGGCGCCCCACCCGACCGACCAGCTCCACGTCCAGTCGCTCACCTCCTTCAGCCTGTGGCGGGACTTCCACCAGACGGGCGTGCTGGCCAAGGGCGAGGTGCTGGTCAGCCTGGTGCTGGTGCTCCTGGCCGCCACCATCTCCAGCTCCATGCGGGACTGCCTGAGGGGGAAGCCGTTCCTGGGCCTGCTGGGCGTGCTGACCATATGCATCGCCAACGTGACGGCCGCGGGCATCTTCTTCATATCGGACGGGAAGTTCAACTCCACACTCCTGGGGATCCCATTCTTTGCCATGGGTGAGTGGGAGCGCCGGGTTGTGACCGAGTCCGACTGTGTGTTTTGGTTGGTTTAGGGGCTTATCAGGAGTCGACACTCACATCGGGTTGATTGGGGGGAAGGGATTAGCAGAATTGCGAGAGGCTTTTCCTCGGACGGGGTGTTGGCGGTTCATTGTAGCCGTGGCAAAATCCAAAGAGTGGCATGTGAGTTACCTTGCAGCAGCATCTGTGCGTCACATTCTCTGGCCTGTCAATTGTGTACATTTTGTCTGTGATTTTAGCATTAAGGACATATTTCATTTTTGTGCAAGGTCTTTCACTTTTTTCCACTCGGCTTGCAGTGATGGTTTCAGGTGCACATTAGGTTTATTTATGAGGCATCATCAAAATTGAAAAGTCCAACAGATCTAAAATGTTTTTCCATCCATATAGCAATAATGCAAAGCAATCCCAAAATATGTTTTCACCAATAGTTATTATATATATATGAGAGCACTATACAAGAAGGCTGCCATCCTTGTGCTCTGGGTTGAAATCATTAACACCATCAATCTTTATTATCAGCAATAAAGTTACCAAATTCTGCAAGGGGGCAACAAATACTAGCCAATGAGAGGCCGAGTAGGGCGGGTCTTTGCTGAGTGTGGGAAAAAAAGAAAAAAAATCAATCAAACTATCGTAAATAGCAGCATGCATAACTGCCAAGGGTTGTAAAAGAGGTGGTGGATTTCGTAATAAACGCTGTAGACCCTTTTACAGCTGATGTCGTGAAAGAATACAGGTGCACATGTTGGAAGAAGTGGCGTTTTGCCTCAGCCGCCCGGCGAGATAGCCGGCTGCAGACGATGAATAAAACTGTTAACGGCTTCAAAATATCTGGTTGTTGCATTTTTGGTTGGAAGAATTGATATTCCAACAGAAGTTCTACTGAGTTCTGACAGGCATGACCGCTTTCAGGGAAACCGGTGTTTAACGAGGGACAATTGTGACTGGTGTCTTTCAGCTGGATTTCGGAAATGGTTGGCGTAGATAATAAACACAGATGAGTATGTTTTGTAAGTATTTAAGTATTGTCAGGCTTTTACAAGGAGCTGCCGGTACTACGAGCAAGTCACCGTTTAAAAAGGTCCCTCTTTTACCGACGGCATATACGTTTAACTGATCAAAAAACGCCTGCCTCTTGTTTGTAGCGCCCATTTTAAACCCAATGAAGTCAAAACTTTGAGTCATGGTATTTGACTTTCTTTACATGACAAATAACCCATTTGCATCTCACAATGTCTAGCTTGTGTACCGTTACACGCTGGTTTTCTCCACCAAATACAGTCTATATCTGACCGCTAAATAAGGGGTCACTTGCTGATGTCTTCTACCCACTCACGAGTAGCACACACATCTGGAAAGTACATCTGTTTAGGTTGCATTCGCTAATGACCTTGCAAAGCTTGAGAAGCCAACGCACGCTGCCATACTTCATTTGCCAAACAGTGTGCGCACCTTTACGTACGGCATCGTTGTTTACAAAATGCAAAAGGATCTTTTAGTGACAGAAGGCGTTCTGCATGAGGGGAGAGAATAACCCCCGCTGGAATTCAGCATGAAGGCATATTCAAAAAGTTTTATTTCATGTTTCAAATTTGCATTTATATTCATATTTCAGTGGTCTCTCACAAACACCAACTGGTTGTTTTGCAAAGACATACTGTGAGGAACGAGTGCTACAACAAACATGGCAGGTTGGATTCGAGGAAGCAAAGAAATTGGTTTAGTGTATAAACTGGAAGTGATATAACGAGTCATTAGGATTTCATTGGGGAGCATGACTTGTGAGGCTAAAGGTTAAACTTGTGTTGCCTATGGATGGTGACAGTAGATACGGACGGACGGGGGGAGAGGAAATGGTAGGACATGCTGTGGTCTACATCCAGTGACCTCTAGCTGGACTACTGGGCAATGTCCCCAATGGTAACCACCACAACATCAAGGGTTCCCATAATGGTCCCAGAACATGAGTGGTTCTAATGCTCCACCTACTACGCTGTGAAATGGACATTTAAAGCTGTGCATTGAAATAAAACGACTTTAAGTCTAGGCAACAAAATGATGGACCACGGTTTGGGTGAAATTAAGTTATTTAAGTTCCGAAACAAAAGTATGGTGAAAAGAGTCCACGTAGACACGAACAGCGGTCGTCACCCGGGTGAAAGTCCTCCGTTTGACCCTTCCATCCTCCTTTGCTCCAACCAGAATCACTACGCTCATTACATATACGCCTTCATATCGGTCATCAACTATGTGAATATACGAGTGCGGCCTTCTGAACCCACTAATGGGCGGAGCAGACCAACCCTTATCTATGCGGCTGGTGACCGCTGATAACGGACGTTCAACCGGCTGGTATCATTGCATGTTGAGATAACTAGCAGGAGAGGGGCGGGTTGCACCCCTCGACACCGATCAGTCTTTGGGTGATTCTTTTCTGATTTGAATGGGAGATTTGGGTTCAGAACCTTGTTTCTGATTCTCATTTGATGTTGCCAAATCTGGTCCTCTCCTAATGGTACTCCTATATGCATTATATATATATATATATATATATATATATAGTATATTAATATAGTATCAGTCTGCCACCCCTTACTTTCCAGCTGCAGCTATTACTGTGCAGTCGATGCATGGGCTGTTTGGAAGGCAAGCATTAGCTGCAAAAAGTTAATTAATTTTCTAGATTAAATATAACATGTTGCATCAGAATACCCTATGAGAGCAAATGACAATGAGAACACAGCCTCTCGTCTTCATCAGTAGGCCAGAGTTATTTTGAACTATTTGTTCAAGTCAACAAACCAATCGACAATAAGCCCATTGTCCTTTTCACAATCTAGAAAATGGTATTCAACAGAATAAGATTGTGTAGACTGAATATATATATATATATATATATATATATATATATATATATATATATATGTATATAATATTTTCCTCATCTCTTCCTCCTTCCCGGGCCTCTCTTTGCTTCTTCAGACATCCCCTGTTCATTTAAACTAGAGTATATCTTGAATCTCCTAAGGTCACTGCTTCCCGGGGGCTTTGGTGCAGCGCTGCTGCGGGCCGGCTGACATAACTGACGTTTAAGTAAAACTCGAGAACAGGAGGCTGGATACGCTCCTGGTGACCTAGAGGCAGAGGAGGAGAGGAGAAGGAGAAGGAGGGGGCGGGTGGTGAGAGATGCTAAAAAATTAGAGTCAAGGAGAAAAGAGTGAGGAGGAACAAACAAACATGTGTGATGTAAAGTATCGAACTAAAGCAGGGCGCCGAGGAAGAGGGGGCGGACTGAGGAAGATAAAGAGGGCAAGAGGTAGAGGAGAGGGGGAGAGACACAGAAAGCCACAGAACGGGGAGGAGGTGGAGAGGACTTGATTACGGCTGTAATTCCATGTGACAGGACCCCAGAGGCAGCAGATGTCCACCCTCCTCTTGGGAGGTCCTGACTGGGACACACCCCTATCACTATATCAACGCCACATCAGGCCAGATGCTGAGGGGCGAAATGGATTCTGATTCCCAAGAAGTGATGGCAGAGTGGCGCCCCCTGCTGAGATGCTATCGGCAGGTTTTAAGGAAATGATGCGTTGAAACGTTATTATATGATTTTATAATTACATTTTGTTCTTCTTTTTTCTAGCATGATTTTTTACAGTATTTACATTACGTTAAGGGAGTCGGCGTCCTCACAGTGAACTTTGTGTTAGCAGTTGGAAGTGAGTCATGGCAGTTGTCAGTAGGGATCGGTACGATAAGTTTATTAATCAATCACTAAACAAACCAGGAAATAAAACCGAAACAAATATGTATTAGCCCAAAGAAAATACGTTTTCCTTGAAAAGTCAGGGTTGTATTATTTGAAGGTATCCTCATACAACAGTTTGTATTATATCTTATGCAAAGTTTCTCCACATTTTTTCATTTTCCTACATGTGTCAATTTCCACATGTTACAAGAAACAACTTGGCTTCATGCAACAAAACTACTTACTTAGGTTTATGCAACAAAACTACTTAGGTTCATGCAACAAAACTACTTGCTTAAGTTTATGCAACAAAACTACTTATGTTTATGCAGCAAAACTACTTAGGTTTATGCAACAAAACTACTTGCTTAGGTTTATGCAACAAAACTACTTACTTAGGTTTATGCAACAAAACTACTTAGGTTCATGCAACAAAACTACTTACTTAGGTTTATGCAACCAAACTACTTGCTTAGGTTTATGCAACAAAACTACTTGCTTAGGTTTATGCAACCAAACTACTTACTTAGGTTTATGCAACAAAACTACTTAGGTTCATGCAACAAAACTACTTACTTAGGTTTATGCAACCAAACTACTTGCTTAGGTTTATGCAACAAAACTACTTGCTTAGGTTTATGCAACCAAACTACTTACTTAGGTTTATGCAACAAAACTACTTAGGTTCATGCAACAAAACTACTTACTTAGGTTTATGCAACAAAACTACTTAGGTTCATGCAACAAAACTACTTAGGTTTATGCAACAAAACTACTTAGGTTTATGCAACAAAACTACTTACTTAGGTTTATGCAACAAAACTACTTAGGTTTATGCAACAAAACTACTTACTTAGGTTTATGCAACAAAACTACTTAGGTTCATGCAACAAAACTACTTAGATTTATGCAACAAAACTACTTAGGTTTATGCAACAAAACTACTTACTTAGGTTTATGCAACAAAACTACTTAGGTTTATGCAACAAAACTACTTGCTTAGGTTTATGCAACAAAACTACTTACTTAGGTTTATGCAACAAAACTACTTAGGTTCATGCAACAAAACTACTTACTTAGGTTTATGCAACAAAACTACTTAGGTTCATGCAACAAAACTACTTACTTAGGTTCATGCAACAAACCTACTTACTTAGGTTTATGCAACCAAACTACTTACTTAGGTTTATGCAACAAAACTACTTAGGTTCATGCAACAAAACTACTTGCTTAGGTTTATGCAACCAAACTACTTACTTAGGTTTATGCAACAAACCTACTTACTTAGGTTTATGCAACAAAACTACTTAGGTTTATGCAACAAAACTACTTGCTTTGGTTTATGCAACCAAACTACTTACTTAGGTTTATGCAACAAAACTACGTACTTAGGTTTATGCAACAAACCTACTTACTTAGGTTTATGCAACAAAACTACTTAGGTTCATGCAACAAAACTACTTGCTTAGGTTTATGCAACAAAACTACTTACTTAGGTTTATGCAACAAACCTACTTACTTAGGTTTATGCAACAAAACTACTTAGGTTTATGCAACAAAACTACTTGCTTTGGTTTATGCAACCAAACTACTTACTTAGGTTTATGCAACCAAACTACTTAGGTTTATGCAACACAACTACTTAGGTTCATGCAACCAAACTACTTACTTAGGTTTATGCAACAAAACTACTTAGGTTTATGCAACCAAACTACTTACTTAGGTTTATGCAACAAAACTACTTAGGTTTATGCAACCAAACTACTTGCTTAGGTTCATGCAACAAAACTACTTACTTAGGTTTATGCAACAAAACTACCTGGTTAGATTTATGCAACAAAAGTACTTTGTTAGGTGAAATCAACAAAAGTACTTGGTTAGGTTTATGCAACAAAAGTATTGAGCCCAATCATTTTGTGAAGGAGTATAACCAAACAAACATAGATATTTGTGTTCCAACTTAGACAGTTCTTCAGGTTTTACAATTTAGTCCAAATTACAAAGCGATTCCCCATTTTTCAAACGCCCGTACATGAGACTGTCGTTCGGCTCCGGCACCCCATCTCCCTCATGCACCAACACCTCTGAAGCCACCGCAAGGCGCCTTCACTTCCTGACCCAAGCCTGCGTCCACTACACGCCTGTAGTGTGGTTTCAGGAGATGAACATGGCAGAGACGTTTGAGAAAATGTCTGATTTGAATTATGTCATTGCAACGCCAGAATGGAAGAAAGTCAGTGGCTGTGGATGGACCTGGGTACTTACCCGGAAATGGCGGACCGGCAATAGGCATAAGGGCTAGAACCTGGTCTCCTGGACTGAACTAATGTCGCTCTGCACGTCACTCATACAACTTCTTCATCTTACTTTGAGACTCACACAACGTTTCCCATGCCATACTTCCAGTTCCAAACAAACTATGTCTAAATCCCCTCACATAGTCAACTAGTCTCACTGGCAACTCAGAATCAACACAGCCGTCTCTTAGCGCTGCCAAGGCACCGCGGACAGAATGTCTCATTTGGGTCAAAGCCTGTTCTTTCTTGTCCGGCCTCTCTCACAGCCAACATCAACCATGGAAGCGTCTCTTCCCAGTCTCTCTCACTATGCACATAGAAGAGACTTCAGGGTCTGGTGGAACCTTTCCCAGGCTCCTTGGCTTCGTGCATGATAAGCCGATGATTGGTTTGTTTAATGCGCAACAACTTCAACACCTGCCCAAACATATGGGATGAGAAATTAGACCCGTGGTCGCTCTGGACCACCTTAGGAATGCCAAATATGGAAATGAACCATGACAACGCCTTTACCCCAGCCGTATTTGTGATTGAGCTCCTCAATGGTACCTGATGGTTTGACACATCAGCATAAGCAAACATTTACAACCAGATTTAGAGCATGGCAACGGACCCACAGTCCACAATGAGAGGTGTAAATGGGTCACTGTAAACAGGCTGCAGTGGCACAGGCTTGAACGCTGTATTTTCCCGTTAGCTGCATACATGACGGACACATCCCTCTTCACATGATGGCCAAAAGAAAGGTTTCAGGATGTTAAGGTATGTTTTCCGGACACCAAAGTGTCCCACTTTTCATGTGCCACTTTCACCTGCATCATCTGGATGCAGGTGCTCTGCATCCGGCACACTGCCGCAACCACCTTCCTGTGACACCTTCAGGGACGAATGACTGGCAAAACCTCTCTTGTAAGATAGGCAGGGGTCGTCACAGTTAGGTTTTGGGAAATATCGAGAAATGCTTAGTTGCTGCTGTTACTGAAGGCTTGGCCAATCTATCTCGCTCACTTATTATTGTGCTTCATGAATTCCAGCACAGGACAGTGAGTCATTAGATTTCCTCATGAGAAAATGTGCATTTGTCTGGTCGCTGGATGTGTTTTGGTAAAGGGGGTTGGGGCTTCAATGCCACGTCTCAAGCATGTCTCGCCTTCCTCTGGTTCTCTCAATCTGCTTCTCTTTCTCTCCGTCTCTTGTGGTAGAAAAAGAGGTTCCATCATGTCTAGCAATGTGACATCCAACTCACTATAGCACCTGCACATGAGTTACTGCTGTAAGTGTCATTCCTTTGACAACTGTTGTGATACTACAACATAATGAAGCGTTCGTTATCTGTCCAGTTTCTTCTCACATACTTTAAGGCCTTTTTTCTTTTTTTTAATGGAAGAATATGTTTAAACTTCCCTGTTATCCTTGTGCTAATGTCTTAGCCTGCAGCTACTGGTATCTGTTGGCCACAGTGTGAACAAGTATCTTTGCTGAAGCAGAGGTACACAGTCACACTGCACAGTCCCATGATTCATCTGAGCTATAGAGCTCATTATCTTATCGGAATGTAGTCCCCCTGGCCTTCAGCTTGTTCTGGCTCCCTTCATCTCCGCTGTGGGGACGGCAGTGACACTTGGGAACATAGAGGGATATTTAAATCCCCTCTGTGCAGAAATGGTAGAGTGTTATCATCGAATCTTTCAAAAGAGTGCGATTGTAAAGGCGCATGCTTGTAGAAAAACATATAACTGCCACAGCGTCTTCCAATGTCCTCAAACTTTCTATCGCTCCACATCGGCTCCTTAATGCTACAGAGCCCCCTGCTGGCTGCCTGGGTGGTCTCAGCTCTTATGGTTCTGTGTTCGGGACGTTTCTGGGCGTCATCAAAGAGCCTTTGGGCGCCACGTTGGGTTGTAACTCCGTCATCAGCAGGGTGTGAAGCTTTGTCAAATACCGCCACTGGCCTCTGATACTGGGGCACCTTTAGCGTCTATGATCCAAAGTGGCGGTATATGGCAATGAAGCGTGCACTTCGGCTGCTTTCATTCTAAATCCGGCACCTTGCTGCGGCATTGTGTGGAGCTGTGGGTGTGTTGTTGTGCTTTAGAAGCTGCTGTGAAACAGTCGGGAAAATAAAGTTTCATTCCCCTGACTCACTGCTTTCATTGATCCAACTTTGAATGCTTACAAACAGACCGGCCGACAGTGGTACGTAGTAAACCTTTAACAGGGTCACAGGCAAATATTAGAGGGGCTACATTTGAACTTGTGTGTGTGTGTGTGTGTGTGTGTGTGTGTGTGTGTGTCTTTAGTGTTTTCAACGTGTTCTGCCGCCCCTAATTGACTCTTCGCTAAGTCCCGCCCTCGTAGATATTCAATACACTCAATTGTAAATATCCACGCTCCCTTTTTATTGCACTCTGTTTCATGTTTATCGTTAAATGTTTTTTGTTAAATGTTGTGCACCTCCCGCCAGGACACATTCCTTGTTTGCGTAAACTTACTTGGCAATAAATGGTTCTGGTTCTGGTTCTGATTCTTAGACTGGCTCATCACCCCGTCGCCCCGGCCAGCTCTGCAGGTCCGACAACTATCTGGCTCTTTTTTTAAAGATGTTTTTGTGGATTTGGAGCGAATAACATAATGTTGTTCCAAGGTCATGAAAAAACACAAACCAATGAATTACATTGTGAGACTGATTCATTGTGTTGGATTGTGTGAAAGCCTCAGGGTTGGCCCTACCTTGTCCTGTTGTTGGCTCAGTTTTCCCCTTCAGGCGATCAATGGGTGAAGCCAAGACCTCGTCATACTGCAGCGCACCTCTCTCCTCTTGGCCTGTCTTCTGAGATTGGCATTTGTCAAGTTACTGAATTAAAGGTGATTGCATCCTTTGCAGTAAGTCTTAAGAGTGCTCTAACTCTTCTGCCACATACCTTTGAGCCAGGTTGTGACGCCTGCTGGTCAAGACCAGTGTTGTTCCTTCGTGTGATTGTCTTCAGTCTCCATCACCCGGTGATGTGGTGGTTCACTTGCACACTGATCTGTGGGCTTTAGCTTTATCTTCGTAGCCTGTTTCTGTTGCTAAATCACTTTGACAGATACAGATTATTCTGACTGGTTCTCTCTGAAATTGCCTATTCGTTGTTTTTTCATTGGTTTTTGGGGTGCAGTCGGGGAATACACAGACTCCCGCCTCTGAAGCGGAGCTCGTTAACGTAAACCTGTGTCACGTTTCCCTTTCATCCGTTTCATCAAAGCTCCTTCAGCGTGACGGTACAGCTCATGCATTATTCTCTCTGCACAACCTCACGTCTCCGGCCTTTGAGTCCTGCACAGGCAGAAGCCCTACACAAGGCAGGCACCTTTAGGGGTTAAACTTATTTTCAGTAGAAATGTGATAAAAAGTCAAGAGTCTGAGCAAGATTCCACAAAAATGACTCCTCGATTGTTCCCAGAGTTTTTTTCAATTGTATTGTTCGGTCCCTTTCCGTCATCCCGCAGAGTAATACTGCACATCTTTACAAAGATTACGACCTAAAGCATCTACATTTGTAATAATAATCACAATAAACACAAACATTGACATGTTAGGAAGCATATTCAGTCCAAAAACCGTGTTTTTCAGTTCAGAAATTGAAACATGACCTACTTTGAGCAGAGTCTTGCTCGCACCATAAGAAACAGGATACCAACATGACCCGGTCCCTCTGCATCGTCTGACCCGCTTTCAGAAGAGTCTGAGCACCAATGAGATCGCAGGATCTCGGAACACCCAAAAAAGGTAAAATAACTTCTGTTCTTGCTTCGCAATTTGGAGACATGAATACCGGTCAGAAACTGATGGATGGATTCATCAGACTCCCGTACGCTGACAGGGGGAGGCTGGGACTGGAAAGGGACTCATGCAGGTTTTAGTGTAACGTTGTAAACACTTAGTCCTTTTAAGGAGTTTACGGAATTATTCAAACTTAACGTCTCTTCTCAGAAGGGTTACGGCACTTTAGCAATTTAAATGAATTACATAGGAACTGAGGATGAGGAGAAAGCACCGTTTTAGTTTTGAAAAAACACAATCCTCATTTTCGGAGAAGAGAAAAAGAGCTGCAGACTTATAATAGCAGCTTCCTGTCTGTCTCCCCGTGTCTGTCTGCTTGTCATCTGAGAGCTGGCCAATTGCTACTGAGCCGAGCGTGTCACTTCCTGCTCTCTCTGGAGACGAGAGGCTGAAGTGTAACAACAGGAAAGCAGGTCATGAAGCATGCAGGCAGCGGCGTCACAGAGGAAGGGACGGCCTCCTCTTCCTCTTCCTCTTCCTCCCACCGGCAGCTTAGTATGTTGATCTTCCCAAACTGTATTTTATTCATTTACCAACAACAACCTCTCGTTGTACATCCCACAAGGAAACGCTCCACGGGGCCGAGCCGTGATCCTTTTTACCTGGGTAAAAAAATAGTTTCCATGAACTGTGCGCAGGTGTGTGTGTGTGTGTGTGTGTGTGTGTTATTTTTGGGTCAGAGTCAAACAGGAAATGTGTTCCGCCATATCAGACATACTTACCTGTATTCCCCTGTGATGGCCACAGCAGTATTAGTTGTTAAGCTGCAGTGATGTCACCGCCAAAGAAACACGCAGGAAATGCTTCAGTTTTGAATGTTTGTCGATCAGTTCTTGTCGCCGCTGTGAGGTTAACAGGCAACCGGTGTAGATCACTGCATCCATTCAAGGTGTAGTTCAGGATGGAACGTGTGCATTTGGGAGTGTTGGACCTTTTTGTACTTTTTTTTAAAGTCCAAGTATTTTCGGGCAAAATCCAAGTCAGGTTGCAGGTCTTTGAGCTTGAATCCAAGTCTTTGGTCACAAGTGTCAAGGGTCAAGTTCCAGGAAGTCTCCCCGTCCCACCTGTGGGTAATCGGACCCGATGAGAAGCATTAAGAATAACTATATGGAAGTAGCTCATCTGTTTTGCTGATGGTCTCGTTTGTGACGTTTTTCAGAACGAGTGAAAAGCTCCTCGTAGCGACTACAACTGCGATGGAGGCGTTGCTCTTGCTGCTCTCAGGGGCCGTTCACACCAGACGCGACTTTTAAAAGTGCTGTCGCTTCAAAAACGCCTTGGCAAAAACGCACCGGCCAAAAAACAAAAAACAGCCCGGTGCGCCTGTGGAGCCGGTCTCCGTGCGCAACCAGGCGAGAATTAACTGCCGGGCGGTAGCCGGGTGATTTTGGCCCGGTTACCGCCTGGATCTTTCTGCCGGGCGGCAGCCGGGCGATGTTTAACTGCCAGGCGGTAGTTAAAGATCGCTAATATTAATGCCTCGTCCGAGTTCATACCACACGAAAACAGGAAGGAAGTGGTGAAGTAATAAAGCCCGCCTCTTGCTTCATCCGATTGGCTGCCCTGGCCGAGTGTGACATTGATGAGCTGTGCGACTCCGCGCAGGGTGCTTAAAGTTGAGAACATTTCAACTTTTAAGCGCGCCGTAAAAAACGCTAGAAAAACGCGTCCCATAGGAAAACAATGATTTTGCTTGCGACGTGTTTTTGAGAGTCTGGTGTGACCGTGTCAGTCACTGTCTGGTGTGAACGGCCCCTTAGTCTGCTGTGAAAAGGGTCTACAGGTAGACATGGGAATAAGGTATATTCAATAAAAGTATGGTCGAGCTGCTCTTCTCATCATAGCACGACGTTTGGGTCAAAGAAGCGTCTTTAAAGGTGATTCCATGAAAGGTTCTCTGTCTCTGAGCCGGTGAGGTTCTGCAGGATCTACAAGCTGTTGGGAGTCTTCTTTTCCTGGACCGCCATGTTTTTACGGACTGATATTTTTTTAATCCAGTGAGGGCAAGATAAATAGCGACACTGGACATCCGCAGCCAGTCACGCTTGGCGGCCATCTCGGCTGACGGGGAACCGCCCACTGGGAATCCCTGCCTGCTCCTGTAAGTCGGGCCGGATGAGCGATGATCGATGTGTGGAAGTTACGGCCGTGAGCGGCTCTGGGGTGATGGACGCGTGACAGCTTTAGGGTCGTAATTAAGGACTACAGGGAGGAATCATAAACCAGGTCTACACATCCATTAATATATCTGGACGATGACACGGTCCCAGATGGAAAAAGACGCTATTCCTGGCAGCCATTTGGAGCCCATCCTCCCGATGTTTTCTTGTTTTATTCTACTACATGTATTCCTGCTCCCTTTCCCAATGCCATGTTGTGGTTTTATTTATTTTTCCCACTTCTTCCGTCCTCAGTTCACAGAGATGCAATGCGTGTTGAGTGTTCTGCCTCTTCAGTGGAGCCGTCTGCTTCTGGTTGCAGTGGCAGGAAGGACCAGTGTAACCAAAGCAGACGAGCAGAATAACAGTGTGACTGCACCACCTCTCCACATTCCCCTGGGGTCCCGGCCTGTGGGTGAATCCAGGAGGACGCTTCCTGGAAAGAGGAAGCATAATTATGTTTACCACAAACTACTCTCTGTCTGACTGACGTTTGTTAGAATCTATGAGCGGCCAAGGCCTTGGAATATCAGTCGCCGATTACATTTTCAATTCAGTTTCATTTGTATAGCCCAAAATCACAAATTAAAATTTGCCTCGGAGAGCTTTTCAATCTGTTTACAATCCTTTGTGCTGCGTACCGATACATGCATGGTGCTGTCCATGGTGCTGAAATAGAAGCGTCCCTGAGTCCTTCTTTCAGTTCGTTCTAACAACATTCAATACATAAATAATATGTTCTACATTATGTAGCTGAAGAAAGAGTCTTCAGCAGAGCGCTGCGGCTAAATAATGCTGTCCTCCAACACCACTGTGTCATTTCTTCAGGACAGATAGTGGCATGTTGTCTGCACTGATCCTCACAGTAACCTTATATCGGTGCTGCTGTGTGACAACAGATGATCATTATGCACAATATGATAACTGCTTGCAATGAGTCATGTAAACACAAAACAGACAGAACTAAACCGATGTGTGTTTTCTTTCCACTTTGCACAGACCAGATGAACCATTTTACTGGTGAATACTGGTGTATAATGGTGTATACTGGTGTATACTGGTGTATGATGATGTATACTGGTGTATACCGGTGTGTATTGGTGTATAATGGTGTATACTGGTGTATACTGGTGTATGATGATGTATACTGGTGTATACCGGTGTGTATTGGTGTATAATGGTGTATGATGGTGTATACCGGTGTATAATGGTGTATACTGGTGTATACCGGTGTGTATTGGTGTATACTGGTGTATACCGGTGTATAATGGTGTATACTGTTGTATAATATGCCGGTGTATACCGGTGTATTCTGGTGTTTACCGGTGTATTCTGGTGTATACCGGTGTATACTGGTGTATACCGGTGTATAATGGTGTATACGGGTGAATACTGATGTATGATGGTGTATACTGGTGTATTCTGGTGTATACCGGTGTATACCGGTGTATAATGGTGTATACGGGTGAATACTGATGTATGATGGTGTATACTGGTGTATTCTGGTGTATACTGGTGTATACCGGTGTATAATGGTGTATACGGGTGAATACTGATGTATGATGGTGTATACTGGTGTATTCTGGTGTATACCGGTGTATACCGGTGTATAATGGTGTATACGGGTGAATACTGATGTATGATGGTGTATACTGGTGTATTCTGGTGTATACCGGTGTATACCGGTGTATAATGGTGTATACGGGTGAATACTGATGTATGATGGTGTATACTGGTGTATTCTGGTGTATACTGGTGTATACCGGTGTATAATGGTGTATACGGGTGAATACTGATGTATGATGGTGTATACTGGTGTATTCTGGTGTATACCGGTGTATACCGGTGTATAATGGTGTATATGGGTGAATACTGATGTATGATGGTGTATACTGGTGTATTCTGGTGTATACTGGTGTATACCGGTGTATAATGGTGTATACGGGTGAATACTGATGTATGATGGTGTATAATGGTGTATTCTGGTGTATACGGGTGAATACTGGTGTATTCTGGTGTATACCGGTGTATACCGGTGCATTCCGGTGTATACC